>NC_030679.2:110644628-110987128 GCF_000004195.4 Xenopus tropicalis
AGTAGTGTGGAAGCAAAAGGCAGAACTTTGTCCATTCATTGGCTGATGTGGCCGATATGTATGTGTGCCTTGGCTTGTTTGTGTGCACTGTGAATCCTATGATCCCAGGAGGCGGCCCTTAATTCTTAAAATGGCAATTTTCTATTTAGGAGTACCCAATAGCACATACTATTAAAAAATAAAATGTTTATGAAAAATGAAGCAGAGTTTTACATATGAGCTTGTTTATGCAATATATTTTTATAGAGACCTACATTGTTTGAGGGTATAGTTTTCCTTTATTACAGATGGGAGTTTGTGTGAACAGACTATATAATGCAATGCAGCAAGTAATGAGAGTGTATTGGGTGGAGAATACAAGAATATATTGGTTCATAATAGTAACCCATAGCAACCAATGAAACATCAGTTCTCCTTGCAGCTGACTTAAAAAGTCACTGATTGGCTGCTATAGGTTACTGCCCATTGTTGATAAATGAACCCCATTCTGTCCACACTAAATACAGTAAAGCAAATACACTCTCATGTTTTCACGTGTGCCTGCTATACCCACATTCATCCATAATGATAAAGAGAGACAGCACTAGGGTATGTGCAAGGGGGTAATAAAGATTTCTTAATCAATATCTATAGGTTATTGTCCCTTTATTCTATAAGGAAATCCTTTGAAGCAAAAGAAGGCAGAAAGCCGACTACATTTTACTATTCCAGCTCAATTGCTGTGATTTTATTACGTTAAATCATGTTACTTCTTTGCTAACTGGGCCCCCAGCTATGAAACATCAAAGAAGTGATTATGAAAGATCTTCTATTACAGAAACATAGGGTTAATTAATTAAAAAATATTAATAAACATATTCACACTTGTCTCATTTGGTAGATAGTTAACTGTGAAAAATAAGCCAAACTTTTTAATGTCTTTCTGTCATGTTGTTTACCTATGTACAGTCAATATACAGGAACTACACAGCTTAGTTCCCAAATTGTGACTGACTGTAAGAAATAAACATTTATCAGCACAATAAGGCTGGCGTACCCAAATATTTACATACCTATAAATACCATGTCATATCATTTGCTGTTGTTTAAATACCATACTGAATACTTGCTGTTTATTACTGCTAATGCCACAGGATATTTAGGATGTAAGTTTCACAAATAAACACATCGCAGTGGTATTGTAAGCCACGGGCCCTCTCAATACTACGGGGAATCCGTACAGCTATATTTGTACACTTATTCCCATTGCAGATTTATGGCTGTTAAACATGTCCTCACATTTTCAAATAATTAATGACCATGTTGTGGGTTTAGCTTTCTCCACCACTGGACAGTTTTCAAAGCCAAAACAAGTATGGATTGTTGTTTGTTTTCCACGCTGGAATATTTGTCAGTAAAGACTTCATTCAGGACTCAGAACACCATAGGAACAGAACGGAAGACCTGCATTTTTCATGCAAATTCATTTGAATTTTTTTGTCATAACCCTGCAAAAGATAATGCACGATTACATTCATTCATTCATTCCTCCCCCAGTCCAGCTTGTGGGTAGCCATTTTGACAGAATGATAAGGCTAGCGTGCCTTGAATAACAAATAAGTCCTGTTCACATGGCAGTCTAATGCATCAAAACAGTTGGAAGTAAATGCCCCAGACTTCTAGGATTAATGCTTATTCTTAAAATGTTTCTTAAGTAGCTTTTAATTCCCCGGTCTGTCCATCAATAATGCTTTTGTTTTCAACCCCTCTGTCAATTTCTATGGGATTTAGTTACTTCTGAAAGCAGTGCACCAAGGAGACATTATGGATAGTACAGTGCACTCCAGAACTGCTCTCTCAACCATTGAAATGAATGGGTTACCCTGCAAAGGTGCATTGACAATGGCCTCATGTATTTGATCACCCATACTAACTAACAGCCACAGGACATTTGTATAAATATTATATCAATACCTGGTAAAATTGGTCTGCTTGAAAGGTACAAGGTCATGTACAGAACAACATTTTCTGAGCACCCTGGATTAAATGAATGCACTAATTTATTATTATTATTATTATTTTAATACTACTAAGGAAATGTTCATCCCAGTATGGTCCTGATGTAGATCTCATTATGTCATTTAAATGTTGACTGCAGCTGTTCAAATACAACTATTAGCATCTCCTATCAACAGTGGGTAGCAATTCAACAACAGCTGGAGAGCAGCTATATAATGACAATATATAATCATTTTTACACAATATATGTTCTTCATAATCGCATCTACTTTTTGCTGTGGATAGGAGATGCTAGCAGTTGTATTTGAACAAATGCAGTCTATTCTGGTGATGCTGGGGGCCCCAGGGTCCTACTCTACTATACTGGCCCTTATCCAGTTTGCCCAGGATTGTTTGATAATAAAGATCCAACCCATTAGTTATCTGCAAATCTGTTTTAAGGCTGATCCTATGTCCCATTTGTTTGTGCCAGTGTACCTTCTGCACAATGTCTGGACTAATTCAGAGTGATAATTGGGTATTAGTAGTTTAAAAAACTTTCTACATCATACATGAAAGATATGTTTTGGCTTAAGTCGGTATAAAGTGTTGGAGAATTTGTGGGTTTAACATGCCAGGTACCATATTCCTTGCAAAGAAAGCCTATGGCATGTTTAGGTTGAATGTTGAATGTGCAGGACATAGATGGCTTTATCCTTTCCTATCCCGACCATGATCAGTATGAATGGTTTAATTACTGAAATAGTTCATTAGATCCAGTGTTCTAGTTGGACAACAGTTGGGGGATTTAAGTTGGTCATATAGTCTGTTGATAGTATGATACATAATATGCAGGATATGAATGCAAAATGCCAAGTTTTTGTACCTACAACACAGCAATCGTCCCAGAACTTCGGTAACTGTAACTGACCCTACTGCTACATTTTATGTGTGATGCAGCAATAAGCCCACACAAAGGCCACAGGCCACAAAGGCTCATTGCATCACCGCTGGATGACAACTGTTTAAATCTCCTGCCCTCCCAGTCCCTAATGGAGCCAATTGCACCAGAGCAAGAGTAGTACAGAGGGGACAGCTGTGAGCAGTGGGTAAGTGGCAAAGTAGCATGTATGGAGAATACCATCAATGCACTCTTTTATATTGCCTTTTTAAATAGCGCTTAGATCTCATGCAAGCACTGAACTAAAAATATAAAAGTGTATTTAGCCTGCAATGGCATTAGTATTGTCCACATTTGCCAAATAATTGAAAATGTATGTAACATAAGTGGATGCTTTTATATTACTTACATAGTAGCATTTTTTATAGAATAGGAAAACAACATCTTGAAAGACTAATAAGGGTACTATCGTTTATGAGCACTGTGTAGAATGTCCTAGTAGGGTTAAGCAATGTAACAGCTTCTAATCCTAAGAAAAAAATTAACTATGGTCATATATATATTATTTCCTATACACGGTTAGCCTTGGTTAGAATTTTCCATTTGTGAACCATTTGTGGTGGAAATGTTTTCTCTAACATTACCTTTTGCCTTGACATTTCTGAATTCAGAGGAGGCAGTGAGTATGACGTACTTAAGCATAGCACCCTGCAGTGGGATCCAATTGGAGCTCAGCTGTTAATAAGAAAAAAAATCCATCATTTGATTTGCTGAAAAATCCATGCCAAATTGTGCAGCTATGGTGTGAATCTATGGAATGAGCCCAAAATAAACTTTCAAATGTGTGACCCTCATTGTCCCTAACAATCACCATTATGTGTAGAAGTGATAGATTACTGCAGATTAGTTTGTTTATCCCCACGGTTAAAGCTTTGCAAACATGTGACTGTGAATAAAGGCAGGTCAAATTGCTGCCCCCCACCCAAAGATTCACAGCAAGATAATCAGATAAAAACAAGAGGTAAAAATGCACTATATAAAGTATGCTTCCTATTGCTATCAGTGTTAAATCAGGGGATTAGGGGGATTTTTATACCTTGTGCTGCCATAGGCAATGACCGATACAAAAGATAACCGATATAAGAGGTTACGATATCCTTGCTCAATGGATATTACTAAGACATAGTAACATAGTGAGTTAGGTTGAAAAAAGACACACATCCATCGAGATCAACCTTTTTATGTTTCTATATAACCTGCCTAACTGCTAGCTGAATCAGATTAGGTCAAAAACCACTTCTAAGGGGGAAAATTCCTTTCTGACTCCAAGATGGCAATCGCACCAGTCCCTGGATCAGCTTGTACTAAGAGCTATCTCCCATAACCCTGTATTCCCTCACTTGTACTAAGAGCTATCTCCCATAACCCTGTATTCCCTCACTTGTACTGAGAGCTATCTCCCATACCCCTGTATTCCCTCACTTGTACTGAGAGCTATCTCCCATAACCCTGTATTCCCTCACTTGTACTGAGAGCTATCTCCCATAACCCTGTATTCCCTCACTTGTACTAAGAGCTATCTACCATACCCCTGTATTCCCTCACTTGTACTGAGAGCTATCTCCCCTACCCCTGTATTCCCTCACTTGTACTGAGAGCTATCCCCCTACCCCTGTATTCCCTCACTTGTACTGAGAGCTATCTCCCCTACCCCTGTATTCCCTCACTTGTACTGAGAGCTATCTCCCCTACCCCTGTATTCCCTCACTTGTACTGAGAGCTATCCCCCCCTACCCCTGTATTCCCTCACTTGTACTGAGAGCTATCTCCCCTACCCCTGTATTCCCTCACTTGTACTGAGAGCTATCCCCCTACCCCTGTATTCCCTCACTTGTACTGAGAGCTATCTCCCATACCCCTGTATTCCCTCACTTGCTAAAAAGCCATCCAACCCCTTCTACAAACTCATCTAATGTATCAGCCAGTACGACTGATTCGGGGAGAGAATTCTATAACTTCACAGCTCTCACTGTAAAAAAACCTTTTCAAATATTCAGACAGAACCTCCTTTCTTCTAATCAAAATGGGTGCCCTTGTATCGGCTGGAAGGACCTCCTGGTAAATAAAGCCTTGGAGAGATTATTATATGATCCCCTTATATATTTATGCATAGTTATATCCCCCTTAAGTGCCTCTTCTCCTGTGTAAACAACCCCAACTTGGCCAGCCTTTCTTCATAACTGAGACTTCCCATGCTCTTTACCAGCTCTAATTCAATAATATCTCGATTGAGCACTGGAGACCAAGATGGTGCCGATCTAATAATTTATCCTGAAAGCAGAAAGTGTAATTTAATAGTTACACATTTGCATGAGGTCCTGTAACCCATAGCAACTAATAACAATTACTAGTCACTTATATTTTTAGACAGGCAACTAGTAATTGTTAGACACTGATGCTATAGGTTAAAAGACCTAATGCAAGCTTTGCAAAATTTATTACAGTACCGCTATATTAAGTGTTTTCTGTTGCTAAAGGCTGATACTCTAGGCCTGGGATCTGTCTCTATGTATGGCAAATACATAGGTGCATGGAACTAAGCATTAAAAGATCATATTAATAAAAAAAAAAGAAGTCACTAGGGGTCATTTTTTCAGAGATCCTGGGACAAAAGTGCAAGAGTGCTAAGGGGCACAATAAGCACACCCCTCATTCTATAAGGACATGTGCCTGTGGTCGAGCTACACTCTGTACCTAACAACATTCTGGAAATCCAGGGCTAAGTGTAGAGTGCAGTGCCAACAGGCACAAGACACCCTTGTCCTTACCACCTACCATAGGGCAGATGGTAATTCCAGGGCTATTTTTATGGGTGGAACTCAGGTCTTTGTGGCAATTTTTCACGGTGCAGGGCAAGGCAATTTTTTTGCAATTTGCACCCTGTCCTGTACTTAAAAAATGTACTTAATAAATAACCTGCAACAGCAGCTAGCATTCTGATGTATTAGTACAGAGAAAAACTTCACTGAAAGAAGTACAGTACATTTGGGGTAAGACAGAGCTGTTAAACTAGCAGACTATGAAAAGTCATTGGCTGACCTCCATTTTTATAGACTGTAACCTGCGGCCTTCTTTTCTACAAAATGGCTCAGATATTTATGTGGCCTTATTTTTAGTTTCTTGTTCTATAATTGAAATCCACTTCCAAGGAATGTTATATTGCTAGACAACTCTACCTAGGGATGATATTTTTCAATCTATTGTAAACTGGTCACGACCCTTTTATAAAGAGAAGTATTGTGCAGCTCTTTAATTTGAGTTCCAGTTGAAATCCTTTCTGTCCATTCTTGAGAGTGACACTCAGCATCCTTCTTCACTCCCTTCTGCTTATCGACAAATGGACTGATCTTTTGTTGTGCATCGTATTTTCTTTGGCAGCCCTGAAAGGCCAACATCTTATGAGAAATGCTGGATAAGTTAGGAACATTACATCAAAAAGATACAGGAAAGGTTGGGATAGAGGTCAGAGGAGACAGAGAGGATGTTTGTTTCGCTTTGTTTCATATTTTCTGTATTTATTTCAGCTTTTATATCCTCTCTTTTTTGGTGGAATGTAGTTAAAAAATGTTTTTTCCCATTGTGTATATTTTTAATATAGAATTTAGAACCAATAGTGCCTTATCAGCCAGTGAAAGAAAGGTTATGCATTTCATAGTCTGCACTAAAGTTGCACCAAATACTGACTACAAAATATATCAAAATAAAGCTAAACCCGTATTTGCGTATTCAAATTAAATTAAATAACAAACCATAATCTGTAAATGAAAAAAAATGCTGCTTTCAGGTCTTGTGGTCACATGACTTTGGGAGACAAATTAATTTGTTTGTTAATTGAAGTTTTTTGGAAATTTGATTGCAAATTGATTCTATGGATCACTCCCACTGAGTTCTGTTGATGCTCGCAAGGTTTTAGGTGCAATTTTTTTCGCAATTTGAATTTTTAATTCATAAATCTTTCCGATTTCCGATTGCATTCCTTCTGCATGACTTGCTCGAATGGCGGAAAAGCAATCTCAAATGTTAATAAATAGGTCCCATGTTTATCTGAGCCAAATCCAAGCCCTAAGCATTTGAGCAAATCTAAGTTCTGCATAAAGTGTTTAGATTTGGACAAATACTAAGCTGAATCAAGTATGCGCCAGTTTGAAGTATATGTACTAAAGCTTTTCACTAAAAAATAGTTGTTTTGTGATCACAAGATAAATACAGCAACCATTATGCAGGTCATTAAAATTGGCCAATGAAGAATAATACATTGCATTATTCATACTTTTGTTCCTATATTTGCCCTTAAATATTTTTGTTTGCTAATTTTATTAAAACCCCTTTTGTTTCTTATGGAAGACTTTCTTTTGTCTGCACGCCCATCTCAGATCCATTTTCAATTTCTCCTTTTTCTCAGAATTTCTATATGCCTTTTGTCCTTTGTGCTATTCTGAAATCTGTCACTCTTAAGGTCCTCCTGTCTCCGAGACCTTTTGTCAGTTGCTTAATCTGGCCAGAGAGCGATGGAATCTTAGAGTCTGTATGCAGTCTGATGGTTCCAAAAGAGACAAAAAGTGGGAGGTGGGGGAGACCAAGTTAAAAAGAGAAGTGCCAAACACTTGGGGACTATAGATAATTATGAAGGCATGTTTGATACATATATTTTGTGGCTTTTCAATGGTCTCAAAGTAGGCAATAGACTAAGAATACACATTTCTGGTGAATTTATACTAAACAATAGAAAAAAAACCTACCAAAATAATTTAATTTATGCAGGTATTTCCCAATTATAACTCAGACAGAGTCACAGTGTTCACATTATAATAATGATTTGCCTGCTCAAGACTTCGTGGCAGAAGAGAAAGACTCAGCTTCATGCATGACAATCTGTGAATTGTAAACCTATTTAAATGTAGAGCCTTTGATGCACATTTATATGGCCAAGTTCATAGTGTATGTCAACAAGGCATGTAAACGTCTTTAATCTCATGCCTGTCTACTTTTTAACTGATAAATCCTTCACTCGCACGAAGACGGTTGATGATAAATTCCAGTAAAATATACAGACTGCTGGACTGCACAAGGTAATGGCTTCCATAGTGCCATAGTTGTGCCAACTTTATGATTGGCCTTGCAGAAAGTGTATAAACCCAGTCAACATGCTTCTGAACTGTTAATCTGGCAGAGATATAGAACATATGTGTATTTACAGTGCAGCGTCAATTACGCAGGTTTCCTTACCTTAAGCTCTTTTCTCCCACCCACGCACCTCAGAGACAATAATGACGTCCAGGATGGGATATAACAGGCCACAGCTTTATTAACAGAAAATATGTAAATATATAAATAGAAAATCATTTATAAAATGATCAAAATATTAACAATAATCATCCATGTTATACCCAGTGGAATGCTTGCCCACTCCAAACCACCAACCATGGCTGCCTGCCATGCCGGCCACCTTCCGCAGCAGCTTCAGGTGGGCAAGTGAGAGCAGGCAACCAGAATCCACTATTCTCCTGGGACCCTTGTCCGAGGAGGTTACCATCCACCTTTTGACACCCATGTGCCAAAACTGGGGCTTAGCCCCCACCTTCCAGCAAGCATTCCTACCGCAAGCTGTGACAGCATAAACAAACCCCTCCCCAACCCAGTCCACCTTGCTTATATTCAAGGGCGGGCAGGCGGGCAGGCGGGACAATGCTCCTTGACTTTCCACAAGGTAATGGTACCGCCTCTTTCTCTGCTGTTAACTTCCCTATCCTGGTCCCTCCTCTCACTTCACAAACCCTCCTTCCCCCAGTCTTAGCCTGTATTACTTAACCCCTTCCACTCCCCCTGCTGTTCCTAGCACCGTCAAAGCTCCTGCTACCTTATAGGTACGGAGCACCCTTAATTTAATTTTAATTTAAATATATAATTATGAGAAAAGCTTTATTGTGGTTTTTTGATGGGAGTATGAAAGACTTCTGAGTGGCTAATACCTAGTATCTCTGTTTACCAGAGAAGGCATTAGTATTTTTGGCTGATTATACTTGATGGGTCATCAAAGAGGTAAATTTTTCTTTTCTCACCTATAATGC
The DNA here is from genome assembly GCF_000004195.4 of Xenopus tropicalis. Classification (NCBI taxonomy): domain Eukaryota; kingdom Metazoa; phylum Chordata; class Amphibia; order Anura; family Pipidae; genus Xenopus; species Xenopus tropicalis. Next base: position 110,653,635 of record NC_030679.2, read on the forward strand.
ACTAACAATGCAGGCAACCAGGCCAGACAGAGAAACCTCCATTATAAAACATAGAGCAAGGGGTTAGCTTTGATACCAGGCTGCTCATCTCCCATGCTGAAGTACAGATAGCAATGTAGTGTGCAGTTATATATGGGGGAGCACATGGTATGTGCCGGCTTTACATTTAATCTTCAGAACCACAGTGAAATCTTAATAAGAATCTTTTTTATTTTCTTGCGTCTTTCTCAGCTGAGATGCAGTGTTTGTCAGCATTGGTATTAACGGGAAACAGCACAATCTGATTGTCCATGTAGGAAAAGGATTCCATTTTTACCACTGCTTCGGTTCCTCTCGACATTTCCCTTTTTAGTCTCAGACTATATCATGCTAAAGCATAAGGATGCGAAACAAACTAGACTGCCATCACTTTAGCCCCACAGATATGTAACAAGAACTAGGTTTTTCCTAAACCCCCTTGCTCTGAACTGTGGCACATTTTATATATATGTTTATTTGGTTATGTTAGAAAAATATGAATTAACATATTGTGAACTCTTGATTTTACTTATTTCAGGCAGATCTTAATGTTAGAATGTGAGAATATGAGTTATTCTGATGGAATTTTAATATGTTTTGGTTCCAGAAAATATTTATAGATATTTTTCATAAAGTCATGTCACTAGATTGTTCTAGATTTGAGAACCTGCTTATTCATTCAGTAAGATGTGCCTGTAGAATTATGGCTTCATGTTCTGCTGTGAAAAGACAAATTCCTCTGAAGAAATCATTGCTGTATTTGAAAAGAATGACCACTAGAGAGCAGTGTAAAGCACCTTAAAAAAGTGACCTGTTAGGAGAAACCTGAGTATACGGAATTGTATACATTTGAAGACCAAACACAAATTACAAGGATTCTCTTTCACAATCCTGAACTGTAGTACTTATATTATTACCATTTTATACTAGCACAAATCAGCTAGAGATCAGAGGAATTAATTGAGCGCATACAGACACCTCACCCCTAGGTCTCATCTCTGCAGAAAACATATAATTACAAATATCAAATCTTAGTAATCAGCCTCAACATCAGATAGGATGTAAGACACTTTTTAATTTTACACTGGGGCTTTAAGCACTGACATAAATATATTCTTTCTAATTGTATCACTCCTTTTCCTACATATATACCAAATGTGGTTTTAGTATAGATATTGGTGTTTTAGATGTATGCTATAAACACATATTTTAGTTATTATCAAAAAACAAAGATTTAGAACAGGACACAAGCACAGAACAACTGCAACTGTAGGATGATTTAAAACATCAATACCAAAGGTATTTGCTTGGCTCTTAGAATGTTTACACAGAACAAGGAATCCAACAGTCTCCTTTCACAAGTATTCCAAGTGCATGGCTAAGAAGAAAGTCGCAAATAGTCTCAGAAACACCAACTACTACACAAATACCATTTAGCAGGGTTGGACTGGGCCGGAGGGGCACTGGGAAAAAACCTGGTGGGCCTTGGCGGCCGAGAACCGATTCCGAGGGTGTGCCAGTCTCCCTCTCTTGACGCTCTGTAAGTAAGTTTAACTTAAGTGCGCTCAGGGGAGGGGTCTGGGTGGGTGGCAGGGGGCCCCTCGGTCGGCAGCCCTGGTGGGCCTACACCCCCCCCCCACTCCGACCCTGCCATTTAGGACACTGTGCTGATATGGATGTTCTACTTTATCAGACAGTTAAGCCTTTTCTAAAGATGGACAGAGAGACAAAGTTATGCTAAAACAAGGATGATGATTGGATGTCATGAGATTAGACCCACGTGGGAAGAAATGGTTAAATGGTAACATTTTATATTGGAATTTGTTCACTCACATCCACAAGCTTTCAGGACGCATGAGCTATTATTAAATACTCTGTATTGTACAGTAATACTCTGTATTAATGTATACCACTAATAATGCTGTCTGGTTAATATCCTAAGTCAGTGCTGTCCAACTTCTACGGTGCCGAGGGCCGGAATTTCTCTAGCATACATGGTGGAGGGCCGCTAATGGAAGCCAGTTTTGACCACTCCCCTTTTTAAACCAAACCCACTTCAAACCACACCTATTTTATCACAATGGTGGTAGCACAGCAAAATCCCAAATGCTTGGTCCTTACTGTGGGGATAACAACCATCATTCATATGTGAAAGAATTATGTCATATTAAGATATACCCATAAATTCCATATGCCTCCTCCTCCCCTGTGGATAGCAGAGCAACCCCCAGTACAGAATTACACACCTTAGGGACCATCCAACTGCTAACAAACTCCCACAACAAACCCCTGCCAGGTTCACCTCCCACAAGCAGCATAGGGCAAGCAGAGTATGGCACACACAGGCAGCACTCTGCCTGTCCTATGCTGTCTGTGTGTGCCATACTCTGCCTGCCCTACCCTGCCTGTGTGTGCCATACTCTGCCTGCCCTACCCTGACTGTGTGTGCCATACTCTGCCTGCCCTACCCTGCCTGTGTGTGCCATACTCTGCCTGCACTACCCTTCCTGTGTGTGCCATACTCTGCCTGCCCTACCCTGCCTGTGTGTGCCATACTCTGCCTGCACTACCCTTCCTGTGTGTGCCATACTCTACCTGCCCTATGCTGGCTGTATGTGCCATGCTCTGCCTACAGTACCTATGTCTGAGGTGTGAAGAAGTGAACAATGGGAGTGATTACAGCCTGAGCCTGAGGTGTGAACACTGCAGGGGGTGAACAATGCAGAGATTAAAAGGTGTGAACAGTACAGGGGATTACATATTTAAACAATACAGCCTGATTACAGCCTGAATCTGAGGTGAGAACCATGCAGGGGGCCAGTTAATCTCAGTACTGATAATATTTAAAGTTTACTCAAAGGTAAGTCATCAAAGCAGCCAGACAGGTGGGGGGCCACACAGAGGGGGGTCGCGGGCCGCCAGTTGGACAGCACTGTCCTAAGTGAATCTCAATGGTTCAAGTCAGGCCCAGGAAGAACTTTGGGCCAGGCTTGATTTGAGTAAGTATTTATTCAAATCTAAGAGTGTCTTACTCACTGTGGGCTAGAATCATATATACCTAATGGAGGATTATACGGGAAGACGAGTACATATGAACCCAACATTTCAGACATCAATACATGTGTTAATGTTAATTTTGTACACAACATTATATTGTATGTCCAATGGATCACGTGTTGACGGTTCAGGTATCCCAAATAAAGCCCTATATAAATTTTACTCCTTAGAATAGTTTCTGGGCAAAATTATTTTTCTTCTGGGATATTATTCCATATTAAACAATTAACAGGCCATTTATGAGCATATTGGTATGTTTTTGTCAATTGCCAATTTTCTAAGTTGGGTTAACCTGACCACATGGCTAAAGATTTTGATACGTGGCGCTAATATCTATCTCTGCTTTTTATACGTAGTCATAGTACTTTGCTTTGTTCTGAGCTTTTCTTGTTTACCACAAATGAATTTCATGGTTCATTTAAGAAGACTCCTTGCACTGGGACAGACAGGGCCCAAGAGATAAAGGACATGGGGCAACACATTCATCTTTACTGTATTAATATGGCCTAGCCAGAATAGTTTTTCTGTGGATGTCTTTAAACACAGTTTTGAACAGCACTGGCTAATTTGATTTATGTTGTTCACCTTACTGGATATCTGGTATTGCAGGTATGGCAATGTATAATTATTATCCCCTTCAAAAATTTGCTTCAAAATTTTGCCCAATCAACTTGTAAGTGTGGTTTGTCAGTAGCATGTTTAATGCATCAATTTCTTTCTCTGTTTCCCTTCTGACCTTTTATTTTACCTGTTTCTGTTAATAATTAAAATAAATTTGGCAGTGAGGTCAGAAATTGTAAAACAAACAGAGCTTACATGTATTTCTCTGTATCCAAAACCCCTCAACATCTTGTTTCTGGTCTATATACAACCAGTTTCATCTTGCCGCACAATGTGTTGGAACCTTTCATGTGTATTTTTAACATGTCGTAAAGGGCTCACACCTTTTCGGTATATCTACTGTCACCAGGAATCCTGTTAGCATACATATATATATTTAGGACTTCTCTGATGGTTCAGATACTCACATAATCTCTGTATTGCAGAATTTAAAATAAGCTGTTTCTGTTGCCCAATACTTTCTAATCCGAATTATATTATAGTGTGGTTATTTCCATGCTTAATATCTTAGTGGTTCAATATGGGATTATCCAATAGCTCACATTATTAAAAAATTATATTTTCATGAAAGGTTTTTTTTAAAGGACAACTATACCCCCAGAATGAATACTTAACCAACAGATAGTTTATTTTATGTTACGTGAATGTTTAAAGAATCTCGTCAAACTGAAATATATATATCAGTAAATATTGTCCTTTCACATGCTTTCCCTTGATCCACCATTTAGTGATGGGCTGTGTGCTCCCTCAGAGATCACCTGACCAGAAATAATGCAGCTCTAACTGTAACAGGAGCGAAAGGCAGTTCCCCTTTAATTGAAACAGTATTTTACAGTATAGTTACATCCATAACATAACTAATGTTAAAACAAAAATATTATTCATTCTAGGGGGGTTAACGATGCCTGTCCCCACATTTATGCCTATAATACAAGTAATTTTTTGATCGCTACTGGTTGCATTGTTATAGATGTCTAGGTAATTTTTCAGGGTAGGACCACCTGATGTTAAGCAGAATATTCAAATATTTTCTTGCCTTACAACAAGATACATACTTGTAAATTACATTTAAATGAAATTGCATATGCAGTGATTGTGCCGAATGGAGCGTAAAGAAAATAAGGGGAGTTTAGAAAGTTAAAATAAAAGAGCAGGAAAGGAATATGATGAAAGAAGAGCAGAACAGAAGGCAAGGTGAAAAGAAAGAGTAGAAATTAAATATAGAGAAGGGGAGAGAACAAAAGGGTAAAGGTGAAATCAGAAGAAACACTGAGAAGGGATAACGAAGATGAAAGCATAGGAAAGCAAGTGAAAAAGATCAATATGTAAAATAATAAAGATACAGAGATAGCTGACTTGTATAACAGGGTTTATCCACAGGCCAAGAATCTGCCATGTGTATTACCCTATAATAACAGTCAGCTATCATTCACCCCTGTGCTTGAATCAGCGCTCTTCTGTGCCTGCACCTGGAGCCACTGTGTCACGTGGGTATAGATTTGGCGCGGAAATCTGATCCTCAAGCCTGCACCTGGATCGACACGGTGGCTCCGCGTGCAGACACAGAAGAGATGATTCAAGGCCAAGAATCCACCACGTGTGGCATCAGCCTTACTAAAAATGAGCTTTTATACAAGTTACACAAAATGTAATAGTTAGTACAAAGTGTTGCCTTCCTTTGGATTTACTAGCAGTTTTCTTTAGAAGGAAAAGTTAGAACCTGTGTGTCTTCTTTATTATTTAAACTAGTATGTTACTATGTTAAAAGGGATAGTGGAAAGAGTTTAGAAGGGAAACTTAGAAAAAGGAAACATATGAGATGCATGTAGAGGAGAGATATTTAAGAAAAGAGACAGTGTAAGACAAAAATTAAGATGATGATAATGGCAAGTTATTAATATGTAAAAATTAAAAAGAGGATATCTAAAAGACATATTACATAAGCACATGCCCTAAAAGACATAGAGAAAATATGGAATAATTGTATCATTAAATTATGATACATAGGTAATTGCTGTGAATATGTTACATGCACTGACTTTTCTGCTAGGAGAGAATAATACCATAAGCTCTGAACTATGTGAAAAAACATTGTTTGTTTTTATGTGTGTATATGGGGGAGTACATATCATACATTCTTAGTACTCTTTGCAATTAGAAAGGATTGAGTTGACTTTGCAATTTGCAGAATTATAGGCCGCATTAGTAAATACGATTCCAGGAACAGCTATCAGACCCAATTAAGCCAAGGAAATGATTTGATCAGTTGCACAGCAGTTGGTATTGTGCTAAACTAAGTGTGAATGTTACTATGCAGTAGGCCACTGCCCGAGGGATGTGCGCCTAATAAGACTTCCTTTGGTACCCAAACTGGAACAGTACTGTGCTGCAGAACCAATCCAAATGTAATTTGACAGAATTAAAAAAAAAAATCGAGAAAGCCAGCTGGAGTGGGAGGGATCAGGCATCTTAAATGATGGACAATATGAACTACTTCTAAGCTGCTGTGTGTAATTGATTGATTCATGATTAAAACTCAGGCACCGAAACCTGGGACACTCTGAATGTCATAATAATGATGAAACATGCTGCTTTCCAAATACAGTGACAGGCCACCAGATTTCATGGCTTGTGCTCAAAAGACTCAGATAAACACGCTGTCTCCTTTTTCATCCAGACGGGATCAAAGGGGAAATGAAAGACTAAACACTTACAGAAGCAGTGGGCCAGCAAGGGGCACATGCAATGATGATGAATGATATTAGAAGCGTGTGAGTTCATCTGTTTTGAAATAATGCAGAATTAAAAAAAAGTCAAAGAAAATGGCTTGGTGCATATGTAACTCTAATATTCATTATAAAAGCCATAGTCTCATCAATCAGTGCATTAAATGCCTTATCTTTAGGATTATTTTACAAATGTGTTCAATTTTGATGGCATCAATATGTTTATGTAAAAGGAAATGGAACTGGTATTTTTTTTTTCAAGGTATGTATCTGGCGTGGGAAGTGGGCATATCATTGTACAAATTCCAGTTCACCAAACTGTGAACTGGTGGATCATTAGGTCTGTTATTGGTATTTTATGGTCAACAGCATCTGAGCAGTTATACTGAGTAGCATAGGTAAGAAAAACATTTATTTTTTCTGTTTTATACAGAAAGACAGTTTGAACAGGAAAAGCTCAAAGTATTAATTACATACGATGTTATGTAATAAAAATCATAAATAGATTTAGAAATCACTAAATAAGAATTAAAATTTGCATTCTGCAATGTAATAATGTCAAATGTTCCTGTGTTACACACTCTTAAGACCAGCTTAAAGGTGGCGTAAGCTTTATGGATAATGGGTTTCCAGATAATGGATACCATACTTGTATTTTAATTATGTGTAAAGGAAAAATTATTTGCGCAAAAGAAACATTGTTGTAGTTGTGTGTATTTTGTCCCGGTAATAGGGATAGGTTATAAATCTACTATGGGAACTCATCTATAGATTGTTGTTGTGTGCTGTGGTTTGAATAAAGGCTGAAGCAGTTCATCTGCGTGAAGGTGCTCTCCTCTTTTCCTGTGAAACTCATCTATAGAATTTTGTTGGACAGCAAGGGTAATTTGACACAAAATTCAATCACTGAATCGAATCATTGAATCACTTATCTATGAGTTATCTCATCCATAGATATAATTATTGCTAACAGTCATCTTGAGCTTCAGAGTGATGAACCGACGTTCCAAGGCCATTATTGTGCCAGTGCCAGCCTTTCTAAATTTCCCTGTTATGTTCCATGATGGCATCACACCTTCATTCCTCTAGCTGTTTGATTAGAAGGTTGTTAGCCAAGAATAATAGCCGGGGCAGTGTGTAAAGTTGAGTGAATCCGCTGTGTTTAAATCAGAACAATTCTTTGGTCCACATAATCCTGTTCACATGCAAATCACCAAGGGAATGCATTTGATGTTTAATGTGATCAGTATATTACTAAGCACAAAGCTTTATGGAATTCTGATCTTGCCAGGGCAAGTCACTCGGTTATTTTTGGTGGCACAGAAAGTACCACCGTGCTCTGATCAGTACTGGCTTTTCGAGGGAAAATCTACAGAAAGAAAATTTAGCATTTACTATATAATATCGCTGCTAATGACATCAAGTAAATAGCTGAAGAACAAATGCCTTGTACCTTGTACGACTGCCAAAATCAGGACATATTTCTAAAACTAGGTAAAGAAGCCACTATAACTCTATTTTTACAAGACACGTTGTCTTGTACACACTGGAGTGTTTAATAAACCATGAAGTGGCTGCAAATAAACACATAAAATGTGGTGCTGCTAGTAACATCAAAAATTATACATACTGTAAGCTTTTATGCATTCTAGACTGATTTCTACACAGGTTTTCTAGATGTTTGGGCTCCAGGCTGAAAAAGGAGATTAATGAGCTGCAGAGAGTTCAGAGATGTGCAACTAAACTGGTAAAAGGCATGGATAATTTAAATTATGAGGGGACATGATTACTCTGTACAAGTACCTTAGGGGACATTATAGACAGATAGTGGGGTTCTTTTTTCCCCATAGAAAATATCTACAAACCAGAGACCACCCCTTTAGATTAGGGGAACAGAGCTTCCATTTGAAGCAGCGTAGGGGGTTTTTCACGGTGAGGGCAGTGAGGTTGGGGAATGCCCTTCCTAGAGATGTAGTAACGGCAGATTCTGTTAATGCCTTTAAGAGCATCTTGGATGATTTCCAATAGCTCTCTCTACATCATACTTAAAGTTAATTTAAAGGTGACTAATCCCTTTGTAGTCTAAAGTTAGTAAAGATATTGTATATTTTGGTTATTATATGTGAGGTTATTGATAGGTTGGTATAAGTATGTGTATATATGTGCACTGGGGTTTGTTTGGAGGGGTTGAACTTGATGGACTTTGGTATTATTTTTGAACCAAATTAACTGTGTTACTATGGGATCTTATATGCAGTCACTGCGTGAATCAGCATCACTTAAAGTACTTGTGTCTAAAGTCTTTTCTTGCATTTTTGCATTCAGTACCACTCAGTAGTGATGTATGTATGTATGTATGTATGTATATCTTTATTTATAAAGTGCTACTTATGTACGCAGCGCTGTACAGTAGAATTCATTAATACAGACAGGGGGGTTAAAGATAATGGATAAATACAAAGTACAACAATAAATACAAATAAATACAAGGTACAGTTGCAATAAGAGTCAGAAACACAAGATGAAGGAGGTCCCTGCCCCGTAGAGCTTACAATCTATATGGGAGGGTAACTAACAGACACAAATAGGCAAATATAAGTGCTGTAGGTCACAGTGGGTGACATTACAGTATAAGTGCCAGTTTCCAGATCAGGTGCTGGGCGAGTGCTCCATAAGGTAGTCTTTAAGTTTAGTTTTAAAAAGACTGAGGGAGGATTCTCTCCGGAGGAAATCAGGGAGGGCATTCCAAATGTAAGGGGCAGCCAGGCAGAAGGATTTAAGGCGGGAAACAGCAGTAGTAGTGGGGGGCGCAACCAAACGGCTGCTCTGCGAGGAACGAAGGAGACGGCCAGGAACGTGCGGAGACACCAGGGAAGAGATGTAGTGAGGAGCAGAGGAATGGAGGGCTTTGAAGGTTAAGAGAAGGAGTTTGTAAACTATTCTTTGTTTAACAGGAAGCCATGATAAGGCCTTTAGCAGGGGAAGGGCCTGAACTCTCCTGGATGAGAGGAGGAGAATTCTGGCAGCGGTGTTTAATATAGACTGTAGGGGGGAAAGATGGGAATTAGGGAGGCCGGTTAGCAGCAGGTTACAATAGTCAAGTCGGGATAGGATGAGGGCATGCATGAGCAGCCTAGCTGTAACAGTAGAAAGAAAGGGCCGGATTTTGGCACCAGGCATGGATTCGCAGCGAATTTCCGCATTTCGCCATTGGCAAATTATTTTACGAAACTTCCGTGAAAATTTGCCATGGAAAAATTCGTCACGCAGAATTTTTTTTGTCGCGCGTCAAAAAACCCGCGGTCGTGTAAAAAAAACGATGATTTTGTCCATTTGGGGCTGAGGTTGTAAATTATTTCTAAAGGGTTCAGTATTATGTGCTGTACAAAAACCAAAGCCATATTAGAACTAGATATTTATACATTATCTATGATTTAGTTAACAGACTTGTGTCACAAAATTGTGTTTTCATTTGTCATTACAGAGAACAAAAAAAGAAACCCTCCATGCATCATTCTTTATTCTCACATATGGGGTAGGTTTACTGTTTAGAGTAGAATGAAGCATGAATAGGGAATTAGGTAATGCAGAAAGCAGAAAGTCAGCTTTTACTCACTAATCTATTTCCCCCACCACACACAGAGGAACATTCTCATTAACCTGGTGTCTCTATGCAGCATTTTAAAGGTCTTCAAGGAGGCAGGTTAGGTTTAATTGTGTCTTGTTTAACTTGGCGTTCAAATATGACTGAACTTGGCTTCGGTAGCACATTTCACACTCTTTCTGGCCAGATCAGATTAAATGGTTTGGCCACTTGCATTTTGCTGGTATGATTTATTAGGCAGCCATTTGTAAAAATCAAAGTATGGAAGGATTTGTATTTTGCATGGAGTCTTGGTTTTGTTTTAAAGTGAGGTGATGACATTTTTTTAGGCTTATGGGACACAGAATAATCCAACACATCAGCTAAAACAAATACACATTCGTTTATGAAAAAAGAGAAGAGAAATGTTAAATAACGAACCGAAGAATTAAACATTCTGCCTTTCTTCCTTCAAACTGTGCTTACTTCTGTCTTTGGTTGGGTCTTGTATTATCTTGGTTTAAAGTTGCTGAGAGGTTTCACTTTGATTGTTTTTTTGGTTTTTTTTTTTTGCGCAGTTTGAAAGTTCTCCTTTTTGAGTTTGCTAATATATCACTGACGGATTATTTAATCAGAAATGCACTTTAAAGCAGCTGCCGTGTCTTCTGTGTTTAGAATCAAGTTAATGTTCTGTAACAGATCTATTCTTGCTTAATGCCACTATCAAATTCGCTTTAGTTATTTTTTAATTTTGTTTTAAAGGTGTACTGTCAGTTAAATTAATTATGTCATACCTGAAAACAATGGGTAATATCGGGTAGAGTCTGTACAGTTTTGGACATAAATCAATGGCAGGAGTTCTCAATACAGTTATGGGACCTGTTATCTAGACTGCTCGGGACCTTGGGTTTCTGCATAATGGGTCTTTCTGTAATTTGAATCTTCATACCTAAAGTCTACTGAAAAATCATTTAAACATTAATTGAAGCCAATAGGATTGTTTTGCCTCCACTAAGGATTCATTATATCTTAATTGGAATCAAGTAAATGCTACTGTTTTATTATTACAGAGAAAAATGACATAATTTTTAGTTATTACAATTATTTGCTTATAATGGAGTCTATGATAGATTTGCCTAATTGAGAACTTTCTGGATAATGGGTTTCTGAATAATTGATCCCATACCTGTATACACTTTTCTTGCAAAACACATGGCAACATCAAAAATCATATTTCTTTTTCTACAGTTTTGTCGGTAACAAGTCCTTGGCGTAGCTTTGTGCAAAGGACAAAATTCATAATGCTAACTGCCATGAGAATGCAGAGCTTTTTCCCTGAATTCCAGTGTCATTATAGATTCCAGCTAAATAGGGCAAATCATACACAAGTAGCAGAGAATGTTTTTCTTACTGATGTTAATGGCATGTCTTTAGGTGCATTACATTAACATCCAAATAACTGGATGCATCAGTGCATGTGTAGGTAAACCTGTTAGTGGAACCTTGGAAGTATTGGCAGAGTGGCCACGTTGGCACTTGCTTAAAGATGTAGGAAGTACCTTAGGCAAAAGCATCAAGGCATGATCCATTTTACAGGTGGACTTGGGTTCCTAAATGAGCCCTAGGTGCTCTGTCAGAGAAGTTACGGAAATTAAAAAATATAAAACCATAGAAAATTGCAACCTCTAATGTGACCCAAAAAAGGCCCTGTTATTAGAGATGTAGCGAACTGTTTGCCGGAGAACTAATTCGCACGAAAATCGGGTGTTCGCAAGTTCGCGAACTTTTAGCGATGTTCGCAATTTTGGGTTCGCCTTAGCTGGAGCCAAATTTTGACCTCTCACCCCAGAGCCAGCAGATACATGGCAGCCAATCAGGCAGCTCTCCCTCCTGGACCACCCCCGGACCACTCCCTTCCATATATAAACCGAAGCCCAGCAGCCATTTTACATCCTGCCTGTGTGTGCTTGATGAGTTAGCATAGGGAGAGAGCTGTGCAGGGGTTTGAGGGACAGTTTAGGTAGCTTTGCTGACTAGTGATCTACTTTCTACTGCTCTGTATGTAGCTGCTGGGGACAGCTGCCCTGCTGATCTCATCTGCTATAACCCAATAGTCCTTGTAAGGACTGCTTTTATTTTCTGATTACTGTTACTCTTCTTTTCATTGTGTACTGCAGCTCCGTCTGTGTGTGTTGGAGACAGGTGTGCTGCTCATAGTAGTGCACTAAGCACCAACCACACATTCACATCAATTTTTTTTATTTGTGTTTTTTTACTTTGCTACTGTAATTTATAGAGCCGAGTGCTATTAGTCTAGCTGTGTTGGGGACTGGTGTGCTGCTCCTAGTAGTTCACCCCCAGCACCAACCAGAGATCACTTTTTTTTTTATTATTAATTTTTTTTTTTTATTTAACTTACTGTTCTTTAATGTGTCCAGTGCTGTTTGCTGTTATTCATAGTAGTGCACCAAACACGTTACACATAGTAGTGACATTGCATTGCAATAAAATCACCTGAGCGATGTTTTTCCACCAGCAATAATATATTCCGTATCCACTACTGCGGCGTTTTGTCTTTGCGTGTGAACCGGCTGTAACCTTTACACGACTTGATTGGCATGTAGACGCCGGACGTTTTAAAGCAGTTTATTACACAAGTTTAGAAATGTAGTTTGATTTCTGCCCTTTACAGCACAAAACGCAGCGCTGTGTCAACAACATATTTTTCAGAGAAATTTTTGCCCTTGATCCCCCTCCTGCATGCCACTGTCCAGTGGCACCCTTTAAACAACTTTAAAATCAGTTTTCTGGCCAGAAATGGCTTTTTAAAGTTCGCCTTCCCATTGAAGTCTATGGGGTTCACAAAAGTTCACACTTTTTGGCGGAAGCGAACTTTTTTTGTGAGGTTCACTACATCTCTACCTGTTATTGGCGCTTCCCATAGATCTGCTACTGCAACCGTCAGTGTTTCAAAAGAAAGTGTGTCCTAGCTGTCTCTGCCAGAAGAACAGTAGGAGGGGAGCCAATCACAGCCCTGCATTCACACGAGCAAAGACGTGCTTTAGTTCCTAGATAGGGATATTTCTTTATGAGATTCCATACGGGGTGCTCAGCCAAACAAGGGTTAGTGATACAATACAGTCATTCATCAAATCATAGCCTTCTCATAATATAAGATCCAGACCACATATTATTTTCTGGAATTTTTATGACCTGCATAGTAAGATCAAAGTGATATTATAGATGTGGGGGACTATTAAACTCTTTCTATTTTCCATTGGGCACCACTAATTGAACCCGTAGAAAGTAATTGTGGCATATGAATAGCATGTATTATGAGAGAAGCTACAGACAACCAACAAATGCATCAGTGAGGAGAGGTAAGTTTGTCACTGCCAGGACTGCCATAAACTCAGAATTTCCAGTTAATCTCCATGGGAAGTGGTGACAGGTGGATAGGAATGTTCTGACTGCTGCTGGTTTCCAAAATTCACCATTAACCTTAGACTCAAGACACAAATACCTAGTTATTATGGGTTACTGCAGTGGGGTCAGTTTGCAACATATTACTACATAACCACATAACCAAGCTAAACTGCAGTGTAGCCATTTTGTACAGGCTTACCAACAGATGGACTAAATTATAGGGCTATCTCAGTGCTAAAAGGGATTTAATTGCCCTCTGGGTTATTTTGTTGTGCATTTTTTAAAATGAAATAAGTAAACGTGTGGTTTATTTCATGGGCACATTGGTCTTATGTTGTTATCCAGCTGACAGCACTTTAGCACTTCCTGACACCATATACATTTTAGGGACCTGTGTAGATCAGTTTCTGTTGACAATGCTGCTGAATGTGTTGACTGTGAGAGAAAGAGACCTGTTAGTGCAGGGGAGTAAGGCCAGCTTCAAATTGCAACCTCCACCACACTGTTTCACATCAAAGAGTTGGCCTTGAGCTCTCTGAGTTAGGATCTTAAATGTCAGCTGCCTGCCTGGATTGCAGCACAGAGGATAAATCATTATACTTATAAGCTAAAAGGGACCAAGTGACCTGATCTTTGAGGTCAGAGCTGTTTTTTTTCCCTTCACTTTCATTCCCACAGGTTCACTGCCACATAAGTAATAACATACAAGGATGCATTTCTATAATCTTCTCATTGGGATCAATATAAATTAATAGTTGGATCATGTCCCATGCCGATCAATGCTCTGCAAGCAGAAAATGAGTTGTGTATTTCTCTAAGATAATCTGATTTGCCAGAGATAGTGAGGGATTGTTGTTTTCATACTTCAATAACATACACTTGGCCTCCATGGGATACCTCTGATATCAATCTGCCCTTCAGGGCATTGTGGTGCTCACTATAGGAGCAGTTTCTTATAATAATACCATTTATGTAACAAACCCCACTGTTTGTTCAGCTCGCAGGACTGGAGTTGTCTAAGAGCAGTCAGTGGGGTGGTGTTGTTTATGTATGATGAATATATGTAACTTGTCTATGTTGTTGTACAAAGGCACCTTTTGTGCTTTTACTGAACACTAGCCAGCCCAGCCAACCCAATCTGCAAATGTAAACCTCATTCCCTCCCACCAATGATGTAACTAGACAGGAAGCAGATCTGGGTGCCGAGGCAACAGGGACAGCAGCATTTCTGGGGCTTCCCCAATGTCGCCCCCCAAAACCAAGATCACTAGTGCTCTCTGCACTAGTATAGGTTCGACATGGCCACTCTACTGGGTCTACTTCCTTTGTATAGAAATCCCCCTCCCCAGTTGCTCTTCCACCTCAGAGTGGGCGGGTAGGTGGGGATGTGAACATACAGGAACATATTATATATATATATATATTTTAGATTGTAAGCCCCTTTAGGCCCACCTCTGCTCTTGTGGCAATTATTAGTTATATATTTGAATGGATCTGTATGTTCATGTTGCACTGCAGAATATGTTCACTCTATAAAGAAGTAATAATAATAATAAAGGCAGCTTTATCACCGAAAATATTACTTTCTCCCCTGTTGGAATAACCCTTTCTCACCACTTATAAAGAGAGATTTTGTACGGGTCATTCACTACCTGCTGGGCACGATGCAAAGTGCAAAAAAATGGGAGTAATCTGCCATGTTTTTTGCACTTTGCACCATGCCCTGCAGGTTAAAAAATTGCCACAGATATCTGTGCTCCAAAATGGAGCACAGATACCTGTAATTTCTCCATGAAATACAGCACTGCCTGTATTTGGCAGCATTGTATTCATGAGGGGTGGGACAGGTGATAGGAGGCAGTTAGACATGACCCCTCCTGCACATGGTGGAGATCATTGGCAGTTGCAGGCTGCAGTGGACCCCTGTACCCCTGCGCTGTACCCGTCAGAGCTGCATTCTGCACCCTGTGCCCGATTTTTTATCCAGTATAAGGTGCAGAGCACAGCCCGTAGCCTGACATTTTAATGAGCACTAATGGGTCGCTTTGGATCCCACTATTGATTTAATTTTAATATCAGGAGTCTTGGGTATAGGGAGAAAAGAAATGTATTACACCAAGTCACAAAAATGGATATGTTCATATGAATCCAAGCACTGCAAAATGTCTTTATGTGTAGAAACATTCTGTAGCGAAGAGAAATATTCACAATGGAGATGAAGCTATCTTCCTGAAAAAGCTGAAGTGGCAATAAAGAGGAAGCCATCGTTGTATGTTTCAGTTGAAAAGCAGTCTCCTGCTGCTGCTGCTGACATAATAGCCTTTATGTTGCCTATTAACAAAGCACTAGCATGAAATGCATAGCACAATAGTGTGGAACTCCATGTTAAGGCTCCTTGGCTTCCTGCACAGTTGATAACACAGACCTTACGGATCATGCTTACATATTGGTTGTTTTGGCTCTGGAAAGCAGAAGATGCTTCCAAGTGTCAGATTGTTTGGATTTAGAGTTGCTTGCTTTGGAATAGCGAAGACGGAAATGCCTTTGTATTAATTCCACTGAACCGTAAGGGTTTTTAAAAATACATTTCCAAATTCTTCTATATCAATATCTTTGGCAATATAAAAATAGTCACATCTTATTTGTATTTTATAAATAGCCTAAGCCTGTAGACATAATATACCTAGGGTTATTTATCTACCAAGCATTACTTCTTCTGAGAACTTGTGGGATACAAGAAGAACTGGGTTTGACTAATACAAATTACAAACAGAGAGACTGAGGGTGACATAAGCCATATTTCACACTAATGAATTTCTGTCCTGCCTCTCATAGGAGGCTAAGACAAGCCTTGCTCATTAGTTATAAAAATGGTTAATAATATGAATCTATGAATAATGTTTATACATTGTGTTACAGTTTTGCTATCATTAGTGTAAATAATTGGTGGAATAATACTATAAATGTGACTAAAATATAATTTCAAAGATAAAAACAAGAGTGCATACCATTCAGTCCCCCAGAATTATGTTTCCCAGAAATCTGTATGTCCTTGGCAAATACATCACCTAATAATGCAATTTACTCTTCCATCTTTAAACTTATACTCTTGTATTATAAGAAAATATACCCCCCCCCCCAGTTGGAAATGTCTGAAGGATATAGGAAGAAAATTTGTAGTTCTCATAGACTAAAACAAATACTTCTCTGTACCTGGTGCTAAGATGCAGAGCTGCACTTTAGAGTTGGTGGCTACCATATTTAGTCCCCAGGCTCAGTGGCAGTAATCTCTGAACAGGAACATGTGCACTGAAAGTCTGGACATGGTCAACACACTCCTGCTCAGTGATCACGACTATGGAGCTTGGGACTGGAAGGGTCATGGCCAAACATGCTAACTGCTAACCCTGTTGCATAGCTGTGCACATGTGGACAGGAACACATGGGGGAAACAGAGAAACACTGAGTATTAGGAAATAGGATGAATGCAGTTGGGAAAGGGGCAGGGGTTCTTTTCAGGGGTCCTAAAAGTATAATGCATTTTGTGAGTCAGTTTGCAATGAATCTTCATTGTTTGAAATTTTAGCAGCTATCTCATTGGAAGTGTCCAGTTTACAATAGCAATAAGGCAGTGGTTTCAATAACAGACTGGACATTAAATAGTAAAATATCCTGACCAAAAAATTAAGCAATACATAGCAACAGAATTGCAGCTTCGCAGAGTTTTATTTGGCTGCCAGACAACCAGATAGCATTTTGAACTGCTAGCTGGAAAGAGTTAGAAGAAAGGCGAATCATTTCCAACAGTAAAAATTAAAAAATGAAAACCAAATGAAAAGTTGCAATGAATAGGACACTGTATAATATAACGTTATATTATAAAAGTTAACTAAAAGGAAAACTAAACCCTCAAAATGAACATTTAATGAATATTGAACCAACAGACAGAGTTAAGGAATCTACTACTTAGTTACATAGTTACATAGTTACATAGGGTTGAAAAAAGACCATTGTCCATCAAGTTCAACCCATCCGAGTAAACCCAGCACACAACCTATACTAACCAATCTATACACTCACATACATAAACTATATATATACATATACAACCAGTAATACTAACTGTAGATATTAGTATCACAATAGCCTTGGATATTCTGTACTACTTTTTTTCTTTTTTAAATGGTACAAGATAAACAGTAATATTTACAGGGGCCGATTCACTAAAGGTCAATAAAACAAGCACTATTTATAGCATGCTTTAAAAATGTTATTGCTTCTTATTTTTTGCGACTTAACGCTCGATTCACTAAAAGGACAGGCATCATAATTAAGACGCAATGTTCTTTGCGTTATTTAACTTGCGATGAGCGGTTTTCTTGCGTTATTTCCCGCTGCACGCAATATATTTCGCCGCGTGCTTTATTAGGGCACGATTTAACGCACGTAACCATTACTTTCAGAAAACTACTGTTTGAAAATGACCATTTCCCTGAAAAATGGAGGGCCAACACATACTTGAAAAAATCCCACTGCAAAGTCCATGTTGTGTTGCCAAAAGCTCACGAACCGCAATTTCTTTAAGTACCGCCTGCCCCAAGTAGGTGTTAATCTTCACACAGACTAATGCAATATTTAGCGTGTTTAACGCTTCATATGTGTTTGTGAATCATGCGTTAGTATTATTTCTATGTGAGAATTAACGCAATGCGAGGTAAATAACGCATTGCGATAGTGCGGGTTTTTTTGTGCATGCGATATGTGTCCTAACGTATGCGATAATTACGAATCGGGACTTATCGCATGCTTTTTAATGCAAAAACGCATGCAATAAGCGTTATGAACCTTTAGTGAATCGGCCCCACAGTATGCTTTTGGATAATAGGTTGTAATGGGTTGTAAGGTGACATGGGAATCTAAGATGTCATTTTTCTAAAGGTAGCAAACATATTGCCTTCGAACTGTTGTAAGCTAGAGCTCCCAACAATCCTACAATATGGTGAGTTATCAGCATCACTTAATACGAAGGGCTGTAAATCTAACCACCCTAGCAAGGACCAAGTTGAATAACGAAGCCACTGTTTATCCACCCCTGTGATCAAATAGTGAGATTTCTAGAACTATACTGATTTCCGAGGATCACCTTAGCAAGTCTGCTTCAGGCCAATAAAGAGAAATTTATGATAGGACTGTGAAGCAAAACATGCCCCCTGAGGATACAGGAACCTAGTAAGTAATAACACAGAAGACTGGGTCGCTATTAATGATGTAACTCCTACAGCTATGTATATCAGTTAAAAGGGATGAATTAATTACTGTACGACAGCGAAGGTAGAATAGTTCATGCTGCATTTACTTTAAATGATCGCTATGTGATCATCTGCTTCATGGGTTATTGAAAGGAGTCAACCGAGAGTTTTAAAAAGTTCCCCCTGCTCGTATGCAGATAGAAGCTAGAGTATCATTAGCACACTTCACGAATCTGGGGCAGTTTTATAGATCTGTGGTGCCTCTGCAGACCGAGCATATAAATAAGAGCTTGTTTACTTCATTTATTTTCTGAATCAGATTTCCCTTAGCTCCAGCCAGCCAAAACCCACACTGAAATGGTTAGACGTGACTCCTTTTTTCATTTTATAGTAAAAGAAAAGTAATGTGTTTACGATTGCTCTAAGAAACTTCACTCAACTAGGCTGCTTTTTTTTTTGTTTTGGAATTATTTATTTTTTTGGAACATTCAGATCACTTGAAAATGCAGAATATATATTATAAATATTCAGAAGAACAGTGTGATAAAGTTTATGTTAGGCAGCTTCTGGCAGAGGCTTCATAATCTTTCTGGCATATGTACCATCCTATTGAATATATGAATTAGTATTACATTTCTGTGGTCATTTATTAGAGATGATTTATTAGTAACAAAACATAAAAGATACATTTTCCCTATTCCTAAAATGATGTAGAATGAAAATGAATTATTGTTTACAAAGTGAAACAGCTGAGAACATCCCTACCATTATTTATCTGTATATACACACACATATATATATATATTAGATGCTGCATATTATTTTCAGTACTATGTATTCATACTCCTATTATTTACCATCAAAACCTCCTTTTGGCTTTTCCATCCATAGCAGAGAATACAGATTAAATAGAGTTTATTGAAGACTGATGGGACTGAAGTGTCAACAACAGCAAAGTGCACCTGATCCCGAGCTTTTACGATCAGTAGCCTCAGTTTCACCAGCATGTTGTATTTTTAGACTACTTAGGAAATTATGTTTATTAAGAAGGACAATGCACTATACCCAGAATATCAAATAGAGAATAGGCATAAAAATTGTTTTCCTTTGCTGCAAAACTGTCCAAATATAGCAGATACATTTGCACAGTTATCCCAGAAATGATTGCTTCGGCCATCTTTCTTAATCTTACCTTAAAATTAGCTTTAAGCACAATATAGAGAGTGATATTCTGAGATAATTTGCCATTTGTCTTCATTTTTTTTTTTTTGCATTTTTTCAGCTAGTAAGCTCTCCACAGCTCTCCAGTTTAGAATTTCAGCAGCTACAGTATCTGGTTGCTAGGGTCTTGTTTACCTCTGCAACCAGGCAATAGTTTGAATAAATACATGCCCATCCGCCCAGTAACAGTGAAATAAGGGTGTGGCAGGGTTTAAAGCTATAGGGAATATTAACCCTATAGGTCCCTACACACATTTGGTAACATATTGGTGTTTACATTATTTCTAGCAGATTTATTGTATTGAACTCCAAGTTACAGAAAGACCCTTTATCTGGAAAACCTGGATAAGGGGTCGTGAGTATTCTGGTAACAGGCGCCATACCTGTATATATCTGTGGTTGTCTTTATCTATAGTGAAGGTGACTTTTTACAAGGAAGATGTAATTTGATAATATTAAAGATGAACATTACTAGTACAGTATATTTTACTCACTCATTTTATGCAACCATCGGGGGCACAGAGAATACAAACCCTATCTCTCATGGAAACCTGAAAGAGAAGGGCACAGAGGACCCCAAATGTCATCTTGGCACAGGGGTGAAGTAAATTTCTAATGAAGGCTCTGCTTATGGTCCTGACTTTCTCCTCACAGATCAAACTTTGCCCCATTTTGGGTGACTGCATAGATTAACCAAATATGTCCTTGGAATTATAGGCTCCCTAATTTAACTGTTGGATAAACGCATCACAATGAGCCATAATGAAATGGCAGTAGAAACATGTCTGGGCTGAGAGCCCCCACTGTCTGCATTTGCTAAGGGAATAAAAACAATTATAAAAGCAAAAACCACAGCTTACATAGGAATATTACAGACTGCTTCCTTTCCTTTCCTGTGCATTTTAACATTCACTCTTTTGTTCTTGCTTGCTGTTTCTTTTACTATTCTTATCTCTTGAATTGTTTGATAAGTCTCCAAAGGTTTTTTTTTAACTATATTACACAAATATAATATCTGGATTTTGTGACAAGTATGGGCAATGGGTTTGAGCAAGAAGATAACTACTGTAAGGTATGACCAGAGAAAGAAGATACATTTAAGGTGATTAGAAGAAAGAAGTCCCCCCAGCTAGGAAGAGCATTATTATAAGAGTTTACTGATGAGTGAATCTGTCCCAATTCGCTTTGCCGAAAAATTCAGCATTCAGCATTCAGCTCCTGCAACTGAGTAGGTGTTAGAAATCAAGAACAACCTTTTATAAAGCACATACCATAGGTGTATACATTTGAACATTTGTTGAGTGTCAATTTATCAACAGTGCACACTCAGAAAGAGAGGGATGGATAGAAAGAGAGAGGCAGGGGGAGAGGGTGAGAATGAGGCAGGGGTATGTATGCCTTGCAGGTTAAGCAGCAATCACTGTTACTGAAGGGTTAGCCATACACAAGCCACAAACTTGGCCCCTTTAATCCGAGTTAATAGCTTATTGGTCCATAGATGTGGCCATACTTCACCTTCTTACCTGAAAAGTATCCAGATTCCTATTGGGCAGTGTCACAAATGCCATCAGTTAATGCATGCATTTATCTGTTAATGTGTCCCTCTCCTGGCAAGTCTCCATAAGCTTCATTATGACCCAATTGTCAGTCCCACAAAAATTGAATTAGTTTAATTTGACCTTCATTTTGTGAGGTCAAACAGGCAAGGCTTTACATGAATGCTCAATTAAGGATTATTCTGGTGCCAGAAGAAGAAATTGCAAGGTTCATTTACTTTCCCTTGTTGCCCTGTGAGGACAGGTTTAACTATAGGTCTTTAAGCTTCAGACCTACTAGTAAATTGAAGGCCTAAAACTAGCAAGAAATTACAGCAAATGTTTAGACATTTAAAATAAGTTGTTTTGTACACTTTATGTAAGTTGTTTACAGATAAGGAATGATTAACTGCTACATGCTGAATCATATATCGTCACCCCACGCTATCGAAGGGCCACAGATGTCACATGTTGTTATGGAAAGTCCAGAAACTTCTAGTATCACGCGTGGTCAAATGTGAGGAGAAGGTTCCCGAATGATGGACAGATAACAGGGGAATATACTGAAGGGTATAAAAAGGCATGATAGAGTGTAAACAACTTGGAGGTTTTATGCACAATATTCCATTGTACATTGTCTCCCCATCGATGTAAAAGATTAAATCTCTTCTGATATCTGAAGAACAAAGTCTAGGTGGTGTTCTTGCATTGTTAGCTAATTTGTGGGCCTTTCAGCCCTTTCAAATGGCTGCAATAGGCCAGTGCTTCTAAAGGTCTTGTATCACCCAAAGGCTTTAGGGCATTATCTTGCCACTAGAAGTGTAGTCTTGTTTCATTAGGTGTGTGCCCAGATGGAAGAGGATAGAAATGTCAGACAGTAAGGAATAATAGGTTTTCTTAGGGTTAATAATTTGAAAGAACTGAAAAATGGGATTAACCTATAGATGAGTTGCTTTCTTGACTAAGATCAAACAAGAATTGATGCAAAGAAGGCAAATTCTTTTTTCTTTTTTTTTTTTTTTAGCATTTTGCCTAATAGAAGAATGCAATTCTAAACACATTTTCAATACTTCCAAATTAAATATAATACATCCTAATTAAGGTCAGAGCAAAATTCCAATACACACAAATTAAGAATATTACATCGCCAGTAGGGTCACAGTTATATGGAATAGTTGTATTTACAGTACAATTAATTCTGTTGGAGAAAGTCCACCACTGGCTTAAACCAAGCACTACTACTGCTGAGTGTTTATTTTCCTTGTTACGAAGCCTTGCCAATTTGTGCTGTAATTAATAATGCAGTGATTGGTCTATTATTTATATCACTGTAGCATAGAGAGGCCCTAAAGGAATTAAGCGGCAGTGTTATGTATGAAAAGAAAGGTTAACACAACAGTGAACTTTTAAAAATTGCATCTTCTTGCAAGCTGGATCCTATTTATAATAAAACAATTAGATTGGCCAATAGAAAAATGGTAATTCTTTTAGAGAATTGATGAATTATATTATTTTTTGGCAATAGTCACATTACTTGTATTAGCAACTCAGCTAAAAGTACCTGTGGCCACTACTGAGGCATGGGGGGGTGGAGTTTTGGTTTTTTGTGTTTCAAGACGTTGCCAATTTCTGCTGTAATTAATAATGTAATGATCAGTCTTTGTTGATCAGCGCTGAAAAACACTTCTCTACTATTCATTGATTTCTTGCCATCTTATAGTCTCACCACAATCCAGATGCCAAGTCCAACAGGTTTGAACTGTATTAGATTAACTTTTTTTTAGTGATGTTTATCTCTCCATCTGTCTGCCCATCTGCTTTCTGGACAATGTAGGAATAGCACTCATCCTATAAGTCTGTGGCACGTTTGACACAGAGACAGAAGTATAAGTATTCATTATAGATACTGCTACAATTTAAAAATGTGTCATTGCTATAGAAATGTAATATAATATAATATCCAGAATATCCAGAAAGCTCCTAATTACGGAAAGCCCATCTCCCATAGACTCCATTTTAATCAAATAATTCAGAATTTAAAAACTGATTTCCCTTTTTGTCTGTAGTTATAAAACAGTACCTTGTAATTGATCCCAACTAAGATAAAAAAATAATCTTTATTGGATGCAAAACAATCCTAGTGGGTTTAATGAATGTTTTATTAATTTTTTAGTAGACTTAAGGTATAGAGATCCAAATTACGGAAAGACCCCTTATCCGGAATACCCTTGGTCCCGAGCATTCTGGATAACGGGTTCTATATCTGTACCTGTATAGGATCTATTATGCAGAATATTTGGGGCCTGAGGTTTTTCAGATAAGAGATACTTCCATAATTTAGAACACCTTACCTTAACTGTAAAATATAATTTAAACAGTAAATAAACCCAATAGGAATGTTTTGCCACCAATATGGATTCATGCAGCTTCTATTAAGTGCAAGGTACTGTTTTATTGTTACAGAGAAAAAATAAATCCTTTTTTTAAATAATAATTTGCTTAAAGGAGAAGGAAAGCTTTACTCACTGGGGGGTGACAAATGTTATTCCCCCAACCCCAGGGATTGTAATCACTTACTTGATACCCCAGGCCTGTGCTCCTGATAGTAAAAAAAACCTGCACTGCCCTGGGGTTCTTCTGTGTGAGCGATTGTCTTACTTTACCAAATTTCGCCATAGGCAATTTTTGTAGTGAAACTGCAGCAAAAAATTGTCGCAAAAAAATGTTGCACTTTAATGCATTTGGAGTAAGTAAAAAAGGTTGTTAGTAAAAAATGTTGCTCTCTTATGAATTTGTTGCATGTAAAAAATCCCGCCTATTGATTTCAATGCGTTTTGAGAATTTCTCGCCGTTTCACGTATTTTTTAGCCCTTGTATGAATTTGTTGCATGTTAAAAAATTACGCCTTTTGACTTCAATGCATTGCTCCATGGGCAAATTTTTTCGCGAAACTGCTGCAAAAATTTGTTGGGAAAAGAAAAAATTTGTTGTGTGTAAAAAAATGTTGCCTGTTGACTTTAATGTGTTTTGCAAATTTTTCGCGGCTTTGTAAATTTTTCAGCAGTTTTGCAAATTTTTGGGCGAACCAAAACAGGACAGAATCGTCATCACTAGGTACAAGTATGGAATATGTTATCCAGAATACTTGGCACTCTGCTTTCCCAGAGATATTACATATATGGGATCTGTTAGCCAGAAACCCTCTATCCAGAAGGCTCTGAACTCTTGGAAGTCCATCTCCCACAGAATCATTTTAATCAAAGAAATAATATTTTTTTAATTACTCTTTTTTTCTGTAATAATAAAACAGTATCTTGTACTTGATCCCAACTAAGATATAATTAGTCCATATTGGATGCAAAATAATCCATTTTTTAATGTTTAAATGATTTTTCAGTAGATTTAAGGTATGGAGATCCAAATTACAGAAAGATCCCTTATCTTGAAAACCCCAGCATTCTGAATAGCAGGTCCCTTACCTGTCTAATAATTTGGATCACTATTCCTAAAATTTACAAAAAAAACATGTAAATATTTTAACCCACCAAGACTGCTTTGGCACCAAAATGGATTTCTGCTTGCTTCTTTATCATCGAGTACAACGTGTACTTTCTTATTATTACAAAGAAAAAAGTAAACCATTAAAAAATTACATTATTTGCTTGAATAGAACTCTATAGAAGACTGTATTCGGGAGCTTTCTGAATAATGGGTTTGCGGATAATAGATGTCTTTGTTATAGTATTCTTACAAAAGGCAGATTGACAGGGATTTAAGAAGAGCTAGAGATGCTAGAACAAAGGCTCTGACAGGACATGCTGTTGGTGATGCCTTAATAGGAATAAGTATATATCTATCAATATCC
The DNA here is from genome assembly GCF_000004195.4 of Xenopus tropicalis. Taxonomy (NCBI): domain Eukaryota; kingdom Metazoa; phylum Chordata; class Amphibia; order Anura; family Pipidae; genus Xenopus; species Xenopus tropicalis. Next base: position 110,678,936 of record NC_030679.2, read on the forward strand.
CCGCTGCACAAATGTCAAGGAAATAAAAAAAAAAGTTGTAGAAAGAAGAACTGAAAACTGAAATTGTGTATAAAAACACTGCACTGATAACACATTTTGCCCAAAAAATATCAAGCAATTTGGATTATTATTATTAAAGGGGACGTAGATTTCAAAGTCAATAAATAATGTGCCACATTAAAAAGCTTAATAGTATATAAGACTGGGCACTGCCTATCCAGGTGTTCTATCCAGAAATAATCTACCCCTTTGCTTCTGACACCACTTGCTGGCTTAATACCCTGAACCAATGACAGCAAGCAATTTGACCATTCCATGTCACAGGGACTGCACTGCCCAGGTATGCCAGGAGAAAACAGCATTCTGCCCTGTGCTGCATATGTATGAGTAATGTCTGTGCTACGTCCAGTTATTGCCTAATATAAAGCACCATGTCAAAATAAAGGTGATATTGCTTGTTGTTTAACACATTCAATATTGTTTCCAAATATTAACTTGTGTCCATAGTATTTAATCTCTAGCACTTAGAACCTTCTAATGCTGGTACAGGTATGGGATATATTATCTGTAACCCTTTAACCCAGTAGGTTTTGAGTTATGGGAAGGCCATCTAACATAGACTCCATTTTCATCAAATAATTAATATTTATAATGTTACTCTTTTCTGTAATAATAAAATGCAGTGTACTTGATCCCAACTAAAATATAATGATTCCATATTGGAGGCAAAACAATCCTACTGAGATTAGAAATGTTTATCCAAATTATGGAAACATCCTTTTTCTGGGAAAACCCCAGGTCCCGACCATTCTGGATAACAGGTTTCCATATCTGTACTTTAAATTTCACTGCCCTTATGGGACTGTCAGCTCTTTTACAATATTGCTTTGTTCAGTTGAGTATTGAGTATGTTATCCACCTATTCCTACAGTCATTTGTTAGCTTCAGTCATATCACTACAAGGCCGTTAAGAATGAATACCTTAACATTTAATGTGCTCACTAAATCTCTAGCGTGCATGTAAATAAACTTAACTTCTAATGGCTTTGTAGCATTTATAGCGGCAATCCCCGTGACCTACGATCCGCTAGCAACTGTTTGCTCACAGAAGTTCTTAAACAGGACGTATTATTGCAGACTAAAAGGGTCTGCTTGATAGCAACCTGAATGTTTTAACCTTCTAGGTATATGTTCATCATCCATCATAGATACATGCCCAAATATACTCATTGTTTCAAAGCAAGCATTGCTTTACATAACTAAACTATAGTCTAACCCTATCTGCAAAAAAGCCAGACATAAGCAGAGGGTGACCGAGGAAGCAAATTTTCAATATAGACTCTTTTATAGTATCATAGGACCATTTCCACCTACTGTAATATCCCAGAACACATTGCAGGATAGCTGCAGTGGCAATTTCATGTAACATGACTCCTAAAATATCTTGCAGGGCAAATTGAGTTCCAGTTTCATAATTCATAAAACAAATGGCAGGGTATGCCATTTCCATGTACAGGGTACAATGTTCCAAGAACACGCACTATATATAAATGTATAAAATAATAAAACATATACAAATACAGTATATAAATCATGCATAATACCATAGAGGACATGCCAAACTAAATTCCCTGCCCGGTACAATGCCCTGACAATACAAGGCAGGATATAGTGCCAATTTCATGTATAATACCGCCATCATGTTTGTTGTATGGAATTCATTGGTTTTGTTTGGCTTAGCTTTCCTAAGACTCCATTAAAATAGACCATGAATCCATACAGTGTAATACATTTTAATACATTGTAAATATGCCAAAAATATAAATGGCATGTTTTGGTCGCAAATACTTAAAAGAATAAGTACTAAAATATAGTTTAGCAGTGAAGACTCATTCTTGGCAGCATCTTATGAAACTCATAAGTTCCTATATGTTTGAGTAGGCTGCTGTCTGAACTGTGTGTGCTTCATGTTTTTATTCAGTCTGTTTTTGGCAAGTCGCTGCAATATGGAAATCAAATAAGGTATAAAAGAAATATATAAATAGATCAAATAAATAGTCAAAACAAAATCTGGCTTATAGAAGCTTTAAGGGTCTAATAAGTCTTAAGGTTAGAAATGTTGCGTTGAACCATAGCATTCAGAATAAATTGTGTTTTTTAATGTTCTAGTCAACAATACAATTATCCGCCCACATTAAAAAATTATAAAAATGTCAGGTTTGAATAGATAATAACGCTGTTAACATTTTAACATTTGTTTTTACATTTGAAAAGCCTGCTAATCGTTCCTTTATTTCCAGGAATTATGGATTTAACATTTGCACCCCGTGATTTCGACATTTGTTGCAACAATGTAAAGAAAAACTTCTGTTTATTTGAGGGAGAGCTCTAGATCTACGTGGAGCCTGTTTCCTCTGAAACAGAATAAATAAATAGAATAAGGGGAAGAATTTTAAATCCCCATTAATCTTCTTTAAATTTCTGTTTGTTTAATTATAAATGGCATAACTCACACTGGCCCCGCACTATAAGAATAACAATCACATAGCCAAACGCATGTCAGCATGACAAATTATTCAGTGTCCCTCAGAGGGCATAATATTGTGCAGTATTTTTGAATATATATATATATATATATATTTGTTGTATAAATAGATAATGCCAACAATAACAACACTTGCTGTGTCAGGATTCTTTTGATACAAGACTAGGATGCCAATGAAATATTAAAAATGCTACGCTTTGAACAGAGAAGGGGGTCATAAGCCGTTTTGGCATAATTTAAGCTTAAAGTAGCAGTGTGTCTTGCTGTGTTTGCACATAGTGCTGCTCAAGCAACTACAAGCAAATCTTGAGCTTAATAGAAGTGAATCTTATTACATGGCAAAGCCTTATTAGCATGTGCGGCTATGCCAAAAGAACTTAATAAAAAAGCAAAGGAAAATGGAAAGCATATAAATAATATCTTTACATTACCCTAAACATGGCAAATTCTATTGACGTCAATGGGACAAATTCAGCTAGCAAATCATTTCTGCCATATAAAGTGGCATACAGGGCTGTTGGTGTGGGGAAGGATGAAACATTTGATATGAATATATGATCTACATGAGAAACAAAGCTGAGCAACTGAAATGTTTCTATTTGATACATATTTTTCAGTTGTGGGCTTGCATTTTAGTTCTTTGTACACTCCAGTATATATGAAAGGCCAGTATGCACCTGGGCTCCCCAGCAGAGGGTTGATGGTCTCTGTTTCCAAAAGGAAAACTCTATAGATGGAATCATTTTTCAACACTGGGCTAATTTGCCCATGGGTAGTAACACATAGCAACCAATCAGTGATTGGCTTTTTTTTCAACAAGGAAAGTTCGCCCAGCACACCCTTACCTCCTCCAGCAATTCTTACTCGGTGCACAGAGTCTCTAGAGTTGGCACTCACAGCACAGTCCAGCAAAAAACAATTGACCAGCACAGCGAGTGTGATGCAAGCGGGGCTTAGCCCCTGCGTGTTTATTCAAGAATATTAGCAACATTTCGGGGGCGTACCCCTTCATCAGGCATGACCAAGCCTGACGAAGGGGTATGCCACAACGCGTTGTGCCGGTCAATTGTTTTTTTCTGCTGGCTTTTTTCTCAGCCATCTTCAGGTAGAACAATTAATGCAGCAATTTGATTTGTTGCCATAGTTTACTGTCAATGGGCAAATTTGCCCAGTGTTGATGACCCACAATATTAATAATGTTGAAAGTGTTATGGTACCGTCATGGGTTTCCTGCATATCCCCTTGCGTGATAAGTAAATTGCTTCTAGTTTGTTTTGCCAAAAACATTGGATCAGCAGTTGGAAAATTTTAATTTTGAGGAGAGGTCTGCTGAAATGTTTTTCCCTTTCATTCTTAGTCATTATTGAATAAATAAGCCTTTTATGGTCTAGGCTAGCGATGAGCGAATTTTCACACTTCACCTGTGGCCAATTGTTTAGCAAAATTTCTCGGACACTTAAAAAAAGGCGCATTGTCGCGTGGTGCACGTCAACCAAAGTGCTGAACCTGTGTTTCAAAAATGTTTCACTGTTTCACAATTTTTTCTGCAGTTTCACAAATTTTTCATCAAAGCAAAGTATGACAGATTCATCGCTAGTCTAAGCTATCATTTTTTCTTGCTTCTCTTGGTATAAAAATAGGAATAACATTTTAAGTGAACACTTTAATTTAGGCTTTTTGCAATTTTATGCTTTAATATTTACCAGAAATTGCTAACATTTGGCTCTGTAAATGCCTCACAGATCTACGCCTAATAATTGCCATCTTAGTAGGTGGAAGGAGTTTCAGAGCAATGCTTCTGACATTTCCCATTTATTAACTTTAATATAAAAATGTTGGGGGTTTTTTATATTTAAAAGGCCCTTAAATTTAAATTTAAATGTGTTTGTGGAAATGGACTTTCCAACATTATTCCATTTGGTACAAGTAATAGTCAAACAATGTTTTTTCTTGCCATTGACCGTGACAGTTTTTAGATTGCATATTTTTACTTTCAGATTTTTTGCAGGCTGCCTTCTGCCTGCATCCTTCAAATCCCACAATTTTTCTGCACATGTAATGTCAATAAGGAAAGTAACATGACAGGGCAATGCATTGTGGGTTATGTAGTTCCTGAATGCTGTCTGTAAGCTGTGGGGAAGTTGTTACAATTTGTAAAATCAGTGTTTTAGTCCCTCCTCCCCTGCCAGGCTTTCAAATGATGCCGAAAGAGAAGAACTGTTTTGCAGCTGGATTTCCGCATATAAAAATGGTATTTATTCATACTATTACCGTGATAGTACAGATTACCATAGGTACAGTATATTAGGGGTGTCAGTTTTGTGGGTGCTCTATAACAAATTTTGCTTCAGAAGCCTGAGTTCCCCTTTAACAGCTTTCCACAAAATATTTTTTGTCTACTTAACTAGCAATTTTCAACTGTATATTTTTCTTGATTAGTAAAAAGAAGGCATTTATGTATGTCGGGTACCTTTGTGTCATAAAAACCTGTAATGTGGTTGTCATAGCAAATAAAGATTATTGACTGGGCCGAGTTAAAAGATCTGATGTGCAGTAAGCTGATGGAGTTGTATATGCCAGGATAATTGGCTCCTAATTTGATCATGGACAAAATGTTCATTATAATCAAAAAGGTTGTTCTGAAGTCCTTGAGAAATAGGGACTATTAGGACAGTGGAGAGTCTTTAGTAAGCGGAAAAATATATTTAACCCGAAGTAACTAATTAAAATAGGGATATTATACTCCTTTAATTATGAGATATAAAGTAGAAAACAGCCTCCAGCTACCGTCACTCCATTTGACTTTGATCACCTCATGTAACTTTACAGCATCCCCTTTCTACTTGCCGGAATAAGCAGATTTTGTGAGCCTTGTTTGGAGGTTAGAGCGGACGAGGATCCTGGATATCGTTAAGGGAATTAGAGATGTCCCAACATTACATTCTGAGCAGTTATTCACCTTGTCTGACACTTACTAGCAAGACTATACACTGTACACTTACCAGCCCTGTACACTTACCAGCCCCCTTCTTGAAATGGATCTTCTTTGACAACAAAAGAAAGCAATCTATCTAGAGGCATTCATGATCAAGCTGTGAGCCATACACTCATCATGGCTATTAATACTTCATAGTTGACTGGGTCACTGAGCATTCTCAGTAGCGATGAGTGAAATAATTTGCCAGGCATGGATTTGCACTGAGTTTCCATGTTTCACTCTTGGCCTATTGGTCTTTTTCGTGGTTTTTGTTAAATTCCACAAAAAAGTCGTATTTTTCGCAAAGCGTTCGACCATTTCCAATTCATTCAAGCTTTGGTATCAAGACTTTCCTTTGGCCAGGTTGGATCTGTGGAGGGCCATTGAGTCCTATGGAAGGCTTCCAAAATCATAAATTTCAAAGGCAGAAAGATTTTTGCACTGTTTACGATCATTCGGATATGAGAATTTTATGATTCGGATCGCAACCACTATATTTTCGTATGACCAAGAAAATAATTTGTGCGCAAATTTTCGCACATCAGAAATTATCGTGGTTACTCCGAGTTTTTGTCCAATCGTGCTTTTAATTGCCAAAAATTTGTGCTTTGTTGAATGGGCCCCATGGTGTCAAAATGGCTAAAAATCTAAATCCGACAATTCACCTGCTAAAATTTGTCGAGATCATGTAGAAGTCAATGGCAGATGTCCCTTCCCTTCCTTGGAGGATCCTTCTTTTGCTTTGAAACTTTAGAGGTGTCAGATTGTTGACACTGTTTTTTTTCTGCGACAATTCTAAAAGTCGCAGAAAATGTTTCTGGGACTATTCCCACACATACATTTTCATTTCAGATTTTTTAGTAAATACCAGACATTAGTGGACATTTGTTTTAAAATTAAAAAATTGAGAAATGAGTATTAGTAAATCTTTGTCTAAAAATTTGAAAAATTGAAAACATTGAAACATTAATTAAACCCAATAGGATTATTTTGCCTCCAATAAGTATTAATTATATCTTAGTTGGGAACAAGTACAAGGTACTGTTTTATTATTACAGGGAAAAAGGAAATTAATGTTAAAAATCTGAATGATTTGATTAAAATGGAGTCTATGGGAGATGGCCTTCCTTTAATTCAGAACTATCTGGATAACAGGTCTCCTGATAACAGATCCCATACCTGTACTAAAAAATTAAACAATGATTGCTTCAGGGATAAATACATAAACATTTTAGCAATATTTCAGTGCTACCATTTTTATAGTATTCATGTTGAATTTGCATTTTTGCTATTATTTAGTGATGAGCGAATTTTTTCGGCAGCCATGGATTCGCAGCGAATTTCTGCATTTCGCTATTGGCGAATTGTTTGGCGAAACTTCTGTGAAATTTCATCACGGAAAAATTCGGCGTGCTGAATATTTTTTTGCTGCACGTCAAATTGGGCGCGGTCAAGGCAAAATTGGGTGTAGTCACGTCAAATTCGGCCTGGGCGTGTCAAAAAAAGGGCACTGTGAAGTCGAAATTGGGGGCGGTCGCATAAAAAAAACACGGCGACAAAAAAATCACGTGACAAATGTATTTCTCAAATTTTCTGGCCATTTCGCAAATTTTATGGCGAAGCGAAACAGAACAGATTCGCTTATCACTAATTATATTAACCCCATTCATATATATTCACCCATTCAATTGTGGCGGGTTCCTTCCCACATCATTTGAACAAGAAATTTGATGTCTAACTTTCATGCATAAGAAACAGCAACACCGACTCTAAACCAATGTGCACCAGGGATGTAAGAAAAGCATTGTTTTTAGAAGTTGTGCTTGCTGTATTGCATATTATTTTTTCCCAATTAATATAATCAGTCTTAGCGCTTAGCTTTTTAGTCATTATTCTTAGAAATAAAGGTTGTCAAAAAATGCAACAGGAGCAAAGCCTTCTGCAATTTGTTCTAAATTAAAATCGTTTAAAATTGGACTTTTTTCATTAGAAAAAGAAACAAAATGAACCCACAAAAAAAAAAAACCAAAGGCCCTACATTTTATTAATAAAATCATTATTAATTTGTTTCTTTTCTTCTTTTCAATTAATCACTATCATACTGAATTGCGTAAGGCATGACCAATCTCCCTGAAGAACAGCTTTTCATTAAAGGAGGCTGCGTTACAATGTTCATAAAAATATATATGTTTTCTGCAGCTTTTCCAGCTAATTAAAACACAGGGCCTACCATATCTCAGAGGCGCTTCCTAAAATGTTATTACGTGACATTATTATTAGCTCTTCAGCTGCAGCACAAATCAGACTCTGGCAGTTCTCTAGCAGCCATACAGAGGAATAAATTGTTAGCCAGCTTTACAACAATAATAACAAGAATATATATATATTATATACTGTATATGGAGTCAGCACAACGCTCTGCAATCCATGGAAATGAATGATCTCACAGATTTGAATGATTGTGGATGTTATCTTTGTCTGCATTATTTAAAGTGTTATTGTAATCATAGTAAGAATAATAAAATAATGATAATATTCTCTATGCATTTTTGTCTATATCTGTAAACAGGCATCTTTTCATTACTTAGTAAAGCTTTGCAATTTAGTCAAAGAGCATTTTAAGTAAACGGTATAGTATACAGACATAGGATCCCTTTATCCCGGAAAGCCATCTCCCATAGAGTCCATGTTATTCAAAAAATTTTTTAACTTATTCATTATTTTTATTTTAAATTTTACAAATGATCAATTTTTCTCTGTAATAATAAAATCTGTATCAATAAACCTTGTATTGAGGCAAAACACAAGTACCTTGTACTTGATCCTAACTAAGCTGCATAAATCCTTTCCACATTATGGAGAGATCTCTTATCTAGAAAACCACGGGACCAAAGTATTCTGGATAATACCCGCATTTATAAATACAGATTTATGTGTATTTATTCCACTGGACTTTATTCCTCCATCATGCACCAGAATTCAGTTACGTAAAGATAATATTAATGTATCCAATGGGACCAGTTTAGTAAAAGCATTTGATTGGTTGTTAGAGATTATGTTAGCAGGTCACAATTACACATAATACTGAATAAAGGTCTGGGATACTTTGGTAATTTATGCATCCTTCTTTGGGGGGGATATTACATTCTTACACAAATGTGCTGATATAGCATCACAAAGTGACAGGAGTATTTTTTTGTATGGTTTAGTGCCTATCCCTCTCCTCAAGAGTGTTTCTTTCTTATTGTACAAGATTTGAGCAAAGTCTCCTGAGTGTTAAAATGATAAGATTACCAGTTAATCTGGCAGCAAGACAAGAAACCTTGTCAAGTCAGCAACTGGTAAAAGAAAATCTGTTTAGCAAAATAGATAGTTTCTCATTCTGTGTGCCTTTCAGAACTGCATACATTGTGCGCACAGACATACTATAGAAAGCTAGATGTCATATAAAGTGCTTAAAATCATCAGGGGACAGCACTAAAACCAAAATAGTACATTTGTCCTGACAAGCAATCTGGTGGGATTGCTAATACAAAGTAGTGTTCGATAGGGAAAGGGGTATTTGCAAGAAAAAAATAGCATAAAAATAGAGATAACAGAGAGACTTTGGGTTAAGAATACAAAATGTGAAAGTAAATTCGGAGGGTTCCTAAGCCAGGACAACAGACTTCCATGCCAATATTTCAGTAGATGAGATGCTGTCTCTCTGCAGATATTTACCAGCAGTACAGCTGTGTGTGTTTTTGTTATTCAGACTTTAGCCTCCTAAGGAAGATAGCCTACAGTGGGTCTGAAATGGATTCGCCATGGCCCATTAACTTATTCAGAGAATTTAATGTGCTATTTTCCCCCTGTAAAGCTCTAAGCTATTATTAGGGGGACAGAGATTTATAATAACACAGGGATTCCTGAGTTTTACTGAATCTTAATAAAACATTGTACAAAAGTTCTTTCAAGGTGCAGCTTCGGGGCACTTTATACAACAACTGATAATACGGAAGAGTATTGTTGAATTGAACTGACTTTTGGAATTAAGAATTCTCCTGAGTGCTTAGGCCCAAACACAACATTTTGTATAGGGAAAAGGGAAATTAATTTCTACTCTTTGTTATACTGTCACCATGCCACCTCTAAATCACATATGCAAGAGGAAAGTAAAGCCCTCTGGGCTGTAATAAACTTATCATTTTTTGAGCATCAGCATCAAGTGCTGGCAAAGTTTTCCACTGTAAAAAGTTTTAGCCCCAAAAGAAAGTTTACAAGTTTATATAAAATAATTATATGTCTCTGTTGTAGTCATTCCACCTAAATTGCAACTTTGTAACATTGTTGCAAGTAGAGATTAAGTTAGTGTAGTTGCTACTAAGAGACAACATTTATAAGAATTCTACAAGTCCAAAGTGAATAGGTCACACTGTATCTATTGTTGAAAGCTTTCAACAATAGATACAGTGTGACCTATTCACTTTGGACTTGTAGAATTCTTATAAATGTTGTCTCTTAGTAGCAACTACACTAACTTAATCTCTACTTGCAACAATGTTACAAAGTTGCAATATATAAAGTGAAACCATTCCAATTTCAACAAACATAGGGCTTTTTCTTCTTTTTTAACCTTTCCCATTCCCATTATATGTTTTTTAACAATTTTTTAGAAGTAATCTAAATAAAAACCTATTTTAAACTTTCTATTTGGTGTGCCTTGATCAAGTGTGTGCCTTCTTTCTTACCCGTACTATCTACCTACTACATTCAAGTGCACCCAAAAAGTAAGCTATAGTGCGAGGCGTATTCTCAACTTCACATTCCACCTAAATTAGCAATTACATGTTTTGTGATGATAGAAATAATCCACTACAGTTGGCTACTGAGTGCATATTTTATATTCATACTTGACTAACCCCTACAGCAGTGATCCCCAACCAGTGGCTCAGGAGCAACATGTTGCTCACCAACCCCTTGTATGTTGCTCCCAGTGGCCTCAGAGATGATGCTTATCTTTGAATTCCCTGTTTTTTTGCTCACTGACTAGGAGAGTATTGCGATGTGGACAGTTGTATAATTTAGGTGGCAGCTACCCCCAGTCAACATGGATATAATTAAGGTGGTAGTGACCCTAATTGACAATGTTATAAACTGTTTGAATAGCTGATTTCACTGACATAATCTAAATCATGGTGAAGAATGTGACACAGAAGATTTAATATCAGGGGACCTTTATGCGGATACAGTCATTTAAGTAGCAAAGAGTAAGGCTCTTTACTACCATCCCTCACAAGGTTTGTTCCTGCAAATTCTTAAAGACTGTAGGGTATTGAGTGTGAACAAGTTCTCCATCAGAATGTTTACACTACAGAACTCACACAGTTTATTTTTTCTGCCATTGTTATAGGACAGGGGTCGGGAACCTTTTTGGCTGAGAGAGCCATAAACACCACATATTTTAAAATGTAATTCTGTGAGAGCCATACAATATGTTTGGCCGTGGATGCTGCGGGGCAAGGTAGGGTGGGTCCCAAGGATGCCGGATGCGATATGGAGGAGGGCGTGGCCTGTGCTCGGCAGATAGAAGGCATGTTCTAAGGTTTAGAACACATCTTCTATCCTCCGAGCACAGGCCACGCCCCCCGGATTTTTTTTTTAAATTAAAGATTTGGCAGTGAGCCAGATGCAGCCATCAAAAGAGCCACATCTGGCTCCTGAGCCATAGGTTCCCTACCCCTGTTATAGGAGGAAGACATTTTAGCACACAGAATCCTTCACAATGTCTCCCTCCTGTAACCACTGATGAAAGCCTTCACAGTGTCTTCCACCATTGGTTATACAAGGAAGACATCACGAAGGTTACATTTTGTGTTCTACAATGACTCTTGTTGTTTCAAAAGTGCAAATAAAGCTCAGCAACAGTTAGAGCGCTAGCTTGCTATGCCTGTCCTATACAGTCAATAGCTTCTGTGCCTTCAGCCTTGAATGCTTTTTCACTCTCCTTAGGGTTTGTATATCATTATAGAAAATATAATTGCTTTATGAATAAAATATAATAATATATGTAAATTGATGATCCGGCAACTTGCATTTTTCTTCGTCACAACATTTCCACAATAACAAAATGTGTTCCCAATGTGTTCATTTGTAATGTGAGTACAAAGAAGTGGCCTGTCAGCCACTGTATATTTTCCAGGAATGTCAAATGATGATGATGTTTTCTACTTTACCCACAAGCTAACAATAATCAGGTGAATAAGCTAATTATACATAACAGCACTAATTATGCTAAGAATATTCAAAGGGCTGAAACAATGATTTATATAAAAGTTGTACTGGTGATTAAAGAATGTTAAGTATGAAACTGGGATATCTAACTATTTGTAGAGATAGAAAATCTGAGCTATTCTAATAGAAAATTGCTTTGAACTGATTCACCTAGGTTAATTGAATGATATTTTCAGTAAAAATCAGCTTATAAATGTACAGAATGTTCTTAGCATGATAACTGCCCACAACTTGCAGTTGCAAGTACTGCATATGACTAATCTACTTCATGGACTTTACCAGTGGTTCCTTTACATTTCCATGGCCAATATCTCAATTCTAGCTTTAGTTAAGCACATTATGGGGTTTACCTAAATTAAACTATACATTTTTGGGCTTGTGTTTTAGCTCAATTTGTGCAAATCATGGCAAAAAATATCCGTCATATTTTATTAGCAGTTGCACTTTTTTATTGTATATTTTATCGTGATTTTTAAAAACTGCATGGTTGCAGATTCTATGCCTTAATATTATTATTTTAAATATTCATTAGATTGTATTAATAAATTAATATTTTTGTATTTAATGAATTAATTATTTTATTATGTATTGACAATAAAAGATCAGACAAAAAAAAGACTCAATAGAGAGTGATCAAAGTGAAAGCTCGAAAATTACTAAATTAACTAGGGTAACCGCATGAAAATTCGTGAAAATGTGAAAATTCACAAAACAACTTTTTCCAACCAGAATACATTGGTGACTATGGGTGTTTTTACTAAGGATGCACCAAATCCGGCATTGGGTTCGGGATTCGACCAAGATTCAGCCTTTTTGGTCAGGATTTAGATTCGGCCGAATCCACGGTCCTGGCCAAACCAAATCCGAATTCTAAAAAATTGGGTGACTTTTTGTCACGTAAACACAGAATTTGAAAAATTTTAACAGCAGGCTTTGTGTGCGGTGACATTTAACCGTTCCAAAACCTAATTAGCATAAGCTTATTACAATTCGGATTCAGAATTTGGCTGAATCCTTTATGAAGTATTTGGGGGTTCGGCCTAGTTTTTACATGGGAACTTTTTCCACAAGAAAAAATGTTGGTGTCTATTGGTGTTTTGTTGCCATGGTTACTTTTTCACTTGACAAAATGTGGAATTTTAGTTCAAATCCATACCTGGCGAAAATGTTCCTTGTCACTAATTTCAAATGATCAAATTAATTCTATCTCAAATATAACTCCATTAATCATTGCCACTAGTCATCAACACAGAGCATGCAATTCAGCATTGTTTTTCCCATGAAAGCTTTTGAAATGTTCTATCGTTTCTTGTATATCCCTAGGCCTATAGATTTGCTTTGCTAGTTTGTAAGCCCTAAATACAATTATAGAACTTCCTCTGGTCTCTGGTTCCAAAAATATTCTAAAAGCTCAGTTGCAGCGAGCCCAGGTGATTTTGGTTATATTTCTAGATTCACAAACAGATTAAGAAAAAAAAAAAATACCTTTGAGGCAGAAGAAAAATCTATAGCCACACATTGACGTCAGGTGGACTTGGTTTGCAGATTGTTAACTCACAAGCTTCAGTTTCCAATTTCAGTGTTTCTAAGAAAAAATATAAATAACTATTTGCAGGTGTAAGGACACAAATGACTTTTGTAAATGTACAGCGTGGGAAGGAGGAATGAGCTCAGAACAAGATTGAAGAATTAAAGCATTCATTGTGAAGACTAAATAATGTCTTTTATTCTTCTAAATAAATTCTAGCCAGTGACTACACCACATTAGTCACCCAGATATAAGGGAGACAGCTGTTCAACAAATATCATAAGGAAAATACTTGTACTGTATTTGAAATATTTAAATACATTTTACATGCAATTGTTGGGGGTTGCTTTTCATTTTCCTGCCTTTGGCAAGTTGGGCCCTGATGGCTGATAAAGATGAAGTTGTGGATTTAGAAGATGCTCCTCAAATCTCCTAGGGTTATTTTGTGAAAATAAAAAAGCACAGCTTTCATTTTAAAGATTAGTGCACGGGCTGTAAAAACACAGCAAAGTAGAACGAATATATAACTGTACCTAGTTTCCGTGAAGTCATATTTTATAGAGCTGGAGGATTAACCAAATCACAATAAAAAAGGATTCTATCAAGTCTCACAATAATTTCAGCTCTGCTTATGTGTATAATTGGTTATTAAAGTCTTACAACCAACGTGTGAGTTTGTAAAGTAATATTTTCACAGCACGATTTAATAATCTAAAACTACACATGATTTATTCTTAATGCTAGGCGCAGTTTTGCATATAAATGAATATATTAGATTGCATTGCACCTGGAACTGTTACTGGAAAATGTGCAATAGTCCAGCAACCAGAAAATAAAAAAGATAGCAATCTGGAATCAGTTAGAGGGGTTAACATATACAGTATCTTGCCTGATATATTATGTCTTTGCTAAGAGGTCACTAATCCTTAGAAATATAAATCTACAATATAACAGCCAATTTACATAGAGTGCAAAGGACAAAAATGAGAAAATATACAGTGGGTCAACACAGTTCTATGGGTTTCAGCTAAGAATCTTCCTTTTAAATTCAGTTCTGGGAAGTTGTTAAAGGCAGATTTATTCACTCATTTATTTATTTCCTTGTAATGGCTAAGTGTCAAGGACCATTTGTTCCCAGAGCGTAAGATACGTAATTTTTCTTTTTACACTTTGGGTCCTATTTGTCATGATCCAAAAAGTGCCTCTCCTAGTCTATTCATCTCAAATTGATAAATTCACTGTGACTTTAGCTGAGTCCCAAAGTGCAAAATTCAGCTCGTCCTTGTTGATTGAATTGAATCAGAGCACAGCAAAGTAGTATTTTTCACACTTCAGCTATGCTTACAAGCAATACTAATAGGTCATTTGGACCTCTTATAGCCATGGGATCATCTGTTGAGGTAAAATAGAAAAGGGCCCTTTAAAGGAAAATTAATGATGTATGGTGTTCTATAGGTTTGGAAGCAAAGTATGAACTTTGACTCTAGAGTCACTACCAAGTCCTACCTTGAAGTTCCCTCCTGTGTGGGAAGTGTCACAGATTCATAACTGATTTAATTTCTTTAAAGCATCCACCCAAAGAAAGGGTGTAGGTGTCCCTAAGTTGGTATCTGTTTTTAACCCACACTGGGTATATTAATGGGTAAGACTAGGCAGATGTTTTACGTTCTTTATACTAAAGAGTCAGAGCAATGCCTCTTGGGTACAGACATGTTCCTCTGGCTAACAGGGAAGTTTGTGAATAAGGTTATTAGGGGGTCCAGAGATTCTGTGTTTTTATTACGAGTTTCCACAAAGTGGCAGCCAGGGACAACCTACGGGTAAATTGTGCCCTTTGCAGTGCCCACCAACTGACAATTTGAAGAGCAGTATTCAAAATAGACTGTTCAATATATCTGTTTCCTATAATTCCTATATTGTCTATATTTCTTTTGTAGTTTGTGTTCAGGCATATTTAGTGATGAAAACCGAAGACTACCTATTATCCATGATGGCAGCCTGGTGCCAGAAGGGGGCCTTGACTCTCCAATAAGAAAGAGGGTCCATAAAGACCAACTTGAATTTTGTATTACTCATACATGGTATAGAGTCAAGGCCCAGGATATTCTCTTAAAAGGATTTTGGTGAAATTATAGTGAAGCATAATGCTTAATCAGTGGAAGGAGAGGGGGATAGATAGATAGATAGATAGATAGGGCACTATCATGATACATGATAAATAGGGCCTCTTTTTATATTTGTCTCTAATGTCAGTGCCTAATGCGTGTTTTTTTTAAAGAATAATTAGGGTTCCTGCATTATGCAACCTCAGTAAGCTTCTTAAGTGCTAGTTATGGGTTAGAGGGGCAGAAACATAAATTATATTTAGCCACCCACTACTAGACCTGATGATGATGTTTCTAGTCCTAGGAAAAGATGAAGCACCTGCAATTACTGAATTAATTCTCATACAGCTAATATTATTCTGTGCAAGGAAATGTATAATTCTCTTTGTAAAATGCCAGCCTCAGCATCCCAATAGGAGCAACTATTTAAGCAATCTCTTACACTTTACAAAATAATATTTGGTAAAAAGAGATGATCCCCCCAGAAAATCTAAAGTTATTTGGATATCATAATTTATTATCCTTTTCTCTCTATGTGCTAGAATGTTTAGAATTATTTTAACTCACAAATAACAGTTTATATTTTGTATAACATATACTTTTATTAAACTTGGGCATTGCTAAAAAATATAGAAAATATTTTTTAATTTACAAATGTTCCCATACACTGTGTAGGATCACTTTAAAGCCTAAATACAAAGCCATGGAACATAGAGGGTCTCCAGCTGTATGGGTGGGGGCTTTGTACACAACAAAAATGTCTGTAGTTAAAAAACAGAAACCACTGTTGTATTATTTACATGTTTGTGCTGGCAACAATATACGTATGTATCACTGGCCCTTTCAGTACTGCGGAATATCTTGGAATTTTATAAATATATCATAAAAATATCACTCTACAAATATCATTTATTGGGTTATATTACTGCGCTACATATCAACATTCTCATTCATCTCCCTGCTTGACTTCCAGAACAGCCATTTATTTGTTCAAAGCTTGGGATGTACTTTTTTCAGCTGCCAGACATCTGATGGGAATACACATGTTCTGAAACCACCTGGGTCTTGTTCCTATCACTCACAAAAAAAAACCTGTGAAATTAGCAAAACATTCGAATGCAGAACGCAAACATTATATTCAGAGGACAATAATGAAAAGTTGAATTGAATAAAGGAAATTTCTAAAGGTTACTGTGCTTATTTTTGGGCAACTATGAGTAACTACATTGCAGAAAATGAAAAATGAATGGGGGAAAAAAAGAAATGTTTGTGTGTGGTGTATTAGCTCATTATTTTGACAGATTTTTGTTTCTGGTGTTGTTAATGCAAATCTGGACAGAGGTTCAAGTGTTGGCTTAAAATCAGCCAGCTTAAGCTTATGATGCAAATTCTATTCACACCAGCATTCTGGTGGCCAGAGTCTTGTATAATTTATTGGGGTAAGCTAACCTTTGCTGGCGGAAAGCAGTCAGCTGGATAGTAATTGCCTATATGCTGACAACATATTGGATCTTATACAGGCCTCCAGCACACTAATATGCAGACTTCTCTATAATACAAAGAGCTCCACTTTGTCATTCTAAAATGCCCAGTCAATAGATTTTAACAAACCTCTTCAATGTCAACCATCTGTGAGTTTCAAGTTAAATGGAAGATTTCCCAGTAATCAAAGTACAAGCCTTGCCCCTATTTAAAACATTTGGCATTCAGTCTTCAGAACATGAATGCTCATGTTAGCTAAAAAGGTTCTAGATGCACTGAGCACATTTTTTCAGGACCTTATCATATTATTTGCTTCTATTCTGTTCCTCTGTCTAATGCTTCACATCCACATATCTATCAACTCGTCCAGATGTTGGTTCTTTAATAGTCTCCAAGAGCATTATTTGACACTTCATTTTTCATATATCCTATGTGAAAGTCTCCAATTCCTCTTCCTCTTGTTATTCAGCTTCCTGATCATATGCCAGTTCCTAAATGGTTTTGAAATCTAACCAGCTGGAAAATTGATGGTGGGGATGGGCTCATGTTTTAACTCCAGGAGAAAGTTTGTCTCCCACCATGGTCTTTAGTGAGATAGACATGTGTACAGTGTTAACCCAGCTGCCCCTTAATGCATTAGATAATATATGAAGTGTGTAATGAAGATAATAGCTCACTATTTTACCTAACACTAATCCTCATTATTATGGATGCAGACTGTTTAAATCTTTCATGGAGCCAGTAAGCAATAAATAGATACCAAAGGGAAATGAAGGAACTGAAACTGTAGCCAAGCATAAAAAAAGAAGGCAACAACTTAAACCGAAGAAATGCAGTTTAATTCAGGTTACATTTTTCTAATATAAAACCTTGACTTCCCTTGCTGGTACTGCCTCCAGCTATATACCGGGATTATCGGTACAATTATTATAGTTATTATTGTGCAAATTCCAAACAGGCAATGATCAATTTTAATTCTGTTTTATGCTGTAAATGTGACTCCTGTTGCTGCTTGTTGTAGAAACAGGCAAGATATACTGTATATGGTTTTAATCACAAGGAAGGTTAGGCTATGATTACTTATGACTTATCCCTTTTTTGTCTGATGTTCTAGTTTGGTTCACTTGTATTGGCTGCTCCTTAGCTGATCTACAACATAATTTATTACATTTTTCAGGTCAGGTAGTAACATAGCTTTTCACAGAGATAAGAAATCCATAGTTTTAATCACTAAGGAAGATGGCATAGGGATGTTGGTACAGATGTTCTTATATGGCCCATTTGGGGCTGTTTGTTTGAGAACTGATCCACAACTTTTCAACTCATATCCTACATGGCAATAATGCCATCTTTAATTTCTTGGTAACTGGCTAAAAATTGTTTTCACTGGCTCAGTGACTTGGCTGATAATGGTGTTCTTTGTCTGGGCAGAGTGGAGCACCTGTTGATATTTAGTGACATTTGCCCTTTTGAGTCAGTTGCTTTGAGAAAAGTTGAGGTTGAGACCTCATTATTGCAACAACATTCTGAACAGCGCATAGGAATGGTTCCTTTTTCTTTAACCATTTCCTAGAAAAGCACCCTAGAAAGAAATACATTCTTAAATGGAAGACTGAATAAATAATATATGTGTTATTAATACATAATGCATCAGCTGATCTATAGTATTAAAAATATATATATACAATAAATCATTAATAAAAATATGAGCATATTAATGCACAAATGTATTTCCTATAAAGTATTCTCGCTTCCACAGATTCTTCATCTTTTCTACTTCTCCACCGATGCATTTTTCTCTGATGTATTGGTTAATGTTAATTTTTAAAGATAACAGATTTTTAATGTTAGCAGCCGGCATTCGTTCAATATTACCCAGCAGTATACATGTGATTCGTTAAAGATTGTACTGATGACAGGAGCAATAAAAGTATAATTGGCATTGGTCTAAATGATCTCATATCTCTTAGAGATGCCACTGTTAGTAGGACCCAGGTACTTATCCTAGAACATAATCATAAAGGAATTCATCATCCAAGACTGCTTAGCAACCAAAATTTGAAGCAGTTTCCAAAATGCTAAAGAAGTTGCTGAATTGCATTAAACAAGGCTTATAAAGTAAAATGTTTGTGCTAGGTTGAACATTTGGTGCAGCATTTTATATCAATTGCAAAATGGTTGCAGTGAAGGAAAGGTTAACAAAAACATACCAACATAAATACACCAGGTATTTATTCAGATAGATAGATAAATAGATAGATAGTTTCTTTCAATCTTCTCTTCCTTGATAATCAAAGCTTTGGTCGATTTAAGGAATCTTTGTCATTCATATTGTCTCCAGTATCCAACATATAAAATGAAGGGGCCCATTTACTAACCATCGGATTTTTATTTTCTCTCGATTCAGATTTTTAGCAGTAAAAGTCGCAGTCCCTTCCCTTTCCTTGAAGATCCTTCTTTTGTTATGAAACTTTAGAGTTTTTCGGATTTTTGATACTGTTCTTTTGTGCGATAAAAAAAATTTAAAGTTCGAAAAAGTCGAGTTTTCGCAGGGACAATTAAAAAAAGTTTTTACAGAGAAAAGTCACAGCAACTTTTCTTATTGGATTTTTTTTAGTAAATGTTAGACACAAGGAAATAAGTTTAGTCCAGTTTGTCATGCTACATTTTTTGCACGCGACCATGCCTTTTTTTGATGCTACTGCTACATTTTTGTGGCAATGGCGAAATGTGGAATTTCGCGGCGAATCTATGCCTGATGAAAAAATTCGCTCATCACTAGTCAAGAGAATGTTTAGTGACCGTACTAAAATTTTAACTTGAAAAAGTAAATTTAACCATTAAAATCTAGTAGAAACATTTCAAGCCTTGTCTAAAATCTCCTACAAAATTACAGTATATCCACAATTTGGATATTGTGCCACAAATGGAAGAGACTATAAAGAGACCAGGCAAAGTAGACGAAAATCTGCTCATAGTCTAAAGAAAGATGCCATAAATATTTAGGAGCAGATTTTAGTAATTAGTGAATCTATCCCGTTCACAAAACTACCTAAAAATTCTCGAAACAAGGGGGTTACACGACCAATTTGTCGCACGCAACTTTTTTGAACACCTATTTTTTTTTAATGTGGCTGCATCTATTTTTTGCCCAATTTTTGCTGAAGTTTCACAAAACAATTCTCCAATGGCAAATCCATGTCTGGTGAAAAAATTTGCTAATCACTAGCAGATTTATCAACGTGTGAGTTTCATTACATAAAAACTCACCCACTTTCTATAAATCCCTATGGCATATACATAAGTGTATTTATCAATTGGTGAGTTCTTCAGCAACTGATAAATACGCTTCTAGATTTCCTTAGGAATTAATAGAATATGAGTTTTTAAATATTAAGCTCTAAACTCACATTTTGATAAATCTGCCCCCATGTCCCATTAAAGGAACAGTAACACCAAAAAATGAAAGAGCTTTAATGTAATGAAAATATAATGCACTGTTGCCCTGCACTGGTAAAACTGGTGTGTTTGCTACAGTAACACTACTATAATTTATATAATAAGCTGCTGTGTAGCCACGGGGGCAGCCATTCAAGCTGGAAAAAAGGAGAAAAGGCACAGGTTACAAAGCAGATAACTTATAAGCTCTGTAGAATACAATAGTGTTTTATCTGTTATCTGCTATGTGCCTGTGCCTTTTCTCCTTTGAATGGCTGCCCCCATGGCTACACAGCAGCTTATTTATATAAATTATAGTAGACTTTCTGAAGTAAACACACAACTTTTACCAGTGCAGGGCAGCAGCACATTACATTTTAGTTACTTCTATACACTTTCATTTTTTGGTGTTACTGTTCCTTTAACCAAGGAAATTATGCATTAATGAAGATAGGATCAGATTTAAACAAAATGACACTGAACTGTTAGCAAAATAATTTTCTTGTATTAAAAAAACATCTGTTTATTTTCCTCTACACCAAAACCTAAAAATAACATATGTATATACGGCCCCTGTAAAATATTTTAAATTTCAGAGGTGCAGATGCACACAAAAAAATGAAACATGGAGGCTGCCTACAAAATAAGTGCACAGTCTGCTGTGTTTCCTGGTAGGCTTTAGAGCTGAGCAGGTGAGAATAAGGCAGGATGATATATAATGTTACTGAAATTGGAACTTTAGAGCATAAACAGGGGAAGGAGACATAGTGCAGAATAAAATGTGGAGCAGTTGATCTGGGAGTCTGAACCTGACAAGTTTATGCTCAGGCTCTTCCACTGAGACTTGATATGTCATTGGCTTAGTAAATTTTCCTAACCAGCTTCCATTATATAAGCCATTCAACACAAAAGGTGGTTACAACATAATCCATAACAATAAGATCATATCTGATGTCCCTGTTAGCTGCTGAACAGCCCTTTTTCTACAAAGAGATCATCTGTGTGTCAAAGACCCATTTTATGATACTGTTTAATGGCAACATGCAATAAAATAATACTGCTGTAAAACTGTCACCGCTGCCATGTGTCAGGATGTAACACAACTGTGTAACACAATTGTACAGCTAAAACAAAAGAATATTATAGGAAAAAAGTCGACCTTTTACATAGATAAGGAAACATAATACAATGTGATTCAGGGGTCAAACCAATGATTTAGTTCCAAACTAAACCTATGAATACAGCTACTTCAGTTTTACTTACTTGTGCACAAGGCATCAAACTTACAATGCAATCTTTATAGATTAGGCATTTACTGTCATGGGAAAGTCACTATGTAATGCAAATTGGTATTTTAAGTTTTGTATTTGCTATAGTTTATTGTTTTTTAAGTTTTCTGCATTTTACCATAATACTAGAGGCATTCTTTTTTATTTATCTAAGCTCTATCATGACTTGAAGATGGATTTCTAGGGAAATGTAGCTAACTGGTGACTGAGGTAGGGTATAATCTAGTTAGGAATTTACCATTACTGCAGAAATTGCATTTTAATCCATACAGTCTATGCCAAACATCCAGTTAAATTACCCAGCAAAGATAACAGTCTCTATCATGTAGTTTATGGTTTATGATACATTAGCTAAACCAGTAATCTGAAATATTGGTATGGGTCTTGTTATACAGATTGCTTGGGACCTGTTTTTTTCTGATAATGGGACCCAGTGACCCATGTTGCAGTGTAGGGAAGCAGGGCTTCATGGGGCTAGGTAGGCACCCCTCCCACATTCCCCTACTCTATACATAGGGGCTGCAATTGGCCAGTTTAAATTGCCTGGGCATTGTCCAGGGGGAGAGGGGCAGAGCTATGCAGGGTGATGTGGGGCCTACCTCTTCAGTCGTCGCTGGACAGCAACCCTCCCTCCCTATGAGGTGGGGGTGTTTGTTGTCACAGTTGGCGGAGGGTACCTTTACATGGACTCCCAGGGGAAGTTAATATGGGGTGGGAGTAGCTTGGCAGGCCTGAAGTCCCGAGGGGAAGGTAGTCTTGGTTTAGGGCTGGCAGGAACCAGGCTATGCAGTTGAGAGCAGGGTCAGTCCTCTCGGGGTGAGTAGATCAAGTTTGGTAAAGAAAATGTTTGTTATACAAATGGTTTGGTTACAAGTTGCTATTGTTATATTTGTTAATTTATGTGTTTGTAAGTTATGTGATGTATAAATAATCAACTGTGGCCTTCTCTTTGCAAAGAAGGTTTCTGGAAATTTTATATTGGGTATAAGGTAGTATGGGGTTGAGTGAAATGGGGAGGGAGAGGGGTCTCAATGCTGCACCTGTCAGGAGTCTTTCTGTAATTTGGATCACCATATTTTGTCTAGTAAAATATAATCTAAACATTAATTAAACCCAATAGAATTGTTCTGATTCTAATAAGGATTGATTATATCTTGGGAGTTGGGATGACATGCAAGGTGCTGTTTTATCATTACAGAAAAAAGGAACCATTTTAAAAATGTGAATTCTTTGCATAAAATGGAGTCTATGAAATTGGCCTCTGGATAGTGGTCCTGATAATGGTTTCCATACCTGTACTGTAGACATACTTCTAGAATATTTCTGCTCCTTTATTTTTATAACGGAAGTGCCCTCTGCATTATTCTCCTGCCACTGCTTTGATGAGACATAGGGGCTGATTTACTTACCCACGAACGGGTCGAATGGAGTCCGATTGCGTTTTTTTCGTAATGATCGGTATTTTGCGATTTTTTCGTATGTTTTGCGATTTTTTCGGATTCTTTACGAATTTTTCGTTACCAATACGATTTTTGCGTAAAAACGCGAGTTTTCCTATCCATTACGAAAGTTGCGTAAAAAGTTGCGCATTTTTCGTAGCGTTAAAACTTACGTGAAAAGTTGCGCATTTTTCGTAGCGTTAAGTTTTAACGCTACGAAAAATGCGCAACTTTTCGCGTAAGTTTTAACGCTACGAAAAATGCGCAACTTTTTACGCAACTTTCGTAATGGATACGAAAAACTCGCGTTTTTACGCAAAAATCGTATTGGTAACGAAAAATTCGTACAGAATCCGAAAAAATCGCAAAACATACGAAAAAGTCGCAAAATGTTCGTTTTCAAGTCGGAACTTTTCCAATTCGGGTCGGATTCGTGGGTTAGTAAATCAGCCCCATAGTATCTGGGCATTAAAGAAGAGTGTGAGTTCCAGCCACATATAATATACATTAACTAGACAAACCATGAAAAATAAAAGTGTTTTATACCAAGAGGAATCTGGAACATGTAGGCGTGAAATGAATATGTTCTATTTTTTTTTTTTTTTACCTCCAAACCATAAATGTTTATCTATATTTGCACTGACACAAACGTCATCCTCCTTAGAAACTATAAAAACCTCGTCTGCTGTGAAGCCAGAAAATGTCATAAGTCACCATTAAACCACACAAGATGTGAAAAGGTCATCAGCTCAGCTTTATTGAAATGCATAAATGCCTGTGAGGCGGCCGTACGAACGAGCCGCTATATAAATGAAATCCAGGGAGATAGCTGCCACTGTTATTGTGATCACAATGATGATAAGCCATCTCTTTCAAAAGGCATTAGAAATTGTAATTCAGTGATGGTTGCAGCTAGAAATCAGTACAGCAGCTCTTGCCAAGATCTTAGCCTGGCAGCTTTAGGTTTGTTTGACCAGAAAAGCATGAGGGTAACTTATTCTCTTACTCTAAATTGTGTATATTCAGATTTGATATTTTGGGCTGGACATGATCATATGCTCAAATACATACACAAATACACTTAGAGCTGCATTACTATCTTAACTCAAGCAGCTGCATGATCACCCAAGACATGTCAACCTTCTTTTATATTCAGGGAGATTTATATACAGGGCTTTCCAAAAATCATGCAGAAAGCTGATGTCTCTGAAACCCTATGGTTTGCCTGTACAGAAAGGCATCTATAAAAAAATTTCTAGTACAGGCATGCCAAACTATTAGAATTTAATTGATGCTATATTATA
Source organism: Xenopus tropicalis (assembly GCF_000004195.4). Lineage (NCBI taxonomy): Eukaryota > Metazoa > Chordata > Amphibia > Anura > Pipidae > Xenopus > Xenopus tropicalis. Next base: position 110,703,316 of record NC_030679.2, read on the forward strand.
TGCCTTGGCTACATATCACAAATTTTATTTTAGACAACCATTACATTATCAGTTATGACCTAAAGATTACATAGGAGAAGGCAGGCAATATGGCTACTCCAATTCAACTGATAATGCAACTGTGCAGAGATAAGGACACAATAAAGGTGCCCATACACATTAAGATTCGCTTGCTTGGCGAGATCGCCAAGCGAGCGGATCTTCACTCAATATCCCCACCTATGGGTGGGTGATATCGGGGAGTGTGTTGACGAATTTGATCATTTGGCCCTGGGGCCAAATGATCGAATTATATTGGCAGGAATGGGGCAGTCGGTTCGGGGACCGCATCGGCTCTTTGATTTCAGGCCAGGGTAGGCCCGTCGGTAGTTCCCATACACAGGCCGATTAGCAGCCCAATCGGTCCGTGTATGGGGACCTTAAGCTATTGCTTTTTAGCTTTCTTTATACAGACAATACTAGTGTATACCCAGTACTATTCTACAGTGTAAACAACATATTCAGTAAATGTGTCAGTATTGTTCTATAAACAACACTGTTGTTTTGATGAGCTTAAACAACCCCCTAACTGCCTTGTTGTCCTGGATAACATTCTTTTTGCACTCCCTGTAGAAAAATGAGGGAATTGTTTATGAGAACATTGGGGTTCTATTGTGAATGTCTCTGAGTTTAGCAGATAGAGTTGGGCTATGTATAGGCACATATTATCTGCTAAACAGTGCAAAGCTGCAATGGCACATCTGTGATTCTATGACACATGAGTCTATCAGAATTTACCAGAATGTATAGCTCATCTGATGTTCAGGCCAAAGGCATTTCATTATTAATGAGCATGTTTATTATTCTTCTCTATAGCAATATAGTACTTCCCTAGTCAAACCATCAATTTTCCCCCTGATCTCTGGAAGGAAGCAGCAGACCAGATGTACCATATACAATACAACTGATCATAAATATCAATATACATCACATGATAGCATTATATATGATAGCTGGCTATGGTCTTTCAATCCCATAGGGCACACAGGTGTTGAGGATAGAACATAAAGGGCATTTATATCCGCCCCTGTAGCAAAGAATGAATCTGATATTATATTGTGCAGCAACTATTATATTACTACATATCAGGTATGTTCAACCAGCAACTTCTTCAGCTGTTTTTCAATTGCAATTCCCACATCTTCTGTTGTAAAGTTGAATTTTAAACGTAGCAGGAGACTGCATGTTGGACCTCCCGGTTTCATGCAATTTCTTCCTTCCTCCAATAGTGTCTCCAGTCTTTCTGCATTGCTATCTTTTCTATCTCCTTCCCTGGGCACATGTATTCTTGTCAACTGTATATTGACTGGTATATACTCTGTGAAACTGGACAATTAAAATGTATAGAGAGTAGCCTGGAAAGCATTTTACGCTGCGAAACTAGATCAGACGTATGAACCGTACCGTACTGCACACAATGCAGCAATTTCGACGTAAACTACAGAGGTTAAAGTAGGTTAAAGGGTTTTGAGATAATTATGGGATGTAATTACTTGCTAACTACCAAAGGAACATCCAAAATCATTATTGCCTAACAAGGTTTAATTATAGCAATTAAGACAATTGTGCTTCTAAGGAAGAAATTGCAGATACCCTGTAGTTGGTATTCTATAGAGATACTCTGCTAACTTTAATTTATGTTTGCTGGCTGACAGAAGGAGAACCCACTTTACCCGATAAAGTTGTTAGTGAAGGATATAATTAATGGGGTAATTTACACATACATTCAACATAAGAGCAGTAAAACCAGTAAGCTACATGTGGAAAATGTGTTTAAAGGGATTAGTTAATGTAATGTTTCATACTTGGTCATGACTCTCTTTCAAATGATCTCCTCCACCCAGTCTGTGCTGTCTGTGCTCACTTAGGCACAACCAATAGGAAGAAGTTATTATTCTATGCTTAGTTACATAATTCCATAGTTCATACATATATATATATCTATATATAATATATTACAAGAGGGGTAGCACACTGCTTTAATTATATACCCAGGTCCACGGTAAAAACATAACCGATCATACAAAAAAGACCAGCAACACTGGGGAATTCTGTGCAAATCAAAAAGTATATTTAAATCTGCATATACAGCCTGTATATATACACATATAAATATACTTTTTTGATTTGATTTGCACAGAAATCCCAGTGTTGCTGGTCTTTTTTGTATGATATATATATATATATATATATACGGGTATGGGATCCCTTATTATTATTATTATTATTATTATTAACATTTATTTATAAAGCGCCAACATATTCTGCAGCGCTGTACAACACGTTCTTATCCAGAAACCCGTTATACAGAAAGTTCCAAATTACAGAAAGGCCATCTCCCCATAGACTCCATTATAAGCATATAATTTTAATTTTATAAAATGTTTTACTTTTCTCTGTAATAATAAAACAGTACCTTGTACTTGATCCCAACTAAAATATAATGAATCCTTTTTGGAGGCAAAACAAGCCTATTGGGTTTATTCAATATTTAAATGATTTTTAGCAGACTTAAGTTATGGAGATCCAAATTACAAATTCCCTTATCCGGAAAACTCCAGGTCCCGATCATTCTGGAAAACAGGTCCCATACCTGTATATGTATATATATATATATATATTTACTTGGCACAAAACAGGAAACAAGTTGGGTTGCATGCTTTTCTTTCGGAAATCCATCCCACAATTATTTATAAGAAGATGGGGAAGGAAGTCTGTTTTCTTCCTTTTGGAGGAACACAGTTGATGGAGACATTCGTTGGCTATTTTTACATTTTCCATTGTTATTCCAATTAGAGGAACAAGTGTGAAATTGAATGTGTGAAGAGGCAATGGAAACTATAATGCAGGGCCTCACTTTCCATTCATTCCTTTTCTTGCTCTGCAGTCAATAGGACACCATTCGCTTTTATTATAATTGCATTCAAGCTGTGTCTGTGATTCCGTATATTTTTCTGTAGGAGAGCTTTCAACTGTACTTGTGTTTCAGGACAACATTATTCCCTGCACCACTTCAGTAACATGGTGACAGTGTGAGAAAGTAAAGAAATTATGCCAGTCCTCTAAGCATTTTATGTTGGCAACAAGCAATTGCATTAGTAATAAATAACATGAGAACATCTGTAGCTAGGGAAGCAGTATGAATTCTCATAGACAATCAAGATATATCACTCAGCATTGGCTTACATACTTGGCATGTGGGCATCAAGAGCTTGCTTTGCCAGAATAAGTAAAAAAGTGGAGTTTTGCATGACTTAACTCTTTTTACAATATAGAAACATTAGATGCAACAAATGGAAAGGCAACTAGCTGGCGTCAGTCAGTTCTTTCTTCCCCTAGAGCACTACAAGCAAAATGCAGGGCTGAACATAATTATTCAGGCACAGAGGCAATATCCTATAGAGATCACTGTTATTCTAATTATGAATAATAAGCACATTATAAGTGTTTATATAGTTAACAACTGCACTGTTTTTTAAAAGATCCTTTGGGCTTTATTTAATTTTATTTAATATTTTTGGAAATAACGCTATGAGCAAATAAGCATAAACGTGCAGACGTTGCAAGCCATACAGATAGTGCCCTATTTAGTGCTCTAATCAAGAAAGGAACCATGTGTTTTACACTTACACTACCACTGGCAGCTCCCAATTGCTTGTGCCATGCCTGTGTGATGCAAAGAGGTGCCTGAATCGTTTGCAAAGACACTGGATTTCTGGGAAATGTGGGGAAAATCATGGTGAATTCTATTGTATTTTTTTTTTTTTGCAATTAGTCAGCGTTAGAAAATGGGGCCCAATAAAAGGGACCCCTATTAAAGGGGCTCATTAGCTAACAAAGAGCTAGGCCTGTCCTTTGCAGTTTTGCTTGTGGCATCAGGGAAACAATTGGATAAAGCAGGCAAGCATTCAACGCTAGGACTTTGCTTTTACTGCTGCTCAGGAGCACAAGGTGGTGACTTACAGGGTGAGACACCTTGCAGATTTAGCCTGTAAATGAGTCTTACGGTGCAATACCAGGCACTCTACATGTAGAGTAATCAATTGTTGGCTGACAATGGCAGCTGGTATGTACAGTGCCCAGGTAGTATGCTAGTAAATACATTCATTTTCAGTCACTTACAGGTTTAGTAACTGCTCTACAAATGGCATGGGTGGAGCTGTCTGACAGTGTGGCCTGTGTTTCTTTGTCAATGAGCCATAGAATGTTATTGTTCGGCCCATTGCTCGAGTTTCCATTGTAGCAGAGCACATCTCTGGGAAATATACCACAGTGACATATTTATGGGCTGATCTTTAGTACAAATAATATTACACTCAACTGAGGCCCAGCACTTAACAACCCTCTAGTTAATATTGTATATTTAATAAGTCCCTTGAGTATTGTCAGCTGACACTTAAAGGGACAGTATAGACCTAAAACACCTTTGCAACAAAGAGCACATTAAATAGACTTTATGTTAAATTACATTCTGTATATTGTTTTAATGAAAAAATATATATTCTCCTACATTTCCTACATTGCCATCATAAAACACTAATTAAATAGTTGGTCTGTGTTCACTGAACCTCCTACTTCCTTTATAAACAGGGTAATTTGTTCAAACAAACATCTTACTTTTCTAAGCAGCAGCCTTTGACCAGCTGATTATTAGGGGTTTCTCTTAGTTTTATCTGCTCCTCTGAGGTTCTGTGGGACAGGAAGTGACAGGAAGTGCTAAAGTGAAACTGGCTTCTTATTCTTGTTTAGTGCCAGAAATAACAGAAACCATAGATTTTTCTTAATTAAAACAATAGGCAATAAGTGGTGTATAGTCTCACTTTAATTAAGACAACTATACAGGTATTTTCATTACTGACCTGCTTTGAGATTTCATTTAGAATTTAGAATTGTTTACAGGTTAAAATCAGCAGAGCCAATGCCTAACTCACAGGTAGAGTGATTTGCAACTGTTTTGGGGCATAGTACTGAAGGTTCTATTTTTGGGTCTATTTTTGTGTAGATTTCCATTTTATCACAAAGAGTATAGTTTAGGACTTTAACAAGGTAAGCAGACTCTGTTGATAGGGACCCAGGAACATAGGGGGTCTGGTAGTGGTGATGTTAACAGTGCAACATTTAAGTCACTGGCAATGTTATTTCACATCCATCCTAAGCCAATTGCGCAGGCAGAATTATCCTCTTTGCAAACATCATAGGAATGTTTGCGCTTGCAGGCAACAGTACAAGAGTGGAAGATACACAGAATATTTTGGAGACAGGGCCAGAAAAAATCATTTTCCTGGAAGACCCGCCTGCCGTGAGCACGCCTATTTTGCCATGACCACAGCCATTTTGACACGGCCATGCCCAATTTGACATGCCCGTGCCTATTCTGACGCAACCATGCCCAATTTGACATGGCTGAGACTTTTTTTGACGTGCAACAAATTTTTCTGCGCCAAATTTTCACTGAAGTTTCGTGAAACAATTCGCCAATGCCGAAATGCGGAAATTCGCTGCAAATCCATGCCTGCCAAAGAAATTTGCTCATCACTAGCCAGAGGCAATTTCCAGCAGTTTTTTTTAATTTTGCATAGCCTGGGCTAGAAGGGCTTAGTCTTCAACTCAAAATATTCAGTATACATCTCATAGAATTTGCTATTCAAGGCTGATTAATAATTCATATTACATGGCACCATAGAAACCAATGCATTCTACATGAGAATATAGAATGTAGCCCTGTAGCATTGGCTTCTATAACCTCACTTTCTGTATTGATCCTTTATGATATTATTCCAGAGAACCCTTACCATCTCTGGTGCTACTGGCACTCTAGAGATGGCCTAATATGATTCAAGATGAACAAATTTGTAGCCATAAACCATAACTGTTAATGGGCTGATGATGTTTATGTTCCTTCGCCAAGTTGTTTTCAAAATTCCAAATGTCAGATTTCTTTAAAGAGTTTGACCATTGAGGTGTGAATACCTGTCTTCACCATCTGTTGTTGTTTTCTGTATGTAGTGTTGGCAGAACATGCTTGGAAATCCAAGGAGACTGATTTACAAAATATCATAGAGCATCGGGAAGAAACTCTAATAGAAATAATAAAATAATTGAGTACCTGGCACATCTGAGCTGTTCTAAGCTACAGATGTTTTTTCAGTGGCAGTAAATCCCCAGAGTAAATGTGTTTTGTGTACTGTACTTATAATTATAGGAAAATTAAAGAAATCCTCTAATGCTCTGACTATTTCTGTAACCACACTTCAGCCTACTTCTTAATTTCATTCTTTGCTGCTTTCAAGTGTCAGACCAATTGGACTACGGTGCTCCTTGAAGTCTTCAGACAGGCGTCCAGCTGAGCCTCAAAAGTCCATCTCTTGCTACTAATATAAAAGATTTCTCTTCTCTAGCGTCTTGTCAGGTCTTGTGCATCCTTCCCTGCTGAGTCAACTTTCTGCTAAAAAACAGCATGCGTTTCTATTCACAATCCTTTTATATGTCTTGATGCAGTGATATATATGCCTCAGTCAGTCTGGATTCTTAATTTGCAGTTCAAGATCAGAAGTGTGTATATTTGAAGAAAAGTTTTTTTTTTTTTTTCATTTTCTTTTTTAATTTTTAGATTTTATTCTGACCCTCTGCTTATACTGAGCCTTTATATTCTGTAGCACTATACAGTAATATATATGCCTCAGCCAGGCTGCATTCTTAAGTTGCAGTTCAAAATCTGAAGTGTGTATATTTTCAAGAAACAAACTTTATTTTTATTCCTATATCTTTCTTTTAGAAATAAAATATATTTTTCTGATGCTCTGCTTATATTAAGCCTCCATATTCCACAGCACTAAACAGTGATACTACATCATACATATTGGCCCCAGTGCAGCTTGCAGTCACACAGCATTTGTACCCATGGGGATAAAATACATACGTTTAGCAGACAGGGCACTGGTAACAAACCAAACTCATATGCACAGTACCAATAAATAAAGGCAAAAGAGGTCCAAATGTGACTAATAGTTAATGTCAATAGGATCATATAGAGCTCTTTGAACATGTGCCCTCTTTTTTGGCAAAGCTGAGCACAGCTCTTTCTGGCAGCTTCACTCACCAAGCTGCAATAACATCTAATGAGCCAAACTAAAACTTTCCCGGGGTCAAAATTCAGAAACAAGTCATCTGTGGAAGTAAAAATATCAAGTGTTTGAAATCTGGCTGCACACAAGCATCGGTCTCACAGTCACTAAAAGTAATTCCTGTGTTGTTTGTGAGACAGACCCACAGCCAAAAAATGCTTCATTTGTAAATAGTAGAATCTACCTGAAACGGAACTTGTGTAAAGTGATACTGAACCACCCAAACACTCATGAATTCGAGTGCAAACATATTTTAATGTGCTGTTAAAGTGGATATATTTTTACTTGTCATTGATGAAATCATTTAGCCATGTTCTCCCAGTATAGTATATATTTTAATATTTATTATTTATCATAAAAATTTATTTAAGGGAGTCTAAAAGCAGCTTCATTAGACAAACAAACTTGGTGAAGCTGCAGACAGAGAAGGGGTTTCTGATAAGCCATTGAGAAGTTGTTATATTTCAGTAGGAAAGGCATCTCTGCAAAGGCCCTAGCTATGAATCATAAAGGAGATAGTGAAAGACAAATGGATCACAAGGAGCTGTGGATCTTTAGAAGTGATTCCATACTGTGCCGATAACAGGCTACAAACGCCCATGTGAATAATGGAAAAGCCAACTTAAAATGACAGCAACGCCAATAAATAGACCCCTGTTTCATATGTAAAGTAGCAGAAGATGTGTGCAAAGAACCAGTGCTTTTCTCAGCATGTTGACAAACAGCACATTTCTTCGTACATTTCAACTGTCATGTTTACACTTATCTTTATTCTGCAATATAGATCCAGGATAGGCAACATGCAGAGCCCCAGCAGTTAAGTTATTGAAGTACAACCTTCAGGCTACCCACGTCAGCTGTTTGTGAATGCAGGGAGTTGCAGCTCTGCACAGCTTGCCTGGCCCTGCTATTAACAATCTGTGTACTGTAAGTAACAACATAGGAAAACTCATGACATGCTCCACTGGTTATGCAATTGGTTCATTAATAGTTTGTTAGTAACATGCCATGGAGGCATGGCTGCTTTTGACATTTTCCCATTAATGATTATCACTTTGACTGTGAAATGCCATAGAATGTTAGACTCTAAAAAGCCTTTTCCAAATCATTCATATTGATTTAAAAACTCTGTACTAATAAAGTCAATTAGTTGAAAACATTCATGATTTTAGTATTAAAAATATTTCCTCTTTGTCATTTATTGATATGATTGCTTATTTGGAGCAAAAACAAAACATAAACATAACAAGTAATAATATCATCCCCCAACTAAAAGCATGAATTGCTGGATAGCAGCTAAATATGCACCTAATTTGCAGGTTTCTAAACACAGCTAGCCATCTTGGTAGGCAAGCCTGTACTTGGCCTTGTACCAACTGCCTACTTATGGCAGGTGCTAATTCCAGGGTTTTCTGTGTACTTAATGGAGTCAGATATCTTTTATTGTACCATAGTAAGTGCAAACCCCACAATTCAAGGTAATACAGGTATGAGACCTCTTATCCAAAATGTTTGGGAGCTGGGGTTTTCCGGATAAGGGGTATTTCTGTAATTTGCATCTCCATACCTTGTCTATTAAAAAAAATATTTGGACATTAATTAAATCCAAAATGATTATTCTGCATCCAATAAGGATTGATTATATATTTGTTGGGATCAAGTACGAGATACTGTTTTATTACTACAGAAACAAAAGGAGATCAATTTTAAAAATGTGAATTATATGATTAAAATGGAGTCTCCGGGAGATGGCCTTCCTTCGATTTGGAACTTTCTGGATAAGAGATCCCATCCCTGTATGGCCAAGACATTCCTCTAGCACAGACCTTCATTCTGTTTCAACCAAGAACAATATTGGGTAGTTCATAAACAGTTCATGCCACACTTCTGTGCTTACCAGTGCACAGGCTTCTAGGCTTTAGCAAAGACAGCTTATCCAATTCATAAATGAGCCACTGGGGGGCTATTAAAAAATTAGGCTGGGCATGAAAATGCCATGGAAAAAGGTCTTGCACCTTTGGTAGTTTGGTAAGACACAAGGGGATCCTATATTCACAATTGCCACTGAAGTTCAGGGTTCCCTATGGGCACCTTTCGTTTGCTACAAACAGGTGATACAGCAGGCACATTTATACTGTCCAATATCATAGCATTTTTTGCATTTAACTTTTATCACAAAACAGAAATGTGAGAAAATAGGAAAACCTGATAAAGTGACATATTTTTATGCACTGCAACCACTTTACTAAATCCTTTTATTCCGTTTTATGGGCACATATAAACATTTTACCCCATAACTGTGCCCATTAAATACATTTTACAATTGTGGGGATGCTGTAAAATACAAAATGTAGGCCTGATTGGGACTAATGTTCCTGTGCATGATATTTGTATTATCTTGCTTTTTTTCTTTATACATCCCTATAAATGTTGTTGGATAACATAGCAAAGATGTATAAAGATGCATTGTGTAGCTGGGATTCAGCTATTAAGGAATAAAGTTGAATTTATTTTATCACTTGGGTTTTCCAGTTTATACATCTCATGAAATTGCTGTTACAGTATATATATGTACAGATGCTGCAGGATTGTTTGGGAAAGCAGCACAAAAATATGTTTCCTCATTCGAGATACAGAAAAGGGGATCATTTGCCAGCAGCCATTTGAATTCATCAAGTGTTTTCTGGATTGCATTCAAAGTGAATTAGTTATATTAATAGAATTTTAATTCTGCTTAGATCATTTGTATATTTATTTTGCCTCAAGGTGATTTGTGGGAGGAGGAGTGTACATAAATCAAATGAAGTGCAAATGACTCCATACGTGTCCTCATACAGTTATATTTAAATGAAGTAAAGATAATCAATACCACAAGAATCATAAAGAGCTCTATAATGAATTTGTGAGTGCCCTTTATGATGGGTACATGGTTTAAACAAAAGTTTTATTTCATTACATTAAGTATATAATAATTAAATTATGGAATATTCTACTTTTGTAGGGTGTAGATCTGAAATATAGTTGGCAATTTCATATGTACTAGAAACCAAAGGGGAAATGTAGGGTTTAGCTAAATATCTATGTGCACTCTAGGTGAGCATGTTCTTATAGAATGTAGGTCTATTGTGGAGATTTGCAGTTTGCCAGTTGGGGCATTGTGTTTTGATTAGACCATGCCTGTATATCAGAATCATTCAACATGATTACTTGGGCAGCAGGAATGAACAGAATTTCCTCCGACGAAATTTCCCAGTTGAAGTTCCTGACCTGCCCAGTTTAGAGCTGCATAAGGTTAAAGTTTTGGAAGTTCACATTTGTATTAATATTTTAAAGCCATAGGTTTGAAAACTTATCATGCACTTAGGTCATTAGAAAAAGAGAATTAAATAAATAAATAAATATCTCAATAAAAAGATAATTAAAAAAAAAAAATCTTCTAGGAGATCAATAAGGCTAAACTTGGCACCATGTGAAAGTATTTTTGGAGGCAGCTTGTTTTGGATGAAGAGTAATGTTGGAGTAAGTGTACATCTGAAGAGAATCATTAGGGATAACACTTGCCCTTATGCTTTATGCAGCTAAAGTGACAACCTTTTGTCTCTTAGGAAGCAGACAGAGCTCTAAAATTACTACATTTTTGCTTATTCAAGCACACCATTTAGTAACTTGGGAGGAAAGTGTTGAGGATACAAGAGCTGTAGGTTTTGGCACTGACTCAGCTAATATTGATTACAATACAACTTCTAGAATAACTCTCGGGGTATTTCCAAGTTTAATTTTACATTTGTGAAGGGAGCACTTTCTTTTTAATCCGCTACATTGCCACTGATGGTTTCTGGGAAAAATGAGTCAACAAACACAGTCTTTTAGTTCCTATACAGAAAAGAGAAAGTTTTCTAGCACACCACATAAATACAAGTTCTTCTGTGTTGATGAATATAATTATACATTTCATAAAAGCTCAATTTTCTCTGCTGAAATAAATGATTAAATAATCATAATATGATTTTGATATAAAATGTAGTTTTTATGATAGCTACGGTTAAAAAAATATCTATTCAGACTAGGACACATGGGCTAAAGTTTATTTTCTTATAATTGCACTGCATAAATCATGACCCATAACAGTGTGTGTGTGTGTGTGTGTGTGCCATTTCTAAATCCTCTACTTCACATACATGCATATCATTCAGGCATCTTTAGAGCTTTAATGCAATTATTCCAATGGTAAAAGACACCTTACAAACCTGCTTATGTTTAATGCTAATTATTCAGTTGACTCAGATGCTGTGTATTACTTTGTCATTAAATTGGCCTCTAACAAAGTGCATTTCGGCTAGAGTCTTTCAAGATACTTTTACTTCATTCTGTCTCTTGATATAATCACCCCACTATATCTTACTTTCTTGTTTACAATCAAGCAAGATCCTTAAGAATTATTTAATTATACTATATGGACTAATTAAGTGCAGGTTTAATTTGCAATAACCTGCACTCATCTGTATTTGCGTGCTACAATATTGATAAATATGGACCATCTAAATCAAGAATAAAGCCACACACTTTTCTGGAATGGATATTGATAAATACGTTTTAATCAATTGACAACTATGATATTATGGCACAGACATAGGCTTTGGGAAGTCTGCTTTTAAATGCCCCCATATGTTTTCGAAAAGCATTTCAGCTAATAGAACTGTGTTTTTTTTTCTGGTAATATAAATTAGGTGAAGTAGCTTTTCCTGATTAAACCGAAATACTTCCAGTGGGGATTCGAGAGTTTAATTCCAACTTATGCAAACAAGATAATCAAGATGAGAAATTAAGCATCTTGTTAATGTTGATATGGATTGCTCTGGCATCTGAAATACTTTATTGTTTATACCAGGCAAATAGCACAACCAAAGGAGTGTATGGACCTTACAACATAACACTGAATTTGTGATTTACATTGCTAATAGTAATATATGTAGTCTTGCATGCTCCTCATTTCCAGTGCAGTGAATTGCACTAATGTCTACAACCACTTCAGTGAGCAGGATTAGTGCTGCAATTGACTGAGACATTCCATAGGATTATTTACATGCTCATATTTTTGCATTGCAGTCTATAGCTCAGTGTAGCATCTTTACTTACTTTCTTGCATAATTTGAATGCTCTTGAGTTACATTGCAGTCAGTAGTTCCAAAATACAGTTGTTCATACAAAGGTGGTGTCATATGCATGACCCCAAGCAGTAGGTCCAGATTCAGATTCAGCAGGTCAAGCCCAACTGGAATGTTTTTCTTCATTAGGCTTTAATGGAAATACATGATTTCCCCCCCCCCCCCCACACACTTTTAGTGGACTTTGAGATTGAAGATTGCATTGGCTGCCCATTCTAGACATCTGTAAGAGCATTCTAACTTTTTGTATGTGGTTCATATACAGAAAATCATTCAGTCCCTTAGTCTGCAGGGTGGCAAAGAGGACAATATTACTGTGGAGAGTAAGACATTTTAATGGTAGTTGATTAGTACATACAGGTAACATTTCTGGTGCTCACCTTAATTATGATGTTTGCAAAGGTGCAAAGGTTTTGTCACAACTGATGAAGCTGGAAGAGAGAACCCTAAAACTACAGGCAGCTTAAAGGTGGCAGTAGGTCCTAGATTCCGCTGCATCAATTGGCACACTTGCAAGCAATTCAGAAAAGAAGGCTGGAAGGACACACTGGTGCCAAGCTAAACTATAACATTTATAGTCAAATTAATGGTGCCGATGCCGGCTACAAGTTGTGTCTATTTTTAAGAGAAAGCCGCCTACTGTGGTAATTATACAATTCAAATAATTAACATTATTCAAATCTAAACTTTTATGTGTGATACAGATTTGGAGGCTATCATTATTTTTACATATATAGATCGATTAAAAGTACAGGAACAATGACAAACTGCTTTCCTCTGCTTATGGAATTCATCTACCATGAAGATTATGCAGCTCTGTAGATTGATTTATGTCTGATGAATGACTTGCAATATAGCAGTCTCCTGGTGTGTGGATTAATGAGCATACAATTGGATTTTTAATCACTCCTTTCAAATTCTAGATGTAATTACTATGTGTATGTGGCATTTTATGTTTTTTTCTTATGTAGTTTAAAGTATTTCTTTTTCTCCTTCTTACAAATATGAGCAGCCATCAATACGCCAAAACTTTTATTTGTAAGTAAACATCAGTGCTGAAAATACTGTAGCCCTCAAACCATTGTATTCTTTAAAGACAAAACTAAGTTTGAGAAATGGGATTTAGGAGGTGGTGAAGAGGATTATTGGAGAGAACAATGGCTATCCATGGGCAAAAAGCAGATGCAGAGAACAAAGGAAAACTCTACAACAACGTTATAATCAAAAACTCTATTCTCTTAATATTTCAGTTGGACCAAATACAAAGGGAAATAATAACAACATAGAAACATTCAGTGTTGCTTTAATTCAAAATTACCCAAGCACACTAGCCTTAATGCAGTATATCAAAATGATTTATTAAGTCAACCTTTAGACATTGTAAGGACAAAGCTGACTTAATAAATCATCTTTGATATGTTGCATTAACTTTACTGTGCTCTAGCAGCTTTGTATTGAAGTGGTGTTGGAGTTTACACTAGGCCAGTATTAAGGAGGCCTATGGTGTTGAAATGCTGTAAGGTGCCAAGACACCCTCTATTTACCCTTTACATTTTCCTAATGCAATTAGCAAAGAATGCATCACATTAAATGGAAGACGTACAAGAGAATGACAGTGAACTCTGAAGGCGGCAATGGCTTTGAGCATGCTGTACTGTACACTTTATTACTTCTAATCTCACTTGCACTCATGTGATTCTTTCATTGATACAAGCCTGATAAGGTACAAACACATCATATTTTTAATTTCAGTTCCTTTGCTGGTTTTTAGGTTCTGTATTGAGAGTTAAGCTGCCTATCCATGCCAATGCACGGATGCCAATGCCGGAAAATTGTCGCAACTTTTTCGTAGCGCAAAATGTTGCGATTTTTTCGTAGCGTTACTACTTGCACGAAAAGTCGCGACTTTTTCGCAGCTTTCATGCCGAGTACGAAAGATTCGGATTCATTCAAGCTTCAGTATGGTGACTTTTCTTGGGCCAGGTTGGAGCTGCAGGGTGCCATTGAGTCCTATGGGAGGCTTCCAAAATCATGCTAAGTCTGAAAGTTTCGCCCGCCGCTTACGAGCGCTCAATACGAAAAAGTCGCGACAAGATACGAGCGAATCGTAATGGCTACGAAAAACTTGCGTTTTTTCGCGCAAATTGTATTGGTAACGAAAAAGTCGCGACAATTTCCGAAAAGTCGTAAAGGCTACGAAAAAATCGCAAAAAATACGAAAAAGTCGCAAAATGTTCATTTTCCAATTGGAATTTTTCCAATTCGGATTCGTGGGTTAGTAAATGTGCCCCCTTAGGTGGGCATAATCCTTCCCAAACAAGTGGATCACGACATGTATGGCCACCTTTACTTTACAACACTGTCACATGGATATTGCCTTGTAAAGATGCACTAAATCCATCATTTTTGGATTTGACTGAGTACCAAATCCTCTACAAAGAAATCTACTTTAATACTGGGCATTTTTATATATTTTCATATTCAAATGTGAGCAAAAAAAAGTATAATGGGAAAAAAAAGCGCAGATCTGTCTGTCACATGACTTTAGTAAGGGTCTGATTTATTGGGTATAAAATTGAGATTATCTCACTTGCATTTTTTTTATCTTGTTTTTGGTTCATAAAAGTTCACCATGTTTTAAGTGGCAGACAAAAAAAACCCATGATTGTGAAAGTAAAAACGATCATGGGAAAAGAAGTTATTAGAACAAAATAAATAAATAAAACCAGGATAGGGAGAACTCACTGGCATTAATTCAGCCAATTCCATTAGAAACAATCCAGACCCTGCACTGTAAATAAATCAGCCCATAAGAACTCTGTGAATTTGAATACTGAAAAAGTGCTAGGGTTTAATCAAATGCTTAACCTAATCTTGGATTCAATGCATCCTTAGTATGAAGTTCATTTCAGTAAGAATATTCTAGAACAGACATTTAGAATACTTGTTGTATCTGTGCATCTCAAGTTTGCTTCTTTTCTGTTTGTTATTTTGCATTCTTTATTTATATAACATATTTATCTCACATACATTTCTCATTTTCTCACATTCAGACATCAGGTTCAGTTTCATGGTGCCATCTATTTATGCCTATTAGATGCAGGGCTTTCTAAGGATCGCCCTAGAGAGCAGCAGTGACATTATCCGGGACCAGCGCATTCCCAAAGGCCCTAAAAGTGAGAGAAGCTGCCATAAAACACTGTAGGAGATATTCATTTAATGCATTCATGGGTAATAGAATCTAGCCTAAAGTGTGTTAATTCTTGCAGATAAACATTAGAAAGCACACTTGGAAAATTATACTCTGTGTGACTCTGAGTTTATTAACTAATATTCATGAGAGTACATCCTGCCTTTCATATCCCTCGGACTAATGATAAATATGTTGTGCTCCTGTAGTTTTTAATAACTCGCTATGCTACATTTTTTTTGTAGGACTTGTAACAGCCACAGTAGACAGTTTGTTTATTATAAAGCAAAACATATCAGATAATTGAGCGTCTCTGTCTTTGCCTTCATCTGTAAGCCTAATGTGGCTGAATGACAAATTGATTTTTTTCTCTGCCTAACAATGATCAGGATACAGATACATAAATTACAATATTTTGTTAGAATTTAACTAAGGATACGATAGCAGTCGCACTCTCTATTATACAAAACAAAACAATAAAAAGAAATGCGGGTTAGAAACGGCTTGTAAATCCATTATGTTGTTTGTAAACAGTATTATAGTGATTTTCTGCCTTTTTCCTAGAAAATATTCTCTGCAAAGATAAGGGGATTAGGCCTGGGGTGGACAAGGTGCATTTTTCAGAACTTATGTGCTAATGGACTAACATTCTTAGCATCTTTAAAAGTCTTCAGGTGTTGGTTGGATACTTGGAGTGATATTTCAGCATCTTTGTGGATGGGGTGGTTCACCTTTAACTTTTAGTACATTATAGAATGGTCAGTTCTTATCAACTTTTCAATTAGTCCTAATTTTTTTATCATTTTTAAATTATTTGCATTCCTCCTCTGACTTTTTCCAGCCTTCATTGACCCCAGCAGCAAAAAAATGAAGGATTTTTGAGGCTACAATTTCAATGTTACTTTTTTTTATCTTTTATATTCAGACCCACACCTATTCATATTTCAGTTACACATTTAAACGACTGCTTAGTTGTTGGGGTAATTTGGAGCTTAGCAACCATATAGCTGCTAAAATTTCAAACTGAAGAGTTGCTGAATATAAAGTGAAATAATTTAGTTGCAGATTGTTTGGTCCTACACAGAGGGCATTTATCAACATTTCAGAGGATGTGTTCTCTGTGTAGGACCGAAACGTCGACTTAAACCATTACATTTTTGCTCAAAATTGAAGTGCCATGAGTGCTCTGTGTTCTACATGCAGATATATATATACAGTATATGTATATATATATGTGAACAAATGCAGCGGAAGGATATTCTGAGTGCATAATAAGCATGCTCTCATACTTTACTGCTTATTAAAGAGTAAATGAATGGAAGATAAATCCCAGTTATAAATAAGGCATGTTTTCTCATTAAAGACAAGCACAGACTTTATTGTCTGAGATGTACACTTTACTCCCACGAGCTGCCCATTTAGATAATAAGCATTTCTATGAGCAATGAGTGCATGGCTTCTTCTCTTCATTGGAATGAATGGTTGCCTTAGATGTAATGTTGTTGTTTTGAGGCCTCATTTATTTCAAAATATTAGCTTGCATAAAATGTTATTTTATTTAAAAGTGTATGCCATCTTCTTTACTTGCGAAAATACTACACACCTCTTCACAAAGTTTATAGAATACAAGGCTAACAAAGCCACAAAAAGTCATTGCCAGACTAGTATATTTTTCCTCTATATCTCAAGACAATTGATACCAGCAATTTAATTTCCTAAAAGAACCTACAATACTATTTTAGTATTTTTTGGAACTATATAGTTTATCTACATATTATCAGCCTTGCTTTAAAATAATACTGAGCTGATTCGCTTGCATGACATCTGCCCATCACCACTTTGTTACCCAGAGTAACAGTACTTTGTATGCAATATTGTTACATGGATTTTAACTTTTACTTGCAGCAACGTAACATATATAGTTACTCTGGCACTTGCTACAGGCAAGGTACTCAAAAAGACAGAACTGGAGAGAATGGAAGTTGGCCTATACCCAGTAATTATTGATCAAGCTGGTTACATCTGTGTATCAGCTGACCAAAGTAAAGGAGAGCCATTCCAACATGGCAAATGTATGTCCACCCTAGTACTGAGGGTCACAGCTCTACCAAGTAATTGTAACTTATTTAATTGTAACTTATTTAACCTCTGTTCAGGTGTGATGGTGAATAATTCCCAATTTGTTACAGATGGCATTTACCTGAACAGTATGACAGTGGGATCAGCTGGGATAAGTGATGAGCAATTTTTTTTGCTAGGCATTGATTTGCAGCTAATTTACACATTTCACCGTTGGCGAATTGTTTTGCGATACTTCCAGGAAAATTCGCTGCTAAAAATTTGTCACAAGTCAAAATCGACTGATGCCTCAAATAGGGAGCGGCTGCGTAAAAATGGGCACGGGTGCGTCAAAAACAATGCACACAACAAAAAAAAGATGCACGCGACAAAAAAAGACGTATGCGACAAATGCATTTCACTGATTTTCCGCCATTTTGCAAATTGTCCTGTCATTTCACAAATTTTTTGGCGAAGCAAAACAGATTCACTCATCACTAGCTGGGATCTTAGGACCCTTGCCCTATAAAGTTAGGGCTAAGATAGAGCTAAAATATTTGCCTAACTTACTAGCTTTGCTATGAACATCATTATTTTCTGGAGCATATTTACTATCTCATGGTAGATAAGCAATAAATTTGCTTACCTTAAAACTAACTTTATGTTGACAATAGTATTTTGACACATTTTGCAATAAGTCTTTAAACTTTTTTTGCGTGACTTTTTAAATGATTTACATCCAACACTCAACCTAAACTATTTGGAGATGGAAGCCTTGCAAAACTTTTCTTGTAGAATTTATTCTAAGACTTGACAGATTTCTGTAAAGTTACATTTTATACTGCATTTAATCGTAGCTAATGACTTTAAACAGAGTTGGACAATTGGAACATTCTCTATACATGAAATGGGATAGTGTAATTAATCTGGTATTGGCACTAACAATCCTTTTGTGGGAATAGATAGGTTTTCATGACGAATTTGGACCAGAGAAAATGTCTATTGAAGTCATCACGTTGTGTGGTATTTCTTGTTCTCCTTTGGTTTTTCTAATTTAGTTTCCAGGAACAGATTTTTTTTTTTAAATGTTAATGCTGATTTGAATTCAAGTTATATTTCACTGTTTAATGAGGAAAAACACATATATCCAAGTTACCATTCATTAAAACCATTATTAGAGAAGCTGTACTAGCTGTATATGAGGGTAGGTTGAACAGTTAAAATATCATACTAATTAAAATGTATGTAGAAGGCAGTATGAAAAAATATTTTTCAAATAAAAAGTTCATATTATTGAGTAAAATAAATGGACAAGTGAAGTAGAAGTTATGTTTTTTTCTGCTTGAAAATTAGGGTACATTTTTGGTAAAAATAAAATTCATGTTGGATCTCCAAAAAACAGTAATGTTATGTCTATAGGTCTATAGGCCCAGACCCGATCTGCTGGTCTCTCTCCCCCAACGTGCTTCAGATACGTTTAATTTAGGTGCGATCGGGGGAGGGGGTCAGCTGCTTGGTGGGTGAGGTGTGTGAAGGTGGTGGGGGCCATTGGGGGGATGCAGGGGCCCCTGAGGTAGAAGCCCCGGTCGGCCCTGCACCCCCCCCAGTCTGACCTTGTTGGCTTGTCCTAATCCCAATCACATTACACATGAGGTGTGTATTCAATCAGAAAGGCTCAAAACAATGGTCCTGAATTATGTTAGGCAGGCATACAGCTAAAGCTACATTGATTTGGGGTTTAGAAAACTTTCATTTTAATAGAATTGAGATACAATGAATACAGTGACACCTCAATTTGACATACCCTGATTTAAATTTTCCTGTATTGTACATTGTCTTTTTGTGGTGCTTTTCCTGGACTTCACAAATAAATTTTGTCCTAATGATCCCAAAAATGACTATAAATGACTATAACATCTATAAATGTTATTATTAGTAAAAGAAAGAGCTTTAAAATACTAACCACTTTCTGTCTGTAAATAGTCAAATCCAATTAGTCTGCAACTCATACAGTCATGCACAAATCTCTTAATGCTTTATACTGTGTATCTGACTACAAGAGAGTTATTATATTGATATACATATTTAGAAATCAAGTAAAAAAAAATGACCATAAAGAAACAAGCCATCAATAACAAAGTCACATAATTTGGGGGGCTTGTAACTTTTTCGGGGTCAACATCCCCAACCAAAAAAGTTGCAGGTGTTATGGAAAAGTCTGATACCAAAGGTCATTTGAGGTAAAAAAGTAGGTTTATGAGACACGTACGTGGGTTCTGAGCAACAGATAAGTCAGAACAGCAGAACAAAGACAGCACTGAGTTTTTATAGACTTTGTGACACGGTAGCATACAACATAATTATGAGTATGGGTGTTACCAATTTGAACAAAATTGCCACAACAGGTAACACAGCCCTCAAGGCCAAACCAAGGCTAGCTTGAGAACAGCATCCATCCAAGTCAGGGGGGGCCGGTGCCTATAGCTGGCCTCTAAACAATGACACAGTACATAGGTGATAAGACCCACGTTAGAGCTTTAACTCCATTGGTACTATAATAAAGGGTAACATGAATTGTTTCACAATATGCTTTCATGGACCTCTGAAGGGGGAGCCATAGGAAATCTGCCTACACAGAGTGTATTCTTTATTACAAGTTAGTAACTGCCCCCCTTAATGTTAAAATAAATATTGCATAAGGATTTATTTCCCCATTTAGTTTAAAATAGTATTTCCTGAGAAACAGTGGAATTCTACCGACTACAACATTATACAATATAATATATATATATATATATATAAACACGTTATGTTTGCCAGTGAATAACAAACAGTATTCTTACCCTCTAGATGACAGATATATTTAAGCATACAAATAATTTCTCCTCACAAGTATGAAATATACATTAATGCACTGAACACTGAGGAACTAATGGTTTACATATTTTATGATGCACACTGCAGCTTAGTTTCAAGGCGATGCCAACCGAGACCTTGAACTGTTCTTTGTTTTTTTGTGTGTGTTTGAGATGAATTCCAACTGTTTCCATGTTTTCCATGTTTATGAAAAAGAAGAGAAAACATGCATAAAAAGATTTAAGTTAAGATATAACCTTGCAGACTATATCTAGGCATATTGCAGTACCCACATAGCAAACTGGATGCTGGCTGCAAATGTTTGTATATTTTAAACACTATAAATAGCTGGATTAATGGAAAGTCCTATTTTAACCTCAAAAGTCTTTAAAAATAAAATATTCTCATAAATGTAATAAGTATGGCAGTCAAAGCTTATGCCAACTTTATGAAGACCTCAGTTAGCCCACTAGTATATAGTATTACTTTTTCCTTAGACCTAACAATAATAAGGATAAAGAGAGAAAAAAAGCATTTGAAAATCTACCAAATAACTGACAAGCCTGGATTTTTTTTTCTTTTTTTGTCAAGCTAAATATATCTCCCATTCAGTAGTCACAAGGGAAAGAACCATATAAGGTGCTTTATGAAAGCCAGTTAATTGAGGTATCACATAACCTTGAGGTTTGATAAATAACATTGCTGATTGAACCATATGCGTATACATTCGGGAATAGCTTAATCCTTTTGGAATGTTTACAAACCACTCTTATTTACTAATCACCGTAACATTGCATATATCAGTTTATCAGCTCTACAAAATGACTTTAATTCCTTAACTGGGAAGAGAACCACAAGGGAATGAGCCTTTCATCACATGCAAGTACAGTATTTGTGTCCTTAAGCTAGAATTATCCTTGTTTTCTCACTTGCAAATGTGCTTTTATTTAATGAATTATAGTATTGAGGAAAGGGGAGAAGCTGTTTCTCTTGGAAACAGGACTGTTCATTGAATACATTAAGCTTTTAAATATATTTCATCCTGAAAAAGATACATTATTACATTTATGCTAGGCTGTTGTTTTTTTAATGGATGGTTAATCTTCTATACTTATCCTTCTCTATTGCGAAAAAATAGAATTCCATTTAAAATGCATTATATCTGGACATTTCCTTATTATAAAGGGTTTTTTTCTATAAAATAAAGTTCTTATAAAGGTAGTATTATGTTACTTTCATAATTAATGGCGTACTGGGCCATTTGGAAAGATTCAAAAGATTGCTGATATTTTCTAAAGAAGGAAAGAGGCATTTAAGGATGAAATAAGAGACCATTTAAGATTAAAAAAGGCCATACTGTATAAACAGGTAAACTAACACAAGTGCTTGCAACTGAGGTCTCTTTCATTCAGACCCAAACTGTCAGGACATGAGCAGGGCCAGATTCCTGACCTCTTTCTCCAAACTACCGGCCTAGAAATAATTACCTCTTCCAACTTGTCCTTTGTTGGAATTTATATTGGCCACAGCTGTATTACATGACATAAGCAATAACATTACATAACCATAAATATACATAATAAAAATAAAATAAATAAAAATAAAGTCCCTGGCAAAGGGCCAAACTAAGTGAATGACAATTGTACCGGCCAACAGCCTCTTGTGCCCTCCAGCATGGTGGGTACGCAGGATCGCATGCTTCAACCAAGGTATCAGTATGTTACGTAACACCTCCCAGAAACCTATTGCTCTTAGAGAGCAAACTTAACAAACTGGGACTTGCTAAACTTGGCACTGGCAACAAAACCATCTCCATTGCCAGGGGCCTGATCCCTGGCTGTGACAATGGGCCACACTCCTTTAAACCCTTACCTAGCTATGGTCCCAGAATACTCACTATTCCGAATCAGCTTAACCTGTACTGTATGCCACAACGGGAGGGTTGATGGGGATCCAAAATGGATTCCCTTTCCTAACTTCCCTTTCCTAAAGTTCAGATTACCTATATTCGACCCCCCCAGTGCTACACAACTAAGCCCTAAGTCAGTAATTGCTGTACTGGGGTTCCTTTTCTGTAACATAGATTCAGATGGGGAGCCATTTCCCAGAACAGATATAGGGGCCAAGGAAAACAATTTATTTTGAGGCACCACTAAGGATGGCATAACAAGTTAACTGATGCTTTTTATCAGTTGATTATAATAGAACTGATGTAGACTTTTAACATCTGTTTTCAAGCAGTATCCCCAGTTCCCCAACTAATATAATTAGCATAACATAATGTTAGTTTTGCTTCTGGTTTGATAAAATCCTTATTTTCACACTTTATGAACCAACACAGATGAAGAATTTCCATTAGAAATTGCAAGCTCATTGTCTCCTATTCTTAGCTGATAGCATATGGCGTAGCAATGTGTCAGTGAAGCTATAGCAACTCAAAATATCTTGAGGAGGTAGGCTTCTAACACAACTTTCTTTACACATTTATTTAGGCTGCTAAGATAAATGTCAAAAATTGATGCTGCACTTTGCTGCAGACTGACAGAATTTAAAAAAAAAAAGAGGAAATCAGCATGGTAGAACGTGATATTAATTTCCTTACATGTACCCTGAGTGGTATTGCATGGGATAACTAAAGTAAAGTAGGAGATACCCCCAAGCAATTCAGCATGGTTATCTTTACGAAATCATATGGGTTCATTCTGTGCCATATACATTCATAATAGGGGAAATGGACTTTGATGGTGGCAGTAATGTCATTGATATTTCCCAGAATAATGGCTAACAAAAAATTAAACCTCATATAAATTAGTTGTTCTCTTTGAAGTGCACAAAAGGATTCTTACCCCCACTCCTCCTGAAAAGATTGATTTCACTGCACAAGTCAAACTGTGGCTTGAACTAAAGGGCAAGGAGCAAAAAGATATATGTGTGTATTCGCTTATGATCATTGTCTCTGAGGGCCACAATCAATGGGATGGCAGTGTAGAAAATACAACTGAAATACACATTCCCTAGCAAAAGGTGACAGTTTCTTATTTTATATGTGTGTGTAAATGTCAGAAACCTTACCTTTTTTGGGGTGTCTGCTGTTTGCTCATGGGCATATTTTTGTACAAAGGCATACATACATTTCTGTTGGTGTCTAATTCATTTCAGCATAAGTGCATATTGAACCTTATGTTGGTTACGACTAGAGGAGGCATGCGTCACAATGCTTGGGCATCATTTAGGTCTGCACTCTGGTCAGTTTGGCCTTGGACATACTGTAAGACTTACCAAGTGCTGGAACCAAAGTACTGGGTTAGGCTGCCCTTTCAGCTCCCCAGCTAGTACACCCTCAATAAGAACAGGTAGTACTTCAGAAGTAAACAGGAAATACAGTACAACAAGCTTGAGGTCAGGGCTGGCAGCAGGTATTAGAAACACAAGACTGGCCAATGGTCAGTATTGATGAGGTAAAAACAAATTCAATGAGGTACAAAAAGAGAATCCTAGGAGAAATGGCCAGGGAGGCATGAAGCCAAACTAAAATACACTTTAACAAGGTGAACAAGGTACAATAGCACAGAAATATCAGGCAATAAATGCAGTACAGACCTTAATAGCACCTGTGAGTCATGGCACACATGCCTACACATAATATACCATACCATAATCAACACAGCATCACTAGCCACTTACAGTACCCCGAGACAAAACCAGTGCCTGCCAAAACTTGTGTGTACCTTGTGTGTACCTTGAGTGTACCTTGTGTGTAACTTGTGTGTACCTTGTGTGTACCTTGTGTGTACTTTGAGTGTACCTTGTGTGTAACTTGTCTGTACCTTGTGTGTACCTTGTGTGTACCTTGAGTGTACCTTGTGTGTAACTTGTGTGTACCTTGTGTGTACCTTGTGTGTAACTTGTGTGTACCTTGTGTGTACCTTGAGTGTACCTTGTGTGTACCTTGAGTGTATCTTTTGTGTAACTTGTGTGTACTGTGTACCTATGCACCACACACAGGTAAGGTCCTGAGATCACAGAGCTTTTTCTAAATACACATTTAAATTCAAAATATGAATAACATATAGCCTGGTTATTGAACTCAATGTTCTATTCTTCCACTGCCACTTTGCATAATCACATTCATTCCTGGCTGAAAAAAGCATCAGTTTTCTAACATTCATTAGTATTCAGCAAATGATGCCGCATATAGATAGAGTAGTATAGAGATGAACGTAACATGAGAGGAAAGGGTTGTGTGTAATATATTGTCTTGGGATTGCAAGCCCCAGTGTTCCCACATTGTCATCTTGTGTTCTAGCAGATTTATAGATTTGCTTCACATTGCAGTTTATCACGTCCTTCTCCAGATTCAATAATTAATGTATGCATAATATATCATAGTTTGCTCTTGTTGTAGCTGGTGCTGTACATCTATGTATGCATGAATGTATGGTGCCTAGCAGGGAATAAAGCTTTGACTCTTGACAAGCCCATGTCAGGTACAAGTAGCATATCAGTCATTGTACTTAGTGATTGCTGATTATTTATAAACCGCCTGTAAAAAGCACCTTGCTGCTTAAATATCTCACAACTGATTTTATATTGTTTAAAAGAGTTGACTAGAACACATTGTAGAAAGGCATTTATTATTCAACTGCAGAATTAGTTGTGTGCATCAACCACAAATCATATTCAGTCATTACATGAGTAACGTTGGATCCTGACCCGCCCTTCTCCCAACCAACACCCCCCTTTTACTTCTTTACTTACCATCCCCAATAAACACACAAACACCAATTATTGGGATAAAATGGCCGCAGAGAATTTATTAACAACAAAGTTTTAATTTAAAACATAACATAAATAACAAATGTGAAACAAAACATCTCAAACATAACACAAATGTTTGTATAACAAACAAACCAACTTTTAAATAACCAAACACTGTAACAATCCAATAACTGCGCAGCGCAACTGGCGCTGCCAGCTGCCCTTCTAGCCCGGAACCAACTACCCAACAAACTCACCTCCTAATCCACTTTCTTACCCCTGAGGTTCCAAGCATGCCAGCCCCAATTAACTATAAAACTCCCCTCCTAACCCAACCATTGTTTTTCCCCCAACTCAATCACCCCGCCCACAACACTCCGCTATCTCCATCTCTATAGGGAGGGAGGGTAGGCATTTTACTATGCTGACTAAAATGGATTGAGAAGCGGGAACGGTTCCCCAGCATTTATACCCCTTATGAATCAGCGAATCATCTGCAACTGGGAGTGGCTAAGTCTGTCCAACGTATCTGTCATGCCCCTGCTTCCCTACATTTCACTACGGGTCATTGGGCTACTTTCCATGTACCCTAGGTTATAACACAGGCATCAACTAGCACGGCACACTACTATGTCACACTTAACTGAAATGGGAAAGTTGGAACACCTATAAACATTTGTATGTATGAAAAGCAATTTCATAACTGATAAATTCTAATTCAGAATAAACACCACTAATTACTGTATATGACCTTTGTCTACATATCATTGAGATATTTATATAGCTTTCTCCACTCATGGGATTGCATCAAATAAAGGGCATATTTAACACCATGTTCCCAATTGGCACTCACACAATACACATTGCATCCTTGCGTGAGGGAATATGGTATATCGTATTGGCAATAATTTGCAAGTACAAAATAGAGCATCACTTGAAAAGAGGATTGAACCAACTTCCAGCTGTGCATAAGGATTTATATATTATTACTATAATACTGCACATTTAGGTTTGCCTTTAAAAATGACCCTTATAGTGGAGGCAATGATAAATAATATATAATCTGGACTATAATGGATCATTAGCTATCAAAAATTTAGCCTTTTTTTGGAGCCCCCATAAATCCTCTGTTGTCCACTATCTGTGACAAATGAGTGGTGGTAGTGCCATAATGGTCCTTGCCCCAAAAATCACATCGCTGCCTTCACCCAGAAAAAGATAATATTAGTCCCCTGTCAGGGCCACTTATTAACTGTTTGGCTGACTTTTTACAGTGCAAAGTGCTGAAAGCTGCATGATCTCCTTCATAGCCTGGCAAGTAGACAATGATGATGCTAGTAGAGATGTTGGTGTCATTTTCATTAAACCAATGAAAAAATTTTAAAGCCACAGATAGTAGAGGTGCATAATCGAATGACAAATACTTGTTCTTGAATGTCCCTTTTTTATGCTTCATTCCAAGGGAAGATGAAACAAAACTTTACGCAATTGATGGAATAATTACTGTATATGATTTTCATAATAAGCCGCAGACACATAATAAATTGTTAACAAAAATGAAAATGGAGCTACAGCTGCCTCCATGGCTTGACTAAAACAAAAGTTCTTAAATGATTTCATCTCTATCTTTTATTTGCGTCATATCTACATTGGATAGGTAATTTTTTTTTATCATGCCACTGTTTTGAATTGCCTTATAAATGCAAAACCATTGAATGGGCCGCAGATGTACATCATAAATAGGCACTTTAATTATAATGTGTTATTATCATTTTGACATCTGTTAAGCATAAAAAGGCTTCCTCTAAGATTCACTCATCATGCATTTGTAGATTTCCATTTATTCAATGTAAAATGGATCAATGTGAAATGGGTATCATAAATAACTATAATAGATATAAATACAGCCTGTGCATCTCCTGCTTTCAAATCTGGTTAATATTAATCTTGATTTTCTTTTCAGACATATAGAAAACTGGAAAGGCTTGCACACATTGAATGCTGTGGATATGGAACTTTACACTGGTCTACAAAAGCTGTGAGTATAATCACTGTTCAATATTATTTATTATAATTAAGGTCATTTGATTTTTTTTTCACAGAGCAGAAGCGGCGACTAAAGCCTGATTTTTGGAAATACGTGTTTGAAATAGATCGAAACAGTTTGGCACCATATCGCTGCCTCTTGTATGGTGGTATTTCAGAATTAAGTTCTCTTACATAACCTTTTATTCATCAACTTGTCCTTTAGAATTTGATTAAATGTCTTTCTTTTAAAAATAGTAACTAACCATCATCTGCTCTAATGGATTTTTGTCAAGCTCTCACTTTTAAATATGCACTTTTTTATTTTCTCAAATATTCTCTACAGTTGCAGTGACCCTCCACTTATTATGTCCAAATAAAAGAAGTGGAGCGTGGTACTTAGGGATGTAGCGAACCTCAAAAAAAAAGTTTGCGAACCCGTTCACGAACTTACGCCAAAAAGTGCGAATATTCGCGAACTTTGCAAACCCCATAGACTTCAATGGGAAGGCGAACTTTAAAACCTAGAAAAGTCATTTCTGGCCAGAAAACTGATTTTAAAGTTGTTTAAAGAGTGCCACGACCTGGACAGTGGCATGCAGGAGGGGGATCAAGGGCAAAAATTTCTCTGAAAAATACTTTGTTGACACAGCGTTGCATAAAACCGCAAAGGCGGCTGGCAGACCTAGCGGAAATACGCTGCGTTTTTTGCTATTTCGCACTATTAGCACCATGGAAACGGGATTTGCTGAAAAACGCCATGTGTGGCTTGTGCGGCGTTTTTAGGCTGAGAAAAAACGCAGCGGAAAAACGCCACGCGAACCTAAATTGCAAGCATACGCGAAAAGTTTGCGAACTTGCGAACACCCGATGTTCGTGCGAATTAGTTCGCCGGCAAACAGTTCGCTACATCTCTAGTGGTACTCCCCATTCCCAAACATATCCTGGAGTGTTAGGTGCTAAAGGTGCTAATTCTTGAGATCTCTTATAGATACCTACATAATAGTAATGTTTTATAAGTCCAAAGAACGCAAACCAGTGCTATAGTAGTTCTTTGTCAAGCCCTAGATAGGGGAGGGAAGGCAGGTTGAACAGCAGGTTGAACTTGTGTCTACTTTCTGCTGCTAATGGCACTGCTCCTCTAGCAAATGGAAAATTATAAATTTTTCAGCCTTGAACAATTTTTTTCCCTAGCAAAAACATCTCTGAAATACTTTATTTGCATATAATTATATATTTGATATATTTCTTTTTTTGTACCCTCTACTTGAACTTATCTTTAATTCTACCAGAAAGAGTAAACTATGCTTGTTAGTCCCAAAACTTTGTCGGTGTTAGCGACATTACATGCTTTCAGAATGTTCACAAACTGTACTTTTTCTCTGTGCAGCAAATGTTAATTATAATAATGCCTGCAGTGGGAATGTAAATGCTTAAAAATAGTCATGCAATTTGCATCTAAAGCCAATAAATGATCTGACATAGGTTTACTCTGGGTGCTTTTCTGAGCACTTTTACAATTTACCTTCACTTTCTACTGAGGTGGTTGGATTTTTAGACTGCTAATACTGAGAACTTAGCAATTTAAAGTAGGGTCAGCTGAATACAAGAAGTGCATACAAAGCGCACAGACAGTTAGGGTCACTGACACTCTGATCTGTACAAAGACCTGCTGAGTCTAAAACCTGCTAGAAGCATTCTAAAATTGCTGATACCGCAGAAACCACTAAAAATAGAAAATTAATTTAAATTGCTCAGATACTCATTTTTTTGAGTTTAAAAATTATGACACCCCTGTACAGTAAACAAAATTGCTATTGACAGGAAGTGTACATGGCTAATCAAAAGCCAGAAGAGGATAAAACCCTCTGAAACCAAGGAGCAAAGTCAAAACCAAAGAAATCCTGTACTAGTGCTGTACGGTAATAATCCTGTACCAAAGGATATCCTGTATTCAAAAATTCTTCATACACATAAAAAGAATTTATTTAAAAAAAATTGATGTCTGAAGTGGTTACTGTTAGTAGGGCTCTTAGCTGAGGAATGTAGAACCGCTTTGATCCCCTACACTTACTATAGCACTTGCATAAGATCAATCCTGCTCAGCTCTGTACCTTACATCTGTAATCCCTCTGTGCTTCTGCCTTACAAGTCCTAAAAGATTCAAAAGATCCAGGGAACACCCAGCCCAGGTATTATCCCTTCAGTATGCTGCATTGCCAGTTGCAGGCAGGGGCCCATTCTGGAACAACAGAGATTTACACCTGGGGCAGCTTTATGCAGTTTCTAGTAGGATTAAGGTATAAATGAAAAAATAATAGCACTTTGAGGAGAAAAATATTTGTCTCAAACTGGACTTATGGAATTTGTTCCAAGAATCCCTTTGGACATTTGCATACATATGAGGCGGCCTCCTCAACCTTTTTGATTTGTTCGTGAATCCCCACTCCTGCTCCTGGCTCTACCTAAGCTGATCAGAAAACCCTGCACTACACTGAAGAGCCCCAATGAGGGCGAAACCGGTCTGTAGTTGGGAATCTGATCAGCTATCATCCTGGCTTTTGCTTTAAAAACGCAGTGGGTGAGCTTTAGCCTATAGGATAAATCCATGTAAAGAGGGATTAGGAGCCTTATGGAATTTGTTCCCAGAATCCCGTTGGTCTGTTTCATATGTATAAGGCAGTCTCCTCAACCCTTTTGACTTGTTCGTAAATTCTCAAACTGGCAAAATCCCCAGTTAAGCCATCTAAGGCATTGTGTGGCTTTTTAGCTTT
The DNA here is from genome assembly GCF_000004195.4 of Xenopus tropicalis. Lineage (NCBI taxonomy): Eukaryota > Metazoa > Chordata > Amphibia > Anura > Pipidae > Xenopus > Xenopus tropicalis. The sequence goes on from NC_030679.2 coordinate 110,733,305, forward strand.
TATACAATTCTCTGCTTCAGTTACTATAGTAATCATGAAAATATTAACACAATGAACAATAAAATATATGCAATGGCTGCTGCATAACAATACAAAAAAAATATGCAATGCATATTAAAGAAAAAAAAAATTATTATCCTTTTTTATTTTGCCGTGCTTTACAGAGATTATGCATCATTGACATCAGTCCCTGTCCCTGTGGAGTTTATAATCTAAGGCCCCTATCACTTGCACACAAACATAATTATCAGTAAATGGCAGAGATTAGTCACTATATTACTCCATATCCATGCAATTTAGCACTAAGCTCAATAAATCACATGGAATTCACTTTGCCTTGAGTCCTACACCCTAGAGCTTTTAAAAGTGGTCTACAAATTGTGAATAACATATGAATACACTACCATGCAGATTCAAGGGGATGTGCAATTATTCCTATGAAATTTCAGTTCCAAAAAGTTATTTTTTCATACCTATTGGGGCATAGTGACTGGAAAGAACCTGGAGGGAAGGTGTGTCCCCAAATGATCTATGAGCCACTACCAAAGAGGAGACTAACAGGGCCTGTGTTCAGTGGGGCTTAGGGAGACAGTACCGGGGAGAAAGGGGGGGGGTGTGGCTGTGAGGGACCTCCTGCCAGGAAGTAGGAAGCAGGAAGTGGGTTGTTGCTCATGCAGCATGTCCGAGAGAGCTGAGGAGAACAAAGTGTGAGTGGAGTGCAATATCTATAATATGTTATAAAGTAAATTGCCTTATTAGTGGCTAAAGACCTACTAAAGAGCAAGTTGTCTATAGGCATACTGCCAGTGAACCAGTCTGTTCTGGTTAATGAGGAATAAACTATGAGTTGTTTGTTGCACATGTTGTGTGCTGTTGAAAAACCCCTGGGTCTAAATAAAGATATTACCAGTTCTGCCATTTGAGTGAATTCCTACACTATGCCATAACTTGAACTTCAGTGTTGCTCAAAGGTGCAATATTTTCCTGTAAAATGTGCTGAATGAATTTAAATAAAGCATTAAAAAAAAAACCTAAAAGATTTGTCAAAAATGTTTTTCAGAACAATCAAGAACTCTGGACTCAGAAACATACAGCCAAGGGCATTTGCCAAGAACCCACAACTGCAATACATGTAAGTTCTTTGTTTCATTAGTTTTCTCTGTCACTGTATATTTCCTTACACATCTACAGTAATTACAGCAATTTTGGTTGGGTACATATGGGCATATTTATAAAGTTGTGTAGAAAAAACAGCATCACAGTCACCAAATATCACCACACTAATCAACACAGTATGTGTAAACTTCAGCATATTTACAGTTCAAGGTTGACAGGAGAAAGGCAGATATGTTTCTTTCTTGCAATCCCTAATGCTTATTCAGCCTAACCCAAGATCCTTTAGGTAATTAGCATTTTATGTTCCTTTGAATCAGCATCTAACCCGGAAAATACAAATATATAAATGACCCAGAGAATAAAAATATATCTGATTGAACAATTCTGCAGAATTTCTATGAACATGTGGAAAAAATGAACCCATTTTTCATGAGTGCCCTAAAAAAGGCAGAGCGAGAGTAGGTATTCCTCTACAGATACGGCATTAACAAAACATACACAGAAAAGTTAGATCTAAAATATTATGTATCTATGATTTCCTCATTGGACGAACTGAGGCAAAGATAAATTCAACTTTTATGGGCCTAAAATAAGATAAAAAGGTTCTATGATATACTCTTTGAACAAAAATGTTTTGCAGTATCAAGATGAAAACATATTTATTATGGCCCCTTAAAAGTCAAACATAAAGCCATAGCACCTGTCCCCAAGTTCAGAATATACTCTGCAACATACACTGACTTGGAAGTCTGGCAGAAGGTGCATAAGACAAATAAATATTGACATGTTCTTTAACATGACTCTGGGTCATGGGTTTTATTCCAACACAGGCATTTTTTCCATTGTATGTTATCCCCATGTCTGTGTGAGGTTCTTCCAGCTACTCAAGCCTGCAGCTCTTATGAGTTGAGTACCCCCCACCCCCGATTATTATTCCAATTAGGGTCATCCAGACATATTTTACTACTGAGTTTCTGTACAAAAATATAAACTCAAGGTTCAGATTTCATTACCAATAAAAACATTTTAAAATGCTGCTTCTAAACTTATTTTGTATAACTGAATTGCTTTCAAGTGCACAGAAAGTAAAAATCATTTATAGATCAAAAGGGCAATACTGCTCTGATTAAATTATAGACTTGCAGTTGCGTATTTGCGGCTGTACGTTGTTGTTGTGCGGGCACAAATTGGAGTAGCAAATTGATTGGTCACAAGTGGCAATTTAGGTGATAGTTCTGTAAGAAGGTTGTGGACCTGCTGACCCCCATCTGTGGCTAACCTGTTGATCAAAGACTCCCGTAATTATTAGAGTAATACAAAAGAGAAGTAGAACATATTTAATATTCACATTGATTTATTAAAATCCACTGCTTCATTTGCAGGATTCATATCACAAGTAATGTGTAATAAAATAAAATAAGTAAGCTTAAAGGAAAACTAAAGCTTAACTAAAGAAAAATATTTTGTGCTTCTGCACCAGCCCAGGGCAACCACAGCCCTTTAGCAGGGAAGATCTGTGCTTCTGTATATGCCCCAGTAGCTCCCCATCTTCTCTGCTGATTCACTGAACATGCTCTGTGCTGCTGTCACTTACTGAGCTTAGGGACCCACTCACAATATACTGTGTATATATAGAATATAAATGCCACAATATAAGGCTGATTAGTAATTTATTCAGATTATATTTTTAGTATATGACAGCAATTAGCATCAGAATTTAATAATCAGCCCTGTAGAATAAGCTTATATGATAGGCCAACCTCAGTCTGCTTGATATTTTTGACCCCCTTAGCTTAGCAATGAGCATATGCAGTGTCACTGACACAAAATCCAAGATGGGGAGCTCCTATGACAAGTTTAAAGTCCTGGATCATTGCTGCTACAGACATACTGAATCTGGCTGGTGCAGTAAAAACCTAAAAGATTGCTAGCCATATTCATTTTTAGGTTTAGTTCTCCTTTAAAAATGGACATTTTACAAACCAGAACTTCAAAGATATTCAACCTTAACTGCCCCCCTCCATTATCCTTATTCAGGTGGAATAGCTCCAAATGACAGACCCCACATTTACTTTTTAGGAAGCAAATGAGGTTCAGATGGATTTAGAGTACAGGAGGGGAAATTTTATACAACTTTAGGACTGTCATGAAATTTTATATATAAATATATATATATACACATTCCGTGAAAGATATGTGCACCATGGTCTTGAGAAAAGTCTTAGGAGGAGACCAAAACATCGACCTAATACACTATGTTTTTATGGAACAATAAAGGTGTTTTTTTAAAAGGATCCCAGTGCGCACCTATCTATCTCAGAATGTATGTGAGTATGCCTATTGGGTAGCACCCGGGTCTGCTGGCTAAAGAACTTTGGGAGTGCTGAAATATCTTGGATATATATATATATCAATCCAAATGGTGTCCGCACTCCAAGGCTCAATATTCTGCGGGGTGCTAGCCAAAATTATGTATGTATAGATAATCATCTGTGGCCAGCACACCCTTCAATGTTTCATCAAATTTTTTTTATTGTAGATATATTGTTAAAACCAACGTTTCGGTCCTCATTAGGACCTTTCTCAAGGATACTATTGTTTTTATCCTTGAGAAAGGTCCTAATAAGGACCGAAACGTTGGTTTTAACAATATATCTACAATAAACATTTTTTTGATAAAACATTGAAGGGTGTGCAGGCCACAGATGATTATTTTCTATATATATATATATATATATATATATATATATATATATATATATATATATATATATAGAAGCATGCTGGTACTCTGCTGGGTGCAGTCCTCAGGAGTCCTAATATACAATTTCAACTAACAGGATCCACTCACACATGACTTAGGGCTCTGGTACACGGGGAGATTAGTCGCCCGCGGCAAAACTCCCTGCTCGCGGGCGACTAATCTCCCCGAGTTGCCTTCCCTCTGCCATCCCACCGGCGAACATGTAAGTCGCCGGGAAATTGCCGCGTCTGCCATCCCGCCGGCGACTTACATGTTCGCCGGTGGGATGGCAGAGGGAAGGCAACTCGGGGAGATTAGTCGCCCGCGAGCAGGGAGTTTTGCCGCGGGCGACTAATCTCCCCGTGTACCAGAGCCCTTAAGGGTAATTTAAGTGTTTATTGAAACAGCAAGGTTGCCATTTCAATAAACACTTCATTGAAATAGTGTATATATACATATATTTTTTTACGCGCAGCAAGTTTCCCGCGACAAATTTTTCACAGAAGTTTTGCAAAACAATTCGCCAGTGGCAAAATGTGTAAATTTAAAGAATTACACTGATAGTGGCTAGTGATGAGCGAATCTGTCCAGTTTTGCTTCGCCATAAAATTTGCACAATTTTTTTGTCGCCTGTGTCTTTTTTTTGCTGCAACCATGCCCTTTTTTTACACAACCGTGCCCAATTTTATGCGACCATGCCCAATTTTGCCGCACCCTTTTTTTACACACGACAACATTTTTTTACGCACAGCAAGTTTCCCGCAACAAATTTTCACAGAAGTTTTGCCAAACAATTCGCCAGTGGCGAAATGCATAAATTCGCTGCGAATCGATGCCTGGCAAAAAAAATTCGCTCATCGCTAATAATGGCATTATTTCCCCATAATGTACTTTTAATCATACAAATTTTATGATATTATGATATTATGATATGTCCAATGTGATTCTTGCCAATGTTGGAAAAACAAAAGTCGTCACTTAGGTTGACTGAGCCCCAGGCAGGGAAGTTAATTTAAATTACATGATATTTTCTCCCCATTAATTTCCGCTCTTGAAGTTGTCCAGTTTTGTCACCTGAAAGAACGATCAAAGCTCCAAAGATTATTTCATCCTTTCAAAGCCCGACACTGGAGATTTGGCCCGTCCTGACACACATAAAACATTGATTATATTTTTCTCTGGAATGATTACTTAAATTAAATAGAGAGAAAACATAATTCCTTCCCACATGCTGCGTAGCTAAAGGATTTATGACATGTTTGAGTTTTAATTTGATTCTGGCTATCTGTAATTTGCCTTATGACTCAACAAATATTTTGCAGACTTAACTACAAACTATACAATATACAACTATAAAAATGTAAGATCCCTTTATCACAAAAAATGAGGTGCTTATAAATGTGGACATGCAAGAAATCTGCACGATGCAAAGACATTTTCTTTTGTGGAAGCAATTTTTACTTTGTGCACAATTCATATAGATTTTGTATATGTTTATGTGGCTATTGATGCAAACTGAAAAGGGCTGCCTAAACCACGTTTTAGGACAAAGACCTCTCCATAAAGCAGTGCAGTAAATGAGCCTTCAGTATAGTCGCTAATTGGACCTGCTAAGTGTCTTGAAAGACATATAATCTACCAGTATCCTAACCATAAGGCAGAACAGGATACTATCACATGTATATCAATGTATATCAGTAGGTATGCACAAACATTCATATATATCACATTAGGTGCTGGGCTGACACACATCACTAAGGATTATATCTTGTACAACAAACATCTGCACTGATAAACTATAAATGTTCAAAGACCGGGGATAGAAACTACACTGTAGTGTTTTGCAGTGCTGTCCTGATTCTACTCATTAACGTTCTGAGGACACTTGGTAGGCAATTCATTTTAGCCTCTGATTCTGTGCCAACACAGGGGCATGAGAACATTGCACTTCACCACCAGTATATTTTGAATATGTTTTGAATAGAAGCACTGGGTGAGCAAATTTTGGAACAAACTCTCTTTATTTCAAAGGGAAAATCCTCCTTTTACAAATGGAAGTATTCATGAGGCCAGAAATACCAAGTGATCAGTTGGAATTAAGTCCTTGTTTTGTTGTTGTCTCTTTTGTTTCTTTTAAAAGCAGCAACAAATATAGGGACCTTTGGTGCTTATAGGGTTCAATGTGCTCTTGAAAGAGCAAAATGAACTCCTTGAAATGCTTGCTCTTGATTTCTTTTACAGAAGATGAGCACCTAATTACTTAAAACCAACCTCTTTACCGCCAATAATTTTTTTTGTTTATAACAATAATGTGCTACAGAGAATGAGATAAAGCTTCTCTACTGCCATTAGAAAAAGCAAAGCCTTCTTTTTCAAGTGACAGTTCTTAATAGGTCACTGTTGTTAGATTATTAAATCAAAATGGAAATGATCACCTGTACATTCTGTGAATACCGGGGATGACTGAATGGTGCCTCAGTGTTGCACAAATAAATGGGGTATTATCTTGCTCAGTGTCCTTTTCTGAACCATGCATATAGTTTTTGACAAAGGTAAAGGGAATTTCAGCACATTCCCATACACGTGTGTAGAACCATTCACAAATAATATGACTATTTATGTGGCTTTAAGGTGGGACTGGCTGCAACTGTATCATTACGTGGCCCTTTATCAAGACTAGTTATGCCTGGAATGGATTTGTGTGGGCACAGTAAGGGTATTGTTCTGTGTGCAAATAATAAAAAGGTGCTTTAAATTAAAATTTAATTTAAGATAAATAGGCAGACAGATGATAGGTAGAACCACAGACAGACAGAACAATATATAAATAGATAGATACTGTAGATAGATAATAGATAGATAGATAGATAGATAGATAGATAAAAGCCTAGAGGGCAAATTACTTTAGTATAGTAATGCACTAGCATACTACTACTTATTCTAGGATATATCACTTTAAAAATGAACCTACTGGTTTTATATCAGAAGGTAGAAGCGCAGGGGAACATAAAGAGATAAACCTATTCAGTACTAATCTAGTGTTTCCATCACTATGCCCTGAACCTGCTATTTTAATGTGTTCCCTGTCGTAAAAGTTTACAGTCCGATACAAAATCCCTTTGCTTTGTAACATAAATTACATAATCACAAGAATTTTTTTTTACATAGCCCATGCTGTATGTATAAATAAAACTGTATTTATGTACACATTCCCATGTTGTAAAATGCCATCTCATACAGGACCAGCTTGCATTTCAGAGATGACTTTTTTAACCACTGTCAGAATTACCTACAGGGAATGCAGATACGATTTCATGCCTTCTACTAAGACAATATTTTGCAAGTTACCCTCTGTGGTCTCATCCTATCAGACATAACAAATAGATACATTTGTCCAACTCATGCTGATGCATGCAAAACAAACTTGTTTCTGCTGAAAACTCAGGAAATTGAAATAAAACCTTTGCCAAAATGTGTAAATGAGAAGAGCAGCTGGAGAATGGATTAACTCTGTCTGTAAAGGTTTTTTTTCTCACTGCCCAACCTTCCTCTCCCCACCAAGAAAGATATTAGCAAGTGAAGTTTCGCTTGCCAAATATAAGTAAGATGGACTGCAGCACTGGGAGCCATTAGACGAGACATCTTGTTAGCATAGCAGAAGTTTCTCTCACACGACTGTCTGCTGACCTTAAAACATCATTCTTCTACTTTAATAGGCAACTGACAGAAGCAGTACCAGTCGTAAGGTTTGTGCAGAGTTCTGATTGCGAATGTGCATAAAAAAGTTATTCCAAAACAAACACAGAGCAATTGGCTGCAAGGACACTGTTAAAGTTGCAAGGTTGAATATGAATCAAACCCAATCAATTTGATTGATGAAGTTTAATAGCCCATATAGGTTATCTACTGTTCTTACAGGTGACAGAGGAATGATATATGAAGAAGAGTTTAGTCCATACAGGACAGTGATGATTGCATTATACAATCTGTTGTTTTAAACGTTATTTTTTTTTTTCAAATTGCGTGTGTGTCGGGGGGGGGGGTTCAAATAATAAAAGTTGCATAAAAGTGTCATCAGCTGGAAGGGGCTTCTATGATGTTAACATGCCTATGGAGCTTTCCACCAGAACAACAGAACTGAATTTACTTTTATGAAGTCGGCTTGAACTTTACTCAAGTGTTTGCTTGGAGACAGAACCTTAAGCTGTAAGAACTGCTGGGTGGGAATGATGAACGATATCTGTACAGCACTGTAGAATATGTTGGTGCAATTTGAACAAAGGATAATAATAATAATAATATAAACACAAATCAGTTTGTATATAGTTGTGATAGGGAAAATTTCATTTCAAAACATTTCCTAGATAAACCTGCTAAATGCTACCAGATAAATATTATTTATTAATGCCTAGCAAAAAATAAAATGAAATGCTATTGAATAGATAAAAAAAGGAAGACAAAGTAGAAACAAAGATATTCACTAGGTCACCTGAGTGAAAGAAATATTGGTACAATATGGGGCCCATTTACTTACTCACGAACGGGCCGAATGCGTCCGATTGCGTTTTTTTCGTAATGATCTGTATTTTGCGATTTTTTCGGAAAATTATCGCGACTTTTTCGTTACCAATACGATTTTTGCGGAAAAACGCGAGTTTTTCGTAGCCATTCCGAAAGTTGCGATTTTTTCGTAGCGTTAAAACTTGCGCAAAAAGTTGCGATTTTTTCGTAGTGTTAAAACTTGCGCAAAACGTCGCGCCTGTTAAGTTTTAACGCTACAGAAAAAGCGCAACTTTTCGCGCAAGTTTTAACGCTACGAAAAAATCGCAACTTTCGGAATGGCTACGAAAAACTCGCGTTTTTTCGCGCAAATCGTATTGGTAACGAAAAAGTCGCGATAATTTCCGAAAAGTCGTAAAGGCGCCGAAAAAATCGCAAAAAATACGAAAAAGTCGCAAAATGTTCGTTTTCCAATCTGAATTTTTCCAATTCGGTCGGAATTCGTGTCTTAGTAAATCAGCCCCTTAGTGTACCTTTTAGTAAATATATTGACATGCAGGTAGACACAAAAGAGCCTGTCCCTTCCCCCTTCCAAAGGACACGTTATTCTAAAACTACCTGAATTCTACATTTAAAATTGATGTTATTTATATTTCCTAAAGTTCTCTGTTTTGCTGACTCTGAGCATATTGAAATAGTTCTGCTAATTTGGCAAGGTTACATAACAAGTAGACATTTTCTTGAGTTGGCCACCCACCCAAATATGGCTTCTGCTATTTTTTGTAAAAAAAAAAAAAAAAGGAAAGTTCTGCTCATCAACAAAATTCATACAGACAAAGAGATCCTGTGTGTATATATATATATCTTGATAAAGGTCCCGGGTGAGGACCGAAACGTCGATCTAAATAAACTAAGTATCTTTTTTTTGATAAAATTTTCCTGGTGTGCATCAGCATTTTTTACATATTTACATTTACATTGTTTATCTGATTTGCACAAAGGTTGTTATCCCTATATGTGTGCCTCAGCCTTTTTCTATATATATACAGGTATATATATATATATAGGACATTAACATTCTGTAGATTAAGCTATCAAAAATGCCCTTCTCTTTAAACAAAACAGGGGTTTTTGTCCATCTATTGCAATATATTCAAGCTGGCCAACTATGTCAACGTGTCTTGATATCCTTAGTATTTTGATTATGGGTGAGTAAATAATATTTTGTATTCACTGAGCTATTTCTGTAAACCCAGTGCTTTTCTAGGAATACTTTGGGCTACAACTGTTTCAACAAACTCATTCCCAACCATATTTGTATACACATCTATGATTGCAGTCAGGGAGCTTGCCCCATTTATTGTGACCACCTTGATCAATGTTTCGGGGGGATACACCCTTCCTTCGTCAGGATCCCAATGTTAGGATATGGGCAGATGATAGTTCTAAGGTATCAATAATCCCTTCCTATTAGTATTTTACCTTGCCAATGAGTAAGGTCATGTTAGCTCTTACTCCCTAATTCAATATATCATCGTCCAACTGCCACTATTCCTATCATAAACAACTCTTACCAGTTTTAATGTTCTGATAGCAGTGCCATAGTTCTACATGGTTCCTTACTGTACTAGAGTTTACTCGGCATTATCTTATCTACAGGGAGTAGAAGTTGTGACATGTGATATAAGTGAGTATTTGGATCTTGGCTGTCTGAGGCACCCCTAATCAATACTCACGGGATAGAGAAAGACCCCTATTTTATGAAAAGCAGTTGTTAATGTTGATGCACATAGCAGTCATGACTTAACTGTTTCATTATTCTACTGCTAGACTCAACCTTAATTATATCCAAAGCCATAGAAATTCAGTCCTGCTCTTTTATATTATTTCATTTTTTTGTGGCATGTTTTAGTGAAGTTGATTGATAGACAACAGATCTGTAGCCATTTTATTTTGGCTGTAGCAAGCCATTTAACTTTAAAGTTGAGCTTTAAAGAAAAAAAAGGAGATAAAAAAACTCATTCTTCATTTGGCACCTCACATCAGGTCCCAGCAGGGGTTGATGAAAGTGGTTTTTTGAACCCCCCTTTTTGGTGCCCGCTGCGTTGCGCAAAATGAAAATTCTGCTTTTCCTAAATTTAAAAGCTACAGATAAAATGATTTCCTTCAAATCAGTATAAAAGCAGGCTTCTGTTTTAGCATTTCTTAAGCCAGACAGTAATGCGTTTGCTTTCAAATGCATTGAAGAAGATTTTTTTTTTAGTTTTCAAAAACACAATATCTTGGATGCTTTCCACAATGAAAAGAATACCACGTTGTCTTCTTTTGTTTTAATGTTTTGTCTTTTTTGTGATTTATATTATTCCTTAAGGCAAAAATGCTGTGGAAAAGAGATGTTTTCTCATTTCAGCTGTACTTATGCTTATATTTCCCTTTAAAAAAAAAACCCATTACATTCGACATCACACAAAATAAAAGATGCTGTTGGGACTATAGTTACAGTAAAGTTTTTAGCAAACCATAATTTCAGTAAAGAGATGCGGGATCTGCTTCTTTTAAAGGGGTGGCTCAACTTTAAGTTAACTTTTAGTATGTTATTGAATGGCCAGTTCTTAGCAACTTTGCAACTGATCTTCTTTTTTTAATTTTCATAGGCTATGAATTATTTGCTTTCCTCTTTAGACTTTTTACAACTTCCAAAGCTTTCAAGCAACCAAAAACCTATTGCTCTTTATATGGATACAATTTTATTGTTATTACGTTCTATTACTTTTCTTCCTATTTAGACACTCTCCTATTCATATTCCAGTTTTCCATTCAAACCACTGCCTGGTTGCTAGGGTAATTTTGACCACAGAAAAAAGCTAAATAATAATAATAAAAAAATACAAATACAAAATGAAGACCAATTGCTACGTCATACTAAAGAGTGAACAATCCCTTTAAAGCTTAACATTTGGTGCCTTAATTTCTGTAACTTGCAATGCCCACTGTGGCCATAAATCATTTCCTATTGAAATCAATGGAAAGAGTATTGGTTTATACTAAACCCATGATTTTTGCATGAAAACATACACTCCTTCATATTTTGGGATAATACATTCACATTAACCCATCAACACTTGGCATTTTCAATGAGCAGTGATCCATGTTAAGTATGGGTTATTTATTACAGTGACATAGAGTGTCAAGATTCCCAGTCCAACACAACCTTAAACATTGTTTTGGGGATATGTGCTAATGTGTGGTGGCGCTACACATTTTGAGGGCTGAATTGCTAGTTTGGTTCACCTACTGACCATCTGATGCAGTAAATTATCCAGTCTCCCATGCTGCCTCTCTAATTCTGACAACCAATGCTGCCACCTTGCCAAAGAGGATATTGTCAAGCCAGACTTTCCAGCTTTATTATCCAGTTGGCTAAGGACAGAACAAGGCAGCATGTCCCCTCCTGTAGTATTTTTCATTTATTGAAAAGCTTGTTCAACAGGATTGATGGCAGTAATTGTCTTATCTAAGCCCACTTTAAATTTTGAAATATTATCATAATTTATTCTTACCCTAAAGATTACTAAATTAACATATGATGTTATTATGTCCACTAATTCCATTAATGTCCTGTCATTCCAGGAGTTGTATCAAGAATCTTCAGGATATTTAGCTATCACTCCTGGTACTCCTTAGAACAGATCCTGTTAAATATAGCAACAATTGAAATGCCATGGCTTAAACCCCTCATTTAAATTGTAAAAACATAGATTTTCATAAAATGCGTCAGGTTTTGGTTTAGCTGTTAGCATGCGTGGCTCCAACAGTCATGAATCATTGATCCATTATGTAATAGTATCTATGAAACAGCCAGAACAGATTGAAAGGAGAATGGGTGATTTTTTCAGTGCGTATATTCATACTTCCTCAGAAGTTTCTACATGCCTCACTGGAGTTTAGTCACGAACAGTGGATAATATGTCAGATGCTATTATCTGACAAACACGACCAACAGTGAAGCGATAGAAACTGACACGTTCAATTATTGCCCAGTGGCACTTGGAAGTGGCATCTGAATATTCTTATTGTTGCTGTATCTTTTTTTCTCCCCTCTTATGTGTTGGCTAAATACCCACGTGTCAACCCTCCCTATGGCAGTGAAAGAGAAGCGCATTCATTTAATAGCTGTCAGATGCATTCATTTGTGCATCTTCAAAATCGTACAGGGAATAAAGAGAACGCTTAAGTGGATTTTATATGTTAAAGGAGGCTGTTTGGAGGTGCAACAGAAATTAAAGGGCCATATGAAATGCTTTTATTTATGCCTGGGAACAAGGTTTAATTTTGATCATTCAGCCTGGTACATGCAATATAACACAAATCCGATGGCAAAACTAGTCAGGCATTAACCCTATTTGGAATGTGCAGACAAATGATAGATGACTATGAATCACATCATAGGGGCAGATTCATCAAAGTACGAGTTCGAATCCTGAAATGGGTAAAATTCGGATTAGATATGAAAATTTCTGATGATCGGAAAAGTCACCAAAATGCTTAAGAAAAAATGTAATAGTAACGATAATATCCCATGGCAATCCAAAAGTCACAAAGTTTTCATACCTCTCTAACTTTGAACCGTCTGTGCATGATTTTGGAAGCCTCCCATAGGACTCAATGGCACTCTGCAGCTCCAACCTGGCCCAAGGAAAGTCTCCCATAGGGCTCAATGGCACTCTGCAGCTCCAACCTGGCCCAAGGAAAGTCTCCCATAGGGCTCAATGGCACTCTGCAGCTCCAACCTGGCCCAAGGAGAGCCTCCCATAGGGCTCAATGGCACTCTGCAGCTCCAACCCGGCCCAAGGAAAGTCTCCCATAGGACTCAATGGCACTCTGCAGCTCCAACCTGGCCCAAGGAAAGTCTCCCATAGGGCTCAATGGCACTCTGCAGCTCCAACCTGGCCCAAGGAAAGTCTCCCATAGGGCTCAATGGCACTCTACTGCTCCAACCTGGCCAAAGGAAAGTCTCCCATAGGACTCAATGGCACTCTGCAGCTCCAACCTGGCCCAAGGAAAGTCTCCCATAGGGCTCAATGGCACTCTGCAGCTCCAACCTGGCCCAAGGAAAGTCTCCCATAGGGCTCAATGGCACTCTGCAGCTCCAACCTGGCCCAAGGAAAGTCTCCCATAGGGCTCAATGGCACTCTGCAGCTCCAACCCGGCCCAAGGAAAGTCTCCCATAGGGCTCAATGGCACTCTGCAGCTCCAACCTGGCCCAAGGAAAGCCTCCCATAGGGCTCAATGGCACTCTGCAGCTCCAACCTGGCCCAAGGAAAGTCTCCCATAGGGCTCAATGGCATTCTGCAGCTCCAACCTGGCCCAAGGAAAGTCTCCCATAGGACTCAATGGCACTCTGCAGCTCCAACCTGGCCCAAGGAAAGTCTCCCATAGGACTCAATGGCACTCTGCAGCTCCAACCTGGCCCAAGGAGAGTCTCCCATAGGACTCAATGGCACTCTGCAGCTCCAACCTGGCCCAAGGAAAGTCTCCCATAGGACTCAATGGCACTCTGCAGCTCCAACCTGGCCCAAGGAAAGCCTCCCATAGGGCTCAATGGCACTCTGCAGCTCCAACCTGGCCCAAGGAAAGTCGCGATAATGAAGCTTTAATGAATCCGAAACATTCGTACTCGTTGCGACAAATATAATTTTGTAGCACAAATTGCGAAAAAGTTGCAAAAATATAATTTTGTAGCACAAATTGCGAAAAAGTTGCAAAAATACGCACAGTTCGAAAATCGGAATCAATCGTACTTTGATAAATGTGCCCCATACTGTCATCTTCCTTCATTATGTTGATTTCCATAAGACTGCCTGTATAAACTGTACATGTACTGTTTGCCTTCCTATTTGAAAAATAAAATATATAAGTTAAAAAAAAATATTGATCATTCCGTTTCTTAATCCCAACCTGATTTGCTAGCTATGAGCATCTACATAGTACAACAACCCCCCCCCCCACACACACACACGCACACAAATCACCCTATTTTGTATTGACAGTACATTTTAACTAGAATTTTAGGTGCCCATTTTACAATTTATCAATTGAAACCTTATGGAAGTTGTGTTTTGCTGCAGCACTGGAGCATTGGCATGTTCTTCAGTAAGTGAAGTTCAGTGTGTGGGCAAGTTCAACAGGCAAGAAAGAGCCCTAGTAACTCCTCATTAACTCAAGCATTAAAAAAGTGTTTTAATGCATATTTTGTGCAAATTATTGCACTTTGCACTTTGTTTTTGTGAGTCAATGAGCCCTATAACTTTAACTTGCTTTCGTGTCCATCGGTTTTGGTATGAAATTTAGGTTTTGCACCAGTTCTCCATAGGTTTATTAATCCTAGCCTCTTTCACATCCATATACTATATTCTTTACAACTATATCCCATAGAGTAAATACGTAAGAGCAAAATAAACCTATCAAGCAAAATGTTTGGAAATTGCATAGATTTACGTATTGAAATAAACTATTCCATGTTTAAATTTTATGGATTTGATTTCTCTTTTGTTTTGCTATTAGTATAGTATCAAGCAAGATTTTTAAAAATATAATCAGTAGGTTTTAATGGCGTTTTGCTTTTGTTTCTCATTTTACAGAAATATCCATTTTGCAGTAGCTTTATCGTGCCTCACTGAAAAGACCGAGTTGAATATTGTGCTTTATTGTTGCACAAGGTTTTCTGCAGATAAAGTGCGACTATTGTTCCTTTATCTTGTCTATACCATCTCAGCTTTGCAGGTCTTTGAGGCTCCAGCGTATATCATTCATCGATAATTAGATGACATCACTTGGGACAAAAATGTTGTGATTGTAGATAAAGCAGGGAGGGAAATACCATCAATCAACTATACCCAGTTAACAAAGATTCCACTACAGAAGCAACCTTGAAAAATGATAACCTTGAATTGGACCTTTATTTCGTACAATAATATTTTTTTCTCCAAATGTCTAACAAAGGCTTGTAATTAAATATTATTATCATTTGCATTTTTTACAGACAGTATAAGTATGTTATTAAGCATTCACTAAATTACAAAATCCAGGGATTCATCATTTTTATAGAAAAATTCCTTGTAAAAGAAGAGCTTATTTATAAATGGTCCATGGCACTGAAAATGATATAATGACTGTGTGGGCCACAGTATATATTATAGCAATAATCAGCTGTCTCTTACACATGTGAGTGTCAATTCTGCACTTACAGCTGCTCAGCAGTCTCATAGCTAAGTGATATGCCCAAGATTTCATTCTGACTTTGTACCCACTAATATAAAGGTGGATTAACAAGTAGCTCGCTAGCAGGTAACCTTGAAGAAAGTAGCCAAATACACCACAAAGAGATAGGCATTTTCATAAAGGTGAGCAAAATATGGTTTTATTAAAGTATACTTTAATAAAACCATATGTTTCTCACCTTTGTAAAAATACCTATCCCTTTGTGGTGATTTTGGCTACTTTCTTCAAGGTTACCTACTAGAGAGCAATATATATATATATATATATATATATATATATATATATACTCCTGCCCCCTGCTCGGCTTTCTTAGCCAACAGAGGTGGCAGCCCGGGCCTGGACTGGTGCAAAAACAGGTAGTGGGTTTAGGCCTAAAAAAGACCAGCAACACTGGGATTTCTGTGCAAATAAAAAAATATATATTTAAATGTGCATACACAGCCAACGTGACGTTTCAGTCCTCTCTGGGACCCTTTAGCAGAAATAGACTCACATCTAACATTTTGGTCCCCATTAACTAATTTCTTCTAGTCCCCAATGGGATCTGAAGTCATGGATGCAAAAAAAAAAATAATCAAACTATTTATTATTATTTACCATATGATTTGTTGAATTTCTCAGCACCCCATAGTGGTGTAACTGAAGAGGAAGCAGAGGTCTGCTTCCTCTATAGCCTTAAGAACATCTCTCCTCTCTGGCAGTACGGCAAGCGACAGGGAGCCTGGGATGCAAGGAGCAGGACAGGCAGGTGGTGGGGGGTGTGTGGACCATTGTCTTGATGTGCACACTGGGCCCCCTAAGATATGTTTATATATAATATATACAGTATATAGTTAACTGGGGAATATAATAAATATGAACATGTATGAACAATTATTTATTTGCATGAACCATTTTTCTTTTGCACATATTTATGTTTTAGGGTAATTTATGCCAGTTCATGTATACATGGAATCAATAGGGGAATGTAACAAAAATCACAAGCCATGTGTAAAATCACATTTTTGTGGAAAAATGTGCCATTTTCACCATGTCACTAATTTTTCACCAAATCTTTTGCCGCGTATTTGAATATTCTGGATAACAAGTCCCATACCTGCATTTTAAATGTACCATGTAATAAGTAATATCACACTGGGAAACCTAATTTACATCAATATTTTTGCATTTTTTTCATTATACATCTATCTTTTGTTATCTACTGTCCCAAAGCGTTATCAAATGAAAAGTGTAAAGCTTGCTATTAATCACCCAATTGCAACCAATCAGCAAGTAGCATTTATTGCTCATTTGTTTTAAATCTTATTGGTTGCTATGGGTTACTGCACCTGGGTAAACGTTATGCTTTTTAGAATAGGTGTTTCAGGTCCAACCATATCATTTATCACAGCACATCTTACCACATCATAGCAATGTCACACGCTCCATTAGTAACTGAAAAATAATAAGGCACAGTCCCAAGTACACAGACAGTATTTTATACCTATTCCTGAGTGCCTGGATTCTGTTCTCATTCTCTATCACTGTATCACTGCCTACATGTCTTCTAAAGGCAGTAAACATCCTCGATGTCCTTGATGTGTGAAATGAACTTAAGAGTTTTCTATAAATAACAGGAGAAAAGTGTTAATTAATTGTCACCACCATCCAAGCAAACAGTAAAGATTCAAAGGGCACCAGCAACTATATTCCATTTTCTGTGTTTGTTACATTTAAAGGAGAAGGAAAGGCTAATAAAGAGTTAATCTCAAGCTGCAGGCATCCCTTCAGTTGTCTCAATAGTGCCCTTAAGTCTGCCATTCAGATGATCAGAAGGAAAAAAAATGCTGAGCTCTATAAAGGAATTCCCATAATGCCTTGCTCCTGCACCAAGACCAAGACCCATGTACATGCTCAGTTTGTAAGACTATGAGGAAGCTTCCTGCTGATTGGCTCATATTCACATTCCTAAGGGGGGGAGGGAGTTCTTAGCATTCTTGAGGGAGGGGGAGCAGGAGAGGAGAGGGAGCTGCGTGTCTCTGGCACAGGAAAACAGAGACAACAAATCCTGTTTCTTTTGACAGAGAAGTCAGTGCAGCATTTCTGTGAGTGCTTATGGCTGTATTTACATAGACCTTTCTGATAAAGCTTACTTAGTTTTTACCTTTCCTTCTCCTTTAAGTGCTCTGCTAAAAATTCTGTATGTGAATAAGCTAATAGTCATAATAGTCTTTAGAAAATAACCGTTATATAAAGATCACTTCTTTACTGTATGGTAACCATAGAAATGGGTACACAATTCATCTGATATGATATCATATGAAAATCTAAAAGAAGGAAAAAATAAACACGAATACAAAGAAAACACGATAACAGCAAGAGAAAATGAATAATGCTTTACAGGGGTTTGTAACCCTGCAATATTTTGTGCAACTTTCCAATATGCATCAAATTTGATGGATTTAAAGTTGTTTATAAATGCTATTGCTATTGAAAGCAGTAAGGATCATTTATGACTGCAAATGCAGGTTTCAAAGTGTAATTTTAGATGCAATTTGCCATGTTTATTTACCTGGAATTCAGCTTTTCCCCATAATTCTAGTGTAATTGCAGCCATAAAGGGGAGTTGTGCTTGGTGTAATTGTGTCTGATTGATCAAAACTTGCAAAATTGGGCATTCGTGTTTTAATGAATTGGATACAATTGCACTCAAAATTCTGGAACTATGCATCAATATAACACCAGCACATCATTCTTTATGGCCAAGTACACTGCACCTATAGACTCAGCCTGCTGTGGGAACCCTGTAGGTACAATCTTTAAGGTTCCTTTCCAACAACAGTTGATGCAATTCATCAAGAGAGCCTGGGCTAGGGTTGCCACCTGTCCAGTTTTGACCCAGACAGCCCAGTTTTTGGAATAGCTGCCAAAACCTCCTGCCAGGTTTCCCTAATTAGGAAAACTAGGCAGGACTCAGTAACGTTGACACGGCAATCTGGCAATCGCCGATCGCTGCATCATAGCCCCCCTTCCTGTGACACCATGGCCCTTCCTCCTCCCCGCCCTGTGACATCACAGCCCCACCTCCTCCTGCCCCCATGACATCACCCATGCCCCCTGCTCGGCTTTCTCAGCCAGCAGAGGTGACAACCCGAGCCTGGAATGGTGCAATGGTGGTTGCCACCACTCCATGCAAATGCAGGTAGTGGGTTTAGGCCTACTTGCCTTGAATGAATGGCATCAATACATGCATTTTTTAGCCAGTTTTCTAATGATCCAATTCTCAAAACAATGTTAGTTGTGCTACAGCCAGGACTATGTTCAGATCTGTTAAAGGATAACTAAAGAAATAGGCTAGAAATGCTATACATATGTGTTGGGCTTCTGTACCAGCCCAAGGCAACCACAGCCCTTTAGCAGGGAAGATCTGTGCCCCCCAAAGATGCCCCAATAGCCCCCCATCTTCTTTTCTGCTGATTCCCTGCCCATACTCTGTGCTGCCGTCACTTACTGAGCTTAGAGACCCACTCACAATAATCTGTATATATAGAATATAAATGTCACAATATAAGGCTGATAAGTTATTTATTCAGAGAACATTGTTCAAGCGTCATACAGGCCTGAAATGGATAAACAAATACTTCAATCAGCTGCAAATGCAATAACTTTAAAACCACAGAATGTTTTTTTATTTCACTTATATTGAAAAGTTGCTTAAAATGATATTTTCTTTCATTATGAAAAGGGAAAGGGGGTGGGAGACATACATCAACATTTCATTAAGGATGTTTTACCTACTTCTGAGTACTGTGTGTTAGTAGATTATTATGTAGGGTAAAATAGTCGGTTGCAAGATATCTGAATTTTAAACGAAAAACACCTCTCCTACATACAAAGTGAAAATGTTGCACAGAGACTACAAAGGAGCTTATGCAAAGGCCAAGCTAATGTCACATTTGAAGACATTGCTATTTCTGTCATGTTTAATACTTTTCTTCCTTTACAAGTCTCTGGAACCCAGCTGTGCAATCACAATTACAAGATGAACCTTCCTGTTCCATACTAATTGCTGAACCTGCTGTTATAACAAAAAATAATGACTCCGATGAGGGCTTTTAGTCTTACATTACAATATAAAAAGTTAACAAGTTTAAGACCAGCACTGAAGTGGCTGCTTATTATGTTCACTATTCAGAAATAATCCATATTAGATAGAGAGGCAGCCTCTCCTTAGTGATTAGAATTTAGATGTGTTGGTTGATTGGCCAGAAAGCACAAGTTAAAGGTGCCAACACTGAAAAACATTGTAAAAACTGCTTTATGCAGAATTATTATGTGTTGATAAATTATATAATATTAATGACAATTAACCATACTGGAAATTTGGTCCATGTAATTAAGATAATAATGGATATAACAAGTGTTGATAAAGAACAACATTTGGTAAAAACATTTTTGCTCAACTCTATCTCCACTTTTATTTTGTCTCAATATCACCTCTTTTGTGAATTCCCCCCAAAGTGTTGAACTTTGCTTAAACAATAGAGCATATAACACACTACAGCAAAAATGCACTTTCAATACATTTTGAAATGTAAAATATATATATAGTAAGGTATATAGGACCCGTTATCCAGAATGCTCGGGACCTGGGGTTTTCCGGATAAGCGGTCCTTCTGTAATTCGGATCTCCTACCATAAGACTGCTAAAAATATTATTTAAACTGCCATTAAACCCAATAGTATTGTTTTGGCTCAAAAAAGGATTAATTATATCTTAGCTGGGATCAAGTACAAAGTCCTGTTTTATTATTACAGAGAAAAAGGAAATCATTTAAAAAAAATTTAATTATTTGCTTTTAATGGAATCTATGGGAGAGGTCCTTTCCGTAATTTGGAACTTCTGGATAATGGGTTTCTGGATAAGGAGTCCAATACCTGTATTTGATAGTTTAGCAAAGAATTGTTTTCATTTCTGGGGGGAAATAATTGACATTAGGCTTTCAGGTATTTTAAACTGATAGTTTCACATATGTCTTATAACCAAGCTACAGTAATACTTTTCTGTGTGTAAGAGTTTTATATCATATAAACAGAAACAACAGGTCCTCTGCATCACCTACTATCAATATATATAGGACTTTAAAACATTCTGTGTTACTAGAAAATACCTTTCCCTTTAAACAAAACAAGGATGGTTTGTGCATATATTGTAACATATTCAAGTTGGCCGACTGTGTCGAACTCCTCCCCAGTCTGGCCAGTCCCTGATTTGTTTAAAGGGAAGAACATTTCCTAGAAGCTTAATGCATAGATTGTCTTAAAGCCCTATATTTCTGTAAATACACTAGTTTATATGTTCCTATGATTATGAAAAGAGCAGCATGTCATTCAACCACAATGAAATAATCCAAAAAAAGAAAAATATTGGTTAATATGAAAAAAATAAAGGCTGACTTTACTGTTCCCTTTAGCTTCATGCCCAAAAATATTAACTTATACAGTGCTGACAAACTATAGGGCAGCAAACAGAATAATAAATAATACCAAGCATGTATCTGTATTTTTATTTATTTATTTTTTGTAATTTTTATTTAGCAGTCATAAATCTAATCACTCTAAACCATCAGCATTTTAGCCAGACTTCTTGTCACCAGTAGTAATGGTCATTAGGGAAAATGACTTTGCACTGACATCAACATAGAGATTAATAACACCTTGCACCCTCTACTAGCAAGACACAGTGTTTCGGTATCAATGTTCACTGCAATAGATGTAATTGTTGTGTAGCAGTAATTTTAATATTTAACTGACTTAATGGGTCTTATATAGGGGTAAAACATGAGAGTGTAGGTCTCCAGTGCTATATAACTCTTCAAATCTGTATGGCTACGTGAACTAAAATGTATAGATTTGCTTCATGCACTAGTGAAAGGTTTCTGTGGGGATTATATGTTGTATTTAGCATGCTGTGAAGTAAAAAATATGTCCTGGATAAAGACTGATAATCAATAAATTACTCATTAATTAAATGAGTTTATCTTTGTTCTTGTTCTCATACTTCTCAACCTTACTCATTCCACTCATTTTCCTTACAGTGATTCCTGTTTTTCATGGCAAATGTGCCATGCTTGTATTTTTAATCAACCTCCACTAAAATCTTTGTCTCTGATTAATTTTACTGTGCCTTATTCTAGCAGTATTTTATGTTTCTCCTAATCAGATCCAAGTTCCAAGCCCGTAAGTACCAATCTTCCACCTGTCTGTGTATGGAACTCCCAGAGGGGCAGGAGGGTAGGGATGTAGCGAACCTCAAAAAAAAGTTTGCGGACCCGTTCGCGAACTTACGCCAAAAAGTGCGAAAGTTCGTGAACTTTGCGAACCCCATAGACTTCAATGGGAAGGCAAACTTTAAAACCTAGAAAAGCCATTTCTGGCCAGAAAACTGATTTTAAAGTTGTTTAAAGGGTGCCACGACCTGGACAGTGGCATGCAGGAGGGGGATCAAGAGCAAAAATTTATCTGAAAAATACTTTGTTGACACAGTGTTGTGTAAAAACGCAAGCTATTCCTATGTATACGCAAAGGCAGCTGGCAGACTTAGCGGAAATACGCTGCGTTTTTTGCTATTTTGCACTATTAGCACCATGGAAACAGGATTAGCTCAAAAATGCCATGTGTGGCTTGTGCGGCGTTTTTAGGCCGAGAAAAAACGCAGAGGAAAAACGCCACGCGAACCCAAATTGCGAACATACGCGAAAAGTTCACGAACTTGCGAACACCCGATGTTCACGCGAATTAGTTCGCCGGCGAACAGTTCGCTACATCTCTACAGGAGGGCACCACCTGTCACTGCAAGGAGCAGAGGGAGTTGTGACAAAGTGCCAGGAGTCACTGAGAAAAATGTCTCTCAGAGTGGGGCACAGGGCAGGGAGGTTTCCTATCTGTGTGAGGAACTTCCAGAGGGGTTGGGGTTGCTGCTTGCCACTGCAAGGAGCAGAAGGAGCTGTAACCATGTAACCATGACTCATTGAGAAAGGGTCACTGTGAGAGCAGGGCACAGGACAGGAAAACTGGCTACCTGTGTTAGGAACTCCCAGAGAGGCTGGAGATGCTGCCTGTCACTGCAAGGAGCAGAGGGAGCCATGACCAGGTGTATGAGGAGCGCTGAGTAGAGTCAGCAAGGCTTTGTGAGAAGTTACAACATCAGGACTTAGTGAGAAGCCTAAGTGTGCCAGAGGCTGGTGAGCTGGTATTCCAGGAGGGGAGAGACAGCACAGCTGAGTGAGTGTGAAAGTCTCCATGGATGTGTAAAGGTCATTGGGGATGGTGAGAAACCCGGGGAAAAGGTTCCAAAGTGTGAGGGTTACCCTGGAAGATGAGAGTCTCAAAGAAGGGACAAGTCATGAATAAGTTTGATGAACCATTTGCTAAAGAACTGTGAACTGTGATATTTATGTTGGGAGGAGTTTGCCCCAAATTAACTTTTGTCTTTTGCCTGAAGAAGTGGTGTCCCTGTCTCTATGCTCCTGATCCTCTGCTTACCTGCCTACCATAGCTAATTTCCCACAAAAATCACGTGTACAGACAGACTGCATGTCACAATATATATCTTTATATTATGAGACAATAGTGTAAGGAGACATCATAGATGGATTGCTTATCCCGAGAATGCAACATGTTGCTATATAGATTTTCTACAACCAGCTTTATGCCAAAAGTTGAATCAAATAGCCCCTTAAATTGCTTTTGCTTTTGTTGCCAAGCAACAAGAGCCTGGACAGATGCAGAAACCTGATGGTTCTATTTGCCTTACACGAAAGACTATTTGTCACTTCAGCAGAATCTTGGAACGCTAATTGCAAAAAAATAATAAAAAAAAGGATCAAAATGAATAAGAGATAAGAGAAGAATGATTCCTCTGAAACATGGTGGAAACTGCTTGGCTGTGTATATGTAAAAATAAAAATCTTAATCATTTTTCAGTTTAGTTTGTTATCCTGATATTAATTATTCTTAAAGGTCAACTGCATTCATTAAAATATCCGTCTGTTCCACTATGTTATCCGAAAATTAATTGGAAAGAGTTTAGTAAGTGACAGAGAGCTCTTTGCAACATGCCAGCATTGTCTGCATTGTTTTTCTCTCATAAACGACTTTCAATTTTGCTATCAAACTGGTACGAAATACATATTATTTCATGAAACTGAGTATGACAATATGCAGTTACAATTGTGCAAATAAACAATATAATAAAATATATATATACGCACGCGTTATGAATGTTGGATCAAGAATGAATTGTGGAAAATTTGCCCTGAAGTTAATGAACATGGTACCTGCTAATACGTTCAAAATGAAAACACACCTCTTCAAATTAAAGATCTTTTAATAAAAATGCTAATATTTGAATAGGCTTATATCATTGTTAAAAGGGCCAACAAATTCAAATACCTAGCATATGTAAGTAATAAAAGCTTTGAGTTAATTACACATGGCAGATATAGAAAGATATTACAGGTCAAATATCTGAAATAACATTTTATCTGACAAAACACACTTTTATGGCTTCTTCACTATGTAGTTGTTCCCAGAAAGGAAAGCCCTGAAGCTATAAGCGCAGGGGCTGCATGACAAGGGATCCGAATGACCAGCAGCCAGATTACACTGGTTTATGTTTAGAGATTGGCAGAATCAGACGTAGCCATGATTAGGCTAGGAAAAGAAGCACTCACTTCCTAATCTTCTGAGTATGTAGAAATGTCCCACCTGCCCTTCACCCTTTTAGCATATTTTTCAAAAAAAAGTCTGGAGTTTTTTTTCTTTATGTTCTCATATTATCTATTAAAAACGGAATGTGGATGTTTTGCTGAATGCATGGTTATATTGTGCTTTCTGTATCTTTATACAGTATAAATGGGAGAGTCATCAATGTGTATTAACTCATGTTAGCTCTGAATGTTTGACCCTGGGAATGTTTCCAAATGCCATTGGGGTCAGGAAGGAATTTTTTTCCTCTTGAGGTTTTTTGCCTTCCTCTGGATTAATATGATAATGTATTTTAAGTTTTATTTGCCATATCAGTGGTATGACCATGCCAGAGTACTGCACAGGAAATTTTAGAAGAGGGAGAGAGGAGGTTCCTGTGACTACAAAGTGGGTTACTTGATACAGATGCTACTACTGCTTGTGCTAGGTGACAGCATTCTTGGATTTCTTATCATTGAGACACTGCAGGTTCTAGAGCGGCAACTTTTTTTATGCGTGCAACGCACACAACTTTTATCTCACTTCAAATACATTAAAGTAAATGTGAATTGACTCCTGTGTTGCAAAAAAAGTTGCAGATGGCAAAATGCGGAATTTCTCTGTGAATCCATAATCCATCATGAATTTGAATGCAGACAGTGGAGCCCTTTGACACTCACACTACACATTATATACATCACAAGAGCTATTCATCTTCTGTGACTTTTTCATTTTTGTTTCTGCCATTATTGTATGACATCAACTGTTTAAATCTATGTGTTTTAAAGGGGATTTAAAAACGTAAAGAACATGAATACCCAATAACTGAAGGATGTTTAAAAATACTGACTCAAAACTAATTAGTCCATTCAGTCCATTAATTGTATTGATTAATTAAAAAGTACCACGCGCATCATTTAGGGGAAGTACTGGCTGTGTACAATGAAGTTTCCCAGTGACCTAAAATAGTAATCATTGTACTTTCCTATACAAGCACTAAACTTTGCAAATACTGTATTCAAATTTAGACCTGAACTGACATCAAATATTACTTTGTTCAGGAATGGAAACTTAATGTGAACCCACTTCTTTCTCAGTACACATGATAAAGCACTACCAGTTAGTTAGGGCCCTATAACAGATCATTTGCTTCACCTTTTTAAGATAACTCCGTAGGTATCTTAGTGTATGTGTGTTTGATGGCACTGTATAATGTAAATAACAAATATATAGATAATATACATACTGTATATTGGAAATAGTGAGTTTTTGTGTAAGAAAGTAAGTCATGAAATATGCATAGTATTGGTGCCAGCACTTTTATTAATAGTGACATACCATTTAATTCTCTCCAATGAACATAAAAATATTTTCCTCAAAGCAAAACTCCTGAATTCCCTGATGTCCCCAGGGAAGCAAATCCGACTCCCTAACTGCCTGTCATTACTTCCCAAGGTCTAAAGGTTATCTCATCAGTGATCAGCGCTTTTGTCTCTGGCTGATGAGTCTCTGCTTTACTTCACTGATCAGAGAATGGCTCACCCATGCAGAACTCAAGCCTCATAGGGCTCATATGGCTGAAGCACCTTGTTACCTATGCATTTATCCAGCATTTACCTCAATTCATGTAGTTTGTATGCTCAGGTTTATAGATGCTTCTCACGTTTCTGTATTTCAGTTCTTTTTGTATTAACCCTTAATGTCCTCTTGCCAGCCCCATAGCTTTACACGTCACACTTTGATTTATGCCACAGTTTGTGTTTACTGACATGTGGTGGGACACGCTCAAAGGGCCATAGGACCCCTAAACCATAGTAACATATTAAGTTAGTTTGAAAAAAACACACATGTCCATCAAGTTCAACCATAATACCTATATATAACCTGCCTAACTGCTAGCTGATCCAGAGGAAGGCAAAAAAACCCATCTGAAGCCTCTATAATTTGCCACAGAGGTCGAAAAAATTCCTTCCTGACTCCAAGATGGCAATCGGACCAGTCCCTGGATCAGCTGGCTCTATCTCCCATAACCCTGTATTCCCTCACTAAAAAAGCCATCCAACCCCTTCTTGAACCTCTAATGTATCTGTCGGTACGACTGATTCGGGGAGGGAATTCCACAACCTCACAGGTCTCACAGTAAAAATACCTCTCTGAATATTTAGATGGAACCTTCTTTCTTCTAATCAGAGTAGGTGATTTTATGTCTGCTGAAATACCTACTGGTAAATAAAGCATTAAAGAGATTATTGTATGATCCCCTTATATTATACATAGTTATCATATCACCCATAGCAACTGCCTCTTTGCCATCCTTCCCTCATAACGGAGACATTCCATACCCTTTACCAGCTTAGCGGCCCTTCTCTGGACCCTCTCTAATTCAATGAGCACTGGAGATCAAAACTCCATGGCATATTCTAGATGGGGCCTTACCAGCACTTTGTAAAGTGGAAGAATAACACCCCCCCAGATCAAGCGTATATATCTGCTTCTCTCAGTCCCGCGCTTTTCTGCTAGGCTGAGAGAAGCAGATCCACTTCTGTATGCTCTTCTGTGTGTCTGCGCGTTAAAGACTATGGCAAGTCCCCAAGTGTGGGGAGAGAGTGAAGCAGATCGGAGGTTGGCCTGGTTAACGCAAAAATTGTGAGAGTTGCAGTTGGACACCTGCAGGTAAATCAGATAGGAAATCAATGGTTTCCTGTCAGTTGATTTACAAGGTGAAAGTCCTTATTGGTTTAAGTCTTTTTAATTAGTGATGGGCGAAATGTTTCGCCAGGAATGAATTTGCGGTGGATTCTTTTGCGAAATGGATGAAATAATTTGCCGCGGATAAATTCGCTGCTCGTCCAAAAATTGTCACAAGAATAGTCACGCATCCAAAAATTGTTGCAGGCGACAATTTTTTTTGCCGCGCAACATTTTCGCCATTTTGCTAGTGATTCGCTCATCACTATTTTTAATCAAATTCTCATTTAATGTTAAAGAAAGGAAATGGCAGCTAAACTCAAAAAAACAGGCAAATATTCTTATTTCTAGATTTCTCTTATACCTCGTCTACCCACCCTCCAATTCCAAAACACTGTTTCAGAACAGAACTGGGGTGAACTTAAAAATTGAAATTTCTGTAAGAGGAAAAGTATACGTATATGGTATAGCGTATGCGTCCAACTGATCACTGTATTGTAAAGATAATTCTGGGTAAAGGAACAGGGGAATTTACTTGCTAGTGATGTTAAAATGGTCCAATTTATTGTCTAAATTATTGTCTAAAACAATTTAATTCCAAATGTAGAAAATAATAACCATCATCATAATAACCTCTCATTTTTCTAATCAAAAAAGTACATGCTTCTTAACAAAATCTACTTTTTAAAAGGATTCTATTATTTTTGTACTTTGTGACATTTATTTATTTTTTGGACTTTCTTTTTTCTGCAACAAGTCCTTGGTTCAGCAGCTGGACAACCTGAGAACAGCTATACTCTGTTAACATGTGCATATTGAAAAGGGCAGACGCATGAGATGTTGTTGCTAGGAAACACTACATATGCATTCAAATCAAGGACAAGGTTTACTTAGCAATGAATACAAAACACATACATCAAGGAGATTTAAAGGCAATACGAGGAAAATGTTCTTTAGGCAGGAGCTTAAAAATGCCCCCAAAAAATTATTCCTCTCTGGTTGAAGTGCAGCGATGACCACCTAGCATGCTAGCAGTCATACATTAAAACTACTGAGCTGACACAATGACTTAACAGAATGCAACTAATAATAGAAAACAGTTTCCGTATGATTAAGCAGTTGCCATCATTACACACATTCTAATTATTTTGATAAATAGGCAAGACAAAATAAAAGGTGCAGCAATTATTAGCAGAAAGCCAGTTATTCAGTAAACATTCAGCATCTCCATAAAATCACAGCGGAAAAAATGTGTGAGAAGTGCCGGCGAGTTGCAGACACATTGAGATTAAATTGCTTTTGCATTATCTTATATGGTTTTATAGTGCTACTGCAGGAGATGTAGGAAAGGAAGCCACATATAGCTGCCCAGCTTGGAGGGGGCAGCATGACCCAGGCTCAGCCCATGCGGAAGCCCAATAGGTGGGTTAATTAAATGGGAAGGGCTGATATGGGAGGGAGGAGTAGGTGGTCATTTTAGATTGAGGTTAGGTTACCTTGTCACCATTTTACAGTAGCCAGCAGAAAGCTAAGTTCCCTGCCTACCGTCCATAGATAGGGGTGGTAATTATGGTCTGGTTTGTTGTTTTCTTACCTATCACATATGTGGCCAAGGAGGGCTGGGGTACACGAGTTTATGGGAAAGGCCTTCTTTATGAAGGATATTTGTCACAGCCCTTGTCAGTCTGCCGGGAAAATATTTGGGCACATAAGAGAGGTTTATCTTGGTGGATTGGTTTAACACCTAAGGTGAGTGACCATTATTACGGATGCATTCCAGGGGAAGATATTATAAAAGGTAATGGTGGGGGCTCCAGCTAAGGGGGAGTCTCTTTTATAATAATGGTTTGGCAGCCTATCCTCTGGTCTAGGATGCTTTATGGCTGGAGGAGCTTCAGGTAAGGAAGGGCAGACTGACAGGGGTTCATGTAATATGGATGTTATACGTTTATACAAATAAATATAAATATAATAATATAAATATAAATGATGTAATGAGAAGATGGACATATGTATATGACATATGTATATTACTAAATTGTTTTGGATTGTAGTCTGGGAGTCCAGAGGTAGAGATGTAGCGAACTGTTCGCCGGAGAACTAATTCGCACGAAAATCGGGTGTTCGCAAGTTCGCAAGTTCGCGAACTTTTAGTGATGTTCGCAATTTTGGGTTCGCCTTAGCTGGAGCCAAATTTTGACCTCTCCCCCCAGAGCCAGCAGATACATGGCAGCCAATCAGGCAGCTCTCCCTCCTGGACCACCCCCGGACCACTCCCTTCCATATATAAACCGAAGCCCAGCAGCCATTTTACATTCTGCCTGTGTGTGCTTGATGAGTTAGCATAGGGAGAGAGCTGTGCAGGGGTTTGAGGGACAGTTTAGGTAGCTTTGCTGACTAGTAATCTACTTTCTACTGCTCTGTATGTAGCTGCTGGGGACAGCTGTCCTTCTGATCTCATCTGCTGTAACCCAATAGTCCTTGTAAGGACTGCTTTTATTTTCTGATTACTGATTACAACAACGTATTTTTCAGAGAAATTTTTGCCCTTGATCCCCCTCCTGCATGCCACTGTCCAGGTCGTGGCACCCTTTAAACAACTTTAAAATCAGTTTTCTGGCCATAAATGGCTTTTCTAGGTTTCAAAGTTCGCCTTCTCATTGAAGTCTATGGGGTTCGCAAAGTTCGCAAAAGTTCGCACTTTTTGGCAGAAGTTCGCAAATGGGTTCGCGAACTTTTTTTGTGAGGTTCGCTACATCCCTATCCAGAGGATGCGGTGGATGATACCTGGGTCAAGGAAAATAAATAAGAAATGCTTGGTACTATAATGTATTTTCGAGATTTATTTAAATAGATAAATATATTTAAACTCATAGGGAGACTAATTGCAGTTTTGCATCACCTTAAAATCCTGCCACTGTAGTAACTATGATGGTCTGTAAACTATTAGGAAACCAGTATAGTAATAGGTAAATAACCAGTATAGTAATAGGTAAATAACCAGTATAGTAATAGGTAAATAATCAGTATAGTAATAGGTAAATAACCAGTATAGTAATAGGTAAATAATCAGTATAGTAATAGGTAATATGCATAGCCTACTAATGATGTTTGCAGTATCAGTAATGCCGATGTCAGCTTAATAAAGTAAAAAAAGTTTCAAAATGTTCACATTCCTTTAGGTTCTTTAATTAAGATAAAAGGTACATAAGGAACATACACTTGCTTTACTTTGAGTTTTTCTTTTCCTTTTTTCCCCAGTTATGATTTAGGTTGCCCTGTTAGCACTTTTTCTGTATGTCTATGAAGATAAACTACACATGCTGATCAGACTGTATGTCTGCAGTTTCTATATTCTATATTCGTTTCTCAGCTTTCTGTTTGTCTGATCTAAATGTACATAGTTATTTTGGTGGAACAGATCATTTAGTCATCAAACTCTTTTGAAGGTTAAGTATATGTGTTAACAAAATAAAGTTAAATACTTTAGTTTCCACAGCTCTAAATAAATAGAAAATTGTATTTATAAAATCTTAGATTAATAGAAATGTGGAACAACTTAAAAGTCAGCTCCTTTGCTAATTTGACCCAATATATTTATTGTTATATTTCTAGCATTTTTTCCAGCTAATTGTTTGCAAATATTAAGCAATTTTAAAATATTAATATCTGTCTTGGGGGAAAGGAGTTATTTTCAGAATGCCAGGGCTTTTTTATGACATAATCAGTAAGCACCAAAATTGCTGAACAACTGGGGCCCAATGACCCAAAGCACAGCATAGGGATGCAGGGCATGACAGGGCTAGGAGGGCAGCCCATCCCCCCTCCCTTTTACTGGTTTAGACGGCAAGCCAATGGGTGATTAGGAATATTGCCCGGCACAGCAAGGGGGATGGTCTCACAAGGGACGCCATCTTACCTCAGTTGGATCCAGACGACGGGAGAATCAGAAGCTCGCAGTGTCCCACCCTCCCTCCCTGAGAAAGAAGGTTGTTATTGTCGCAGTTGGCGGAGGGTACCTTACTCCGTACCCCAGGGGGAAGTTTAAAGGGGGGTATTTGACAAGGAGAGTGTAGCCTGGGTTCCTGATCGGAAGGCAGTTAGCCTCGGTTTAGGGCTGGGGAAAAAGGAGTCAGGAACCAGGCGTTTCATTGGGGCGCAGGGTCAGTCCCTTGGAGGCAAGTAAGGATTGTTGGTTACTGTAATTGTTTGTTATACAAACGGTTTTGTTACAAGTTACTGTTACAAAATGTTAACTGATGTTAAGTTTTTATGTTAATAAATAAATAACTGCGGCCTTTTCTTTCCAGCTAAAGTGTCCATGTGTGTTGTTTGGGAGAAAGGGTTAGAGGTGTGGGTATAACTAGGGGAAGGGGTAAGGGTTGCAGGCTCGACACTGCACCTGTAATGTCAGTTGACATGACCCCAGGTTGTATGCTTTAATTTACTTGTCTTATTTATCACTCACCCCTGCTTCCTGGATTTATTGTATACATCTGATGATATAAATTTGCTTACTGGAATATCAGAAAAGCTCCTTCTTCTGCTGGTGATGCTGTGATGTATTTAATGGAAGCAGCCAACTCATCATGTTAATTTTAGGACATCAGTATATTCAGCAGCTAAAATAAAAAAAGAGAAAAGCTCATCACCGGTTATTAACAGTCTAGTAGACCGCGGGATGCCTAGGACTATTTTAACACATTTGGCCATCTCATTTGCGCAAGTACATATGCTGCAGTCGTGGGTTTGCATAAGCAGGTGTCTGTGCACTTGGCTTTCATTTATATTCTTCAAATTATGAATCAGACACTGCTTTTTCAATAATCAAAAATGTGCTTAGCTCTGTGACATTTCAATTTAAGGCAATATTTACTGAACATGATACAGTGTGGCCATGTAAGATTATTTTGCATTTGAGAACTGGGTATTCATTTTATTGCATTTATCCAAGACAGATAGGGAAATGACTTTTCACCAAAGGGCTTAATGAACAAGACATATGCTGACCTGAAATAAGAAATCGTTACTTCTTGGCTCCAAATCATAGACAAAGTATTTGAGTTGTTAGAATCCAGTTGTTTTCACAAATTAATTAGGGATGATTGTAGAAAGTGATGCTCCATGATTGGACCATTATTCTTTGTACATAAAGTCAGACGCAAAAAGTAGTTTGTGGCATCACAAAACAAGGTGGATATTCTGCAAGTGTCCCCTTGAATGCCAATGAAAATGATACCAAAGCAAAATCTCAGACAATTTCTTATAATTATAATCAGTAAATGTGCAAAATCAGATATGGCCTCTTTCAAATAAGACCACTTTGGTTATGGTGTTTAAGGCTATTGCTAGTTAAACTACACATTGTCTATGTAATTCAAAAAAATACAAAATAATGCATGATTTAAATTAAAATATTTTTACATATTTACTGAAGAATGTTGCAATGAATGGTATAAGGAGCACAGCGGATGAAATGCTTTTAAATCACTGCATTAAGGGTTATCGTATACTATAAATGTGACAAAACGCAGACTTTGCTTCTATACTAAGCTGGCTAGGCTAAATCCAAAGAGGAAAGTGCTTATGGAGGTGTGGACTTCTTATGCATAGAACTGCTAACTTTCTGGATATATCACAAGCTGCAGGTGTTTTGCTGATGAAAATCCATTTAAAATACATGAATACTGACCAACTTATATGGGAAAAATTGTATTTTGACGAATGTAAGGTGCCAAAACAAACGATGGGGGTGCAGCATAAAGGATGCTTAGTGGATTTTGTGTTAATGATTATTTTGATTACTAAATATTTTGTTTATAACTAGTTTAATGTGACGGGTAAGAGTTGGATGAACACTGGTTTTGTGTCTTCTGCATATTAAACTGGTTTCATATTAGTAACTTGGTTATGATTTTGGGGAGCTTAGTATGGATGGACCTGGGGAGGTGGGATTGAACTAAAAAAGGCAGAAGAATTACATCTCATTTTCACAACTTTCTTTCGATTTTCTGCTGCATGCAGCTTAGCTAAAACAACACTGGTGCTAATGTTTTTTCATGCGCACATAATGCATGCTTCATGGGGATAAAGCATAAGTGCAGATCCCTTTCTGCAAATTAATATGAAGTGTGATGCAGCATTTATTGCTGTTTATGGAAAGTCATCCAAAAGAGTCAGGCCTAAGTTGCCAGCAATTTAGTCTGTTTATAATTGCTGGAATTGCTTGGCTTGTGCGTGAAAAATACTAGCATTAAGAGGCATATATTAAAAAAGCATCAGGTTGCACACTGGGTCCCTTGCCTACGAAGGCTCCATAAAGAACAGGTGGCCATCTTGGCAGGAAGCAGGCACATAAATGTGAATCATTTGAAAGTACCAATTTACAAAGGCAAATGCTTGGCAAGTGCAGGAATCCTGAAATTCACATCACTCTACATAGAGATAGGGTTATTTACCTGAATCCTACACTAATATCACCAAATGCCAGGCAAGTTAAAGAGATAACTAGAGCCAAGATAAAACATGTAGGCAGCTTGGATTAGATTGAAAAAATCATAAGTAATATCAAGGGGAAGGCGTGAATCAGTGCCTTAATGTGGGAACGCGTTTGTTTTTTATTTTCACTGATAATATGACATACAAGGAAAAAGCAACACCATTAGATAAAATGGATAGAGTTGCCTATGTTGCATATTTGTTTGTATTGATATCAATTGGAGCAGATGCGTCATATCTCCAAGTGCGTCATATCTCCAGGCTACAAACACACAACTCACACTTTGTGCCTACATTTAAGCTGGAAGGCAAGAGTGCACCCCTTAGTGCTTATGCAGAGAGCACTTCTCTCCAGGGTTAGACTACACTCTGGAATGAATAACAAAATGTGGTTTCAGGTGCAGATGGCTGTTGAGCAGATATGTTTGTGAGCACAGGCCAGCCCTATGGTAGAGGGCCCCATTGTGCATCTGCTGCCACTGCCAAACTTGTCTAGTCACACAAGATAGGGGACGGGGAAGGGTAGGACTGAAGGGGATGATTTTTGCCTCCCACTACTTACAGTAATTACAGTACTACAAATTAATTTGTGGCAGGTTGGGATCTCAGGTCTCTGCACTCAGAGATCTGTGTTGGTTCATATAGGCTGGTTTGTGCCTGCCTTACAGCTTGTAAATAACCACTTATGTCTCCCAAAACCATACTGTTAGGATATTAGAAATCACAGTGGAACTTTTTTCTCTTTCTTTCCCTTTTCTCCGCTCCTCACAGAGCCACTATCTTTTTTCAACATTCACACCCACTGCTGTATCTTGTCTAAAACCATTCTATTTTGTTGCTCCTTACCTCTGGAATTCCATCCCTGAATTACTCTGTTCATTCCTGGCACTTAAGGGCCAATGCCCTAACCTTTGTGCGCTTTTGCCTTCCAATTTATGCCTTTGTGTCTGGTAAATGTCATTACCCCACTTAGACTGGAAGCTCTATGGGGCAGATTTCTATTTCCTACTGCATCTCTTACCATATGGCACTTAATCTCTGTATATTTCTATGTATTTATTTTATTTAGTATAATGCTTGTCCTCTGTGTGTGTACTTTTGTAGGTTGTAAGATTGTGTAGCGTTGTGTATCCTTGCTGTGCTTTATGAATAAAGTTATACATATTGGCTGGGTGTATAAGCCATTATATACACAGACAAGCACTTGAATAAATCTAAATGCTGAGTTAAGTTATTCATTTGACTTCAGTTTGATAAGGAAAAATGCAGGCTATGCAGCACTGAATATCAAATTAGGGAAATGCTGTACTTAAAACGTGCATATTAATCTGATTATTTAAAAGTGCTATTATGTTCAAATGAAAAGTGACAACAGTGTCCCTTTTAGTCTAATTAAAAGAGTTCTTAATACATAACATGGTCAATTATTCAGAGGAAAATCATTTTTTAAAAATTATACTTTATATTCTTTGTTGAAGATCTTAGAAGAGATGCTTTTTTTCTTAACAAATTATAGCAGATTCCGTTGATTGGGATTTAATGTAAGCTTGAAGCAGTAGCCTTAAGGCAATGGAGTCTTCTTAATGGCATAAATCAGCTAAAGTTATGATCTCTAAATGTAATGTATATTTCTTCCAGTTGTTATGGGTTGTGTGGGTAAATATATTATAATACATATTTATATTTTATTTATTAGTCTCAGTTTTAAAAGTAGACTATTACTTAAGAAACATTAAACTTTCATTCTGATGTGTACAGGATTGTTATAGAAAATCATTCATGTTGCAGAAATACACGATTGTGCTAATTTATATAAAAAAGGAGAATGATACTTTGTAAATTTTCGCGGTCACATGAAAAAAGGCGCAGACGACAAAGAAGTTACGCGATAAACGTGTTTCGTGGATTTTCCACCATTTCGCGATTTTTTTGGCAAAGCAAAATGGGATAGATTAGCTCATCACTACATGCTAACTCTCCCTAGCCTGCCAGAATCACTGATCAACTAATTTCAGTGCCAGCATTGACAATAGGAAGTGCCTTTCCCACTCAAACTGAACTTGAAGAAGTATAAAGTGAACCAAGGAGTTTTGATTGCCATGGTTTTTCTAAAGATAACAGCAGTGGTCAAGTTGCTATGTGCCATGAACATAATATGGTCTGACCACCACTACTTTCAAATACCAGATACTACCAAGGGCAACATGCTGGGATTTCCATTACTGTCAAGGGCTACTGATTCCGTGAACAGGAAAGATGAGATTCTATAGCATTTCCTTAAAACTCCCAATATTTTTAAATGTATTGCATAGTGGAGGACTTTTCAATACAATAGATAATAGGAGGAGGAGAAGAACAATGCTGCTATTGCTTTTGCATCACACTACATGTTTTGTCCAGTATGCCCTTTGTCAAGTGTAAAACACAAAAACAAACACCCCATTTTTAAGTGGTCACATAATTAAACAGCCACACCCCACCATATCCATTGTTTGGTAAGCAAAGCATCAGTCCCAATCCACGTTAATTCATCAGTCCAAATCAATCTTAATGCATAGGTCACAGTTTGATGGCCATGTACATAGAAGTCTGACTTATGGTGACTTTAAATAAGTCCAATTCTCAAAGTCTTGAGGCCAAAGGAACTACCTACATATAGGAGGCACCGAATACAAAGCACATTATATTACATCAGGCTGCCTTTTTTTAAAACTAACATAAAACACTCTTATCCAGGGTCACTTCATCATAACTATGGCAGTGTATGGTTATCTGTGAATATAAAGAACACAGTGTTAGTTAGAATCAGCTTACAAAAGGACCTACAAAAAACATTTAATGCTCTATGAATCGTTAAGTCCATATGGTGCAAGGCTATTTAATTTCTTTATCCAGAATGACTTACATTGCAGCAATACTTTATTTAAATCCCCCCCCCCCCCTTGCTGTACACTACTTCTAAAACCTGCCAGCGTAGTAGGGATTAATTATGCCTCGTTGTATGGAAGTGATGGGATACCTCTATATCTGTATTAGTTTTTTCTTTAAAATTACGCATGTCACCCTTATGTTCCTTAATCCTTCTTTTTGCTGACAACAAGGACACAAGCAAATACCTTCTAGTCCTTCTCAAACAACTTCTCTGCTTCTTTCATGGGCAAACTCTTCACTCTTCTATCTCTCCTCTTAACCCCTCTGCTTGACAGTAGCTTTCCAACTTTCTTCTCTCTTGTAGCGAAAACCATCACTGTGGTATATTTCCTCCAAAGAGGTATAGAAAAATTAATTGCTTTATTCCTGAGATACAAGGTCAATGATTGGCTCTATGTCTGACTGGGGACAGAAGTAAGCAAAGCCTATGGGGCAACTGTCAATGGTGTTTTAACATATCCTCTCC
The DNA here is from genome assembly GCF_000004195.4 of Xenopus tropicalis. Taxonomy (NCBI): domain Eukaryota; kingdom Metazoa; phylum Chordata; class Amphibia; order Anura; family Pipidae; genus Xenopus; species Xenopus tropicalis. The sequence goes on from NC_030679.2 coordinate 110,770,255, forward strand.
TCTATACAACAACAAAGGCTTTTGTCTTGTTTGCCTATTACAATTCCCAGTCATGCATAACAACAAGTATTGTTACTATTGCTGAGGTAAAGATAAACATAAATATGCAGATAAACAATTCTCTGTGTATAATAATCTTTTGCAAAAGTTTCTTTTTCTTCTGTAATTCCACAGTTAAAATGTCCTTATTTGGATGTGCAACATTAAAACACAATAAACAGAGGTGTATTGCTTGTTGTTTTGACATTTCAAAGTTTGTGTTCTCCTTGCATAGGTGATCACTTGCCGAACTAAGGAAATTGCCTAGGGAGAGAACGCATTTAATTTTCATTGCCAGTTTCTTTGCTGTGCATTTGGAATATGTTGACCAGCTTATTTTCTTGCTATGTATTCCTATTCTCCTTAAAGACTATTTTGCTTAGACGTTTTAATGATGTCTACAAGATCTGACAAGGTCACTCAGTCTTTTTTTTTTTTTAAAAAAAACAATCTTTTCTTGGCAAAAAGAGAGAGGAAAATAAAGAATATTATTGTATTCTTATCTTGAACAAATCAACAAGTCAAAATGAAATCCAAAAACTAAAAACAGAACATTATTTGTGGACAGAACTTTTTCCTGTTTTGTATAGATTGAAGCACAGATAAGTCTGCTCTGTTTCCCTAGTGATATTGGAAGTCTTACATTTTCTTGGCTCACTGGAAATTCAATTTTTTTCTTCTTCTTGCTGAATATAAAAAGGGGTTAGTGTTTGTTCAGTCTAGGAGAGACTAATAACGGAATAGAATGGTTTATTTAAACAGCATTTTTAAAAACAAACTTTGATAAGAGCATTTGCAACATTTTCTCAGCAGCTTGACCAATCTAAGATAAAGAAAATATAAAAGCGCGGGAATTTGTGAATGTCACTGGAATTCAGATATATATAGAGAGAAACCTTAGTGAAAGTCCTGTTTTCTTTCTTTTTAGTGTAGTAATAATTGATCCAAAAATTAGAATAATCAAATTGTTTTCTGTATTTTTCCTGGTCCCGCTGATTTCCTTTTAAAAGGAATACTGCCATGGGAAAATGTTTTTTTTTTTGTTTTTTTTTTTTTAAATGTATCAGTTACTGTATAGCACTGCTCCAGCAGAATTCTGCACTGAAATCGTTTTTTTTTTTAACAGAGCAAAGAGATCTTTTTTATATAACATTTTTACATTTATTATAATAGCTATTTCCTTACTTTCCCAGGGTGCCACGACCATAACTTGTGCTCTTATAAACTTCAGTCTCTCTTGCTGCCCTGCAAGGTGATGTGATATCACTTCCCTCCCTTTCCCCCCAGCAGCCGATAAGCAAAACAATGGGCAGGTAACAAAATAACAGCTGCTAAAGGATTCAGCTACCTGAACTGATAGTGTTTCCATAGGCTAATAGCACTGCTGGTACAGTGGTAAACAAGTAAAAGTGCCTATATTGCCTCCCAATAATTTTGGGTGACTTCAGGCATTTCTAAAATACACTGCCCCATCAGGGGCATATTTATATTAAGGCACCCAAGGGCCAGTGCCTAAGGTGGCACAATTAATGTTAATGTATATAGTAGTTCTAAGGTTTGTTTTCACTGGAAAGGCCCTAGAGTAAGCAATGAAAAACTTCCCCTGACTGTAATTCCTCCTCCATCATAATTTAATGTAAGCAGTGTGCCTTTGTGCAGATTTTCCTGGCATCCCTTAAGCCTAGACTTGTCCATCAGACTTCCAGTCCAGCGCTTTTTTGCTTCGGTTTTTCGCCTTTGCGTATACATAGGAATAGCTTGCGTTTTTTTTTTGGCGTTATTTTTTGGCGTTTTTTTTTTTGGCGTTATTTTTTGGCGTTTTTTTTTTGCATTTTTTTTACAAAGTATTTTTCAGAGAAATTTTTGCTTGATCCCCCTCCTGCATGCCTTTAAACAACTTTAAAATCAGTTTTCTGGCCAGAAATGGCTTTTCTAGGTTTTAAAGTTCGCCTTCCCATTGAAGTCTATGGGGTTCGCAAAGTTCGCGAATATTCGCGAGTTTTGCCGAAAGTCCGCGAACGGGTCCGCGAACATTTTTGGCGATGTTCGCTACATCCCTACTTTCTACTGCATGGGAATGACTTTTACACCACTCTACTTGACACCTTACATTGTACATTATGATGGCAGACTTTCTGTTACTTCTCATCCATTAAATCCTCATGCTCTTAATGAATAATCCTTGTGCAGATGTTGCTTCCTGAGGCACTTTGTAACTCAATATGTGTTCCAACTGACGACATGACATTTTAGAAGGAATATCAATACACCTTTGATCAAAAAACTCCATATGTAATCAAAGGCACAACGTTTGCCTAGATGCAATAACCCCTAGCAACCAATACGATGATTGTTTTTAAATTTCACTGAAATGCTTGGGATTTAATGGATGGTAAAATTAACTGCATAATGAGGTTTTTATCTCTGCAACAACATATACATTGCCCTACATTGTTAGAGAATTACTTTTCCACTATGCTACACTGTTCTACATAGAACAAATCTTACCATCTAGATATCTTTCTCCCAGTTGCTCAGATCAGAAATTTTTCAATTTGGTTAACCAAAACCATTTTTCATGAATTAGGCACTGTTGTGAATGCGACTGTCTCCCCAGAGGGCAAAGAAGCAGAAGACATGGAATGCAAAGGGCAGATTAAGGATATCTATTGGGAGCATTTTGTTCTACTTTCAGAACAGACCACATGGAGATGTTCTAGCATACATTAGTGAAAAATTTGGCTTTGAAAACATGAAGATGCAAAAAACGTTGCACTTCCCTAGTGACTAGTTTATGCTACCTGCTAATTAGTACCATACACATTGCCCTACTTTTTAGAAACAACTGTTCTTTATAGAATAAAACATCTTAATATCCTTTCTCTCAGTTGCTCAGGCTGGAAATTCTCCAATGAGATGATTATAACCATTTTCCTTGAATTATCCGCTGTAGTGAATGCAGCTGTCCGGAGTAAAAAAAAAAACAGCAAATCTGGAAGGGGTTAATTATAGATGTCTGATGGGAGTGTTTTTTTTCTTGCAATGTAACAGACCTATACAGAAATTCTAGCACAGATTTCCAAAAAGTTAATGTCTAGCTAAAAAGCAAAAGTACTGGTGACCAGTATAGGCTACCTGCTAATGCGTTGCTTCAGTGGGCTAGACATGTAACAAATGATGAGCCTCATCACATATTCCCAAATAGTGCATTTCAAGTGCAGTCCATTGTGTTGCTTGGCCTGTTTCCTCATTCCAGTATATTATATTCTGCCTTATATACTATATATATCTTCTTATGCACATCCTTCACTTATATAGAATATAAAACATATCCACGGACTGCAACAAGAAGTATATTTCCCATTCTTGCTTGGTCTCAGAGGAATGAATTATGGACCTCATACAGGATGATATAAGAACAAATAAAGTTCTGGCTTATGTATCAGTCATAGTTTCAGTAACTGTGTTTTATGGTTCAGTGAATTTCCCCGCTCATTACCATAATAACTTGGCAACTTCTTTCCACTCTATCGTAAAGGATATAAACAGTCTTGTTATATAGAGCAATAAGGGGAAGAGTTATGCTATAGCATGGCCACTGAATACAGAAAACTTTATACTGTGCATTTCCATATTTTTAATTACATCTATGATTATAAATTGTCAGTTTAGAGGAACATGCTAGTTAATACATCAAACAATAAAATTCACTTTTGGCATTTTCAGTAATGTTTAATAATATGATTTACTTAAAGGTCAATTCACATTCATCTATCATTGCTGTTACACATGTCAGCATTATATATTTAATTTTTTTATAAAACAAATCCCTGTAAATATCATATTGCTTTGTCGGAATTATAGTCATTCAGGATATACAAAGCAGGAACAGTAGGGGACCACCGGGTACAAAAAAGCCTTCTACTTACTCATTGCCTCCTTGCACCTGTGTGAGCTGCTTTTAGTAAAAGACACAAAGCATTACTTACATCTGCCTAGGGAAAAAGCACATTCTTATGTGTGAATAGCATCTAATGGCTTTGTTATTTTAGGGCCTTTCTCTTAGTACAGGCATGGGACCTGTTATAGACCTGTTACAGAATGGTAGGGACCTGAGGTTTTCCGTATAAGGAGGTCTTATTTCTGGTCTTTGTCCCGTTTCTCTTTGCTGGAAAATTCGCAAACCTTTCAAAAGATTCGCAAAATGCCAAAAAATTCATGAAACGAAGAAAATGTTGAGCCCTTCAAACGAAAATTGTTGCGCATGTAATTTTTTTCCACATGCCATATTTTACGCACGTGACAATTTTTTTTGAAGCGGGCGACATTTTTTTGTTGTGCACAACAATCATTTTGATGTGAGCGCCCATCACTAATCTCCATACTTAAACTAAAATTTAAAAACAAATCATTTAAACATTAATTAAACCCAATAAAATTGGTTTGCCTCTAATAAGGATTAATTATATCTTAGTTGGGATCAAGTGTGCAGTTTTATTATTACAATGATAAAGGAAATTGTTTAAAAAAAATGAAATTATTTTATTGAAATGCATTCTGTGGTAGATGGCTCTCCCATAATTCATAGCTTTCTGGATAATGGATCCCATACCTGTACTGTATGTATATTTCCAGACCCTGCACTTACTATGTATAGTTTTAAAACCAACAGGGTATCAGATTTGATAAGCCAAGTCTTTCTGAATTTTTAGGCATCTTTGCATGTTGTCCCCAATCTGCTTGTCACCCATAGTAACAACCAAGTCTCCCACTTTTCTGTCATTCCTCTGCAAGGAGAATATAAGCTATATATTAACAACCCTGAAAAGCCATCAGAATTTTGCTCTTCTAGACTGGGAGTGGTCAACATCCTCCCAGAAATAAACTCTGAAGGGTTGACACATCTATGTGTCATTATCTGACAGCTTTTTGGCACATACCAATGTCAGAAAGCAATATAAAACAATACAGATACTGGGTTATTATTATATAAAGCTATTGGCAAATTAAGTTCTCTGTCTTGGAACAAAATATTGAAATTAGATGTTAAAAATTAATTAAGTTGTCAGAGTAACATTTAGAGGAATTTTGCTATTTTTAACTGCACAAAAGAAATGCAGTGGTGGATGTGTATTCAAACATGCCAACAATATTGTGCACTGGGACTTCTCTATATGTTTTTTTTTTGTCCTACCCTAAATTCAAACAAATAGGGTGCCTCAAATCTACTGCAGATGTGCTTGCCAAGGCCATAAAATAAGCACAACATGAATGCTGTCATTCAGCTCCAGCTGCTTTTACCAGGTCCTTTCATCTCTGTGTTTCTTTTTTAATGTACATTAATGCTCGACCTTGGAAGGTGACTATTTTAATGCATTCTTTAATCGCCTTATTAATTGATTCTTAGCTGGTAAAATAAACAGCCGCAGATATACGGCTTAACTTTGAAACGTTATATTCTTAAATGCATTCCTTCTGCAGCAACCGCTCTTCCTGGGGATCTCTGTATTTTCTTTTTCCTTATTCGTTCCCTTACTTATTGTTTATCATTTTTGAATTCAATCATCAGTGAATTGGAACAGGCCCAAAGCACGTACAGAATATGTTTCACTGAACCACAAAAACACATGGCGCAGCTAGAAATGTTTGTCAGTTTCATAAAGGAAATATGAAACATGTTAAGGAAATATTACTCAAAGTACTATATAAGATGACAGATTTAAGGAGACTTTTTCTAAATAATATGCTTTTCCAATTTTTTTTTTAAAGATGGACAAAATAATATTTTCATTTACCGAGCTGACAGATAAGTAGTTAGAAAGTTAACTGTTTTTTTATTGCTGAACTGGACTGTAGTAATAATAAAATTAATAACAATTATACAAGTATTGGATCTATTATCTGGACTGGTATCTGGGGCTTTCCAGATAATGGTTTTTCCCATCATTTGGATCATGATACCCTAAGTTAAGAGGAATCCAAAAACCCGATTTTGTTGTTGAAAAGGAATATTTTTTTGCAATTTATTATGTGACAAAAGTGTGACGAATGATAAAATACACCAGCTAATATCTGTCAAGATCATGTAGAAGTCGAAAAAGTTGTGGTTTTTGCAATTTTCCTGTGACTGACTCGTGGAAATGAGTTCAGTTGTAGTTTTAAAAAAAATATAAAACCACAAATATCCAAATGTTAATAACCCCCCCCCCCTTTAAATATTACATATACCCCATTGGTTGGTTTTACCATCGATATGAATTCATGCAGCTTAGTACAAGTACAAGTCAAAAAAATTTTTTGCCTGCGGCTATTCTTTTGTTGCACGGCTATTCTTTTGTTGCACGGCTATTCTTTTGTCGCCCGCAGCTTTTATTTTGTCGCACGACTATTCTTTTGATGCCCGCGACTATTCTTTTGACACGGGTGACAATTTTTGGATGCGCAGCGAATTTTTCTGCTGCAAATTTTTTCATCCTTTTCGTGGAACAATCCGCCAATGGTGAAACGCGGAAATTCGCCGCGAATCCATGCCTGGTGAAACATTTTGCCCATCACTAAAAACCACTACTAGTTCTACTTACAGCTCTATTCCTTGTACAACCTAGCAAACAAACACTACTCAGGGCTACCCCAGTGCTCCCCTTATAGTAAATTAAATAATAAATTAGGTTTAAGAAAGGGAATCTAAAAGTTATATCCCACTGATAGGTCCCGAATCAGCATATGAATAAACAGCAGAAATTTCAGTGGAATAAAAACAACAACATTTATTGGCTCAAATTAACAAATCAACAAAAAACTAACATATAAAGCATACTATACCAAACAATGGATAGGTGCATCCCAGTGCCTGATGGCATAGGAGAGTGGGTACCATGAGGCACTTGGATGCACCTATCCATTGTTTGGTATAGTATGCTTTATATGTTAGTTTTTTGTTGATTTGTTAATTTGAGCCAATAAATTTTGTTGTTTTTATTCCACTGAAATTTCTGCTGTTTACTCCCCTTATAGTACCCTGTCCTTTTTGTGTGTGGTCTATTGGTAAACTATTACGGTCTACATAATTTATAAGCCCTTGTGTAAATCTTCTTTACTTGCTTTTGCATGGAACAAATCTAACTTAGCCACAAAAAAGCACTGGCACTCAAAGCTGCAAAAAAGGGACAAACCCTATAAAAATCTTTAATGCGGAGGTGCAACGTTTCGGGGCACAACAACCCCTTTATCAAGCTTGATAAAGGGGTTGTTGTGCCCCGAAACGTTGCACCTCCGCATTAAAGATTTTTATAGGGTTTGTCCCTTTTTTGCAGCTTTGAGTGCCAGTGCTTTTTTGTGGCTATTGGAATTGGGAGGGTGCCGATCCCTCCAAGCAGTGTGCACCGAGCAAAAAAATTTTTGGAGAGCTAGGGTGTGCGGGTAGGATCTTTTGTTCTTCTCTGACAAATCTAACTTAGGCAATAAAATAATGAGCTAAGAAACTGAAATTAGAACAGTAGAATACATATAAAAATTGCGTCTCCTTTCCTCCATCTTGTAATGAAAATATCTCCAACAAATTCCCAACACCATCAAACAAAATACTACACTTAACTCTGCCAAAGCTGTCAGAGCATTTCGCATGGATGTATTTGTACATTTTTACCCTCACAATACATACATTCTGTGCATAAAATAATGTAGACATCCCTTTCATTTCTGCAAGCGTCACAGTGCATTTTGATTCTCATTCACATGGAGGTTGTTCATCATTTCATAAAGCCACAACATGCCAGTCAGCAGTCAAGGATCTCATTGCAGAAAGCAGCTTTGATCACTCTAGGTGGTACAGTATGAATGTGCAAGGAAGGCAGTAGGGTGATAAGGAGATTCCTATGCAGGCTCTTTCTGCCTTTTTGTATATAGGTTGTTGATGCCCTTTGTGTTCTTTATTCAATTGCTGAAACATCTGATACCAGGCACTTGCAGAGAACAGTGAATTCAAACAATGTCAGTATAACTCTTGAAGTGCAAATTTTTTATCAGCTGAGGCACAATTCATCCTAGAATATGGGATTTGAGTTAGCTAACATGCATACACTGTCATATTTAAATTCATACAGGTTACATACTAAAAATACCCATTACTGCTTTTATGCGTCTAAAGGACAAGGAAATCCTGATTTACTTAATTACTCCCCTGGACAGTTTTCCTTGGTGCTAGAAGTGATGCATGTCCCATGGATGATACATGCGCATAATAAGGTGGCAGTAAATTGATTATGACAATACAAATGCATGTTTTAATGCAAATTAATTCTTTAAGAAGAACTAAAGCTAAAATGCATATGGCTAGAAAAGCTTTATTTTATGTATTCTGGAAACACTGTACGAGCCAGAGGCTCATCAGCTCTTACTATTTGAATTATCTCTTTAAAGTTGTCTATAGTTATCTCCATCTTATGATCCTATTAGGCCATATTTTTTCTTGCTAGAGGCTTAGGCTTAGGGGTCCTTAGATTAGATAAGATCTGTCATGAAACTGATGCTACAGGGTATATGGTCTGGTGGTCCCAAACTCAGGCAGCCAACAGTAGCTCAGATAATGTTCTGTGTAGTAGAATAAAATAAGATTTGCATCTACTTGGGATATATTGGGGGTATCTTCACTTCTAAAATGCTGAGGTGGCCTTGTACTGACCCAGAATATATGGCTTTAATTGAAGGTAACACATTCCAGGCCTTGCATAAAAATATATTTGATTCAGCTGCCATATTTTTTACATTAATGTGTCACTAAAAACTCATGAATTCAAATTATGGTGTCCAAAACTCTTTGTTCCATATTTAGCGCAAAAAAAAAAAAATGCTGAAATGTGAACCTTTGTTATCTAAATGCTTGCAAGTGTATGTAGAACTCAATGGAAGATGTTCTAGGCAAAATGTTTTATTGGCCCATTGAAAATGATGAGTAGAATACAAATTGATGCAAAGTTTGTTCACTGTTTAATACAATCAAGTTTTTTTTTACATTCAAACTTTTTAATTAATAAGTAAACATTAAAGTTTGGGAAAATTCAGAGTTTCTTTGAATCAAAGGAACAGTAACACCAAAATATTCAAGTGTATAAAAGAAATTCCAATATAATGTACTGTTGCCCTGCACTGGTACAACTGGTGTGTTTGCCTCAGAAACACTACTATGGTTTATATAAAGAATGCAGCTGTGTAGCCATGGAGGCAGCCATTCAAAGGAGAAAAGGCACAGGCACTTAGCAGATAACAGATAAAACACTATTTATTCTACAGAACTTATCTGTTATCTGCTATGTAACCTGTGCCTTTTCTCCTTTTTTCCAACTTGAATAGCTGCCCCAGGGCTATACAGCAGCTTATTTATATAAACTATAGTAGTGTTACTGTAGCAAACACACAACTTTTACCAGTGCAGGGCAACAGTACATTATATGTCTTTTAAGTTAAATCTCTTTCATTTTTTGGTGTTACTGTTCCTTTAAGAAAAACCTCTTAAATTCCTCCGTTTGCATTTTGATAAATTGGCCTCGCCACTTTAAAGGGAAACTATACCCCCAAACAATGTAGGTCTCTATAAAAATATATTGCATAAACAAGCTCATATGTAAAACCCTGCTTCATCTAAATAAAGCATTTTCATAAAAATATATATATATATATTTTTAGTAGTATGTGCTATTGGGTAATCCTAAATAGAAAACTGACATTTTAAGAATTAAGGGCGCCTCCTGGAATCATAGGATTCACAGTGCACACAAACAAGCCAAGGCACACATACATGTTAGTTCACATCAGCCAATTAATGGACACAGTTCTGCCTTTTGCTCCCACACTTCTTCCTGTTACAGTTAGAGCTGCATTATTTCTGGTCAGGTGATCTCTGAGGGAGCACACAGCCCATCACTAAATGGTGGATCAAGGGAAAGGATGTAAAAGGGCAATATTTACAGAGATATATATATATATATTTATTTATTTATAGTCCAGTTTGGCGAGATTCTTTAATTGGTAAATAAACATAATTTAAACTATCTGTTGGTTAAGTATTCATTCTGGGGGTATAGTTTTCCTTTAAGACAGCAGCACTCAGGAAAACATCTACATAGACCACAGCTCTAATGTTTTAAAATATTTGGTTTCCTTGGCTTCTGCTATATGCTGATATGTAAATGAAATATATCAAGAACAAGTAAACAAAAAAGAAATTGGAACACATTTATGTTTTTATCATAACATAAATAAGCATTTACTTTCCTTACATTTCTGCAATCCGTCTGTCTGTTGTTTTAAAATCTTTCATTGTGCAAATCTACAGCTGTCAGCCTTTTGATTTTTACTGGCCATTACTCATATAGAGAAATGTATTTGCATAAGCATATGATCAGCAGCGGAAATGAGTGATCCTAAAAGAATCAGTCATTTAGGCTTCTACTTGGTGATGTCACTGATATATGGCGGATACTCCCAAGATGCCATTGGAAGCAAAACCTTGTTGTCTTGTCAAATCAAATATCAAAATTATTATGTCAATTCATCTCAATTTGTTAATACTGCAAGGTTTTCTGTTGTTTCATTATTCAGTGTGCTCAGTTGGAGCTAAGAATGCACATGCCCAGAGTTTTTGTTTATCAATAGGCTTACAATTAATATTAGTGTAAAGCAGCTCAGCCCTCCTTTACACCTAATTTAGGGCTCCTTTATGACTATTTTTATGTGCCCAGCATTGGTGCATTGCAAAGTACACAATTCAAACCCCCATTGAGGCAAACAAAATGGTTGCACAATAGCAATGATAAATTGCACACAAGTTGCAGTGCACACTATTAAATGGGTGCCCGATTTTACATATACAAGGATATGTTATTGATATACCTTTTTCAGAAGATGTTTTCATCATAGTCATGCCTTATGTGTTGTGTTATTTTACTACATCATCTATTTACCAGATGGTGTCTTAGGGGCACATTTACTAACCCACGAATCCGAATCTGAATTGGAAAAATTCCGATTGGAAAACAAACATTTTGCGACTTTTTCGTATTTTTGCGATTTTTTTCGTCGCCTTTACGACTTTTCGGAAATTGTCGCGACTTTTTCGTTACCAATACGATTTGCGCAAAAAAACTCGAGTTTTTCGTAGCCATTACGATTCGCTTGTATCTTGTTGCGACTTTTTCGTATTGAGCGCTCGTAAGTGGCTCCAACCTGGCCCAAGAAAAGTCACCATACTGAAGCTTGAATGAATCCGAATCTTTCGTACTCGGCACGAATGCTGTGAAAAAGTCGCGACTTTTCGCACAAGTAGTAACGCTACGAAAAAATTGCAACATTTTGCGCAACATTCGGAATGGCTATGAAAAAGTTGCGACAATTTTCCGAAAAATCGCCAAATACAGATCATTACGAAAAAAACGCAATCGGACGCATTCGGCCCGTTCGTGAGTAAGTAAATGTGCCCCTTAGTATATAATGCTCACATTGCTTTAGTACAATAAGTAAACTCAAACTAAAGCCAAAACTATTTCCAAAAACAGCATGAACAGTATGGAGACATTTGATCAACATCTCCATACTGTAAAACATAAATAATGCACTGTTTCTACTAGTGGACTGTAATGTTACGTACAGTACTTTACCAGCCCTGCAGAGCTTCTGGTCATATTACTGAAATCCCGAGTAACTCTGTTTCTCCCTCATCTTGCCTGCTGTGCCCTAGGTCACAATGGCCAAATGCATAAGTTCATTCATGTGTGAGAGTCAATCTGTCAATTGCCACCACTTATTCATGTCAGGCCATCTCTGTGTTGGTGATTTGGAAGCATATGTACGACAATTTTTATAAAATTGTTATCTTACCATTAGTTTCAGGTTTTAAAAGGACAGCAAGTTTAATCTGGCAAAGCAGCTGGAGAAAATAATAATTATACCTAACTTTTACTAACTACATTTTCCACCTTACCACCTGGACCACTGCATTTATTCTAAAGATGACATCTAACAATCAAATATTTCTTTGTGGACCCCTACTAAATTCTGGTCCCAATTAAAACTCTTATTCCAACACTTTTATACTCCAATTGACATACTTTTGCTACAGTACTACAGCACTCCCACTATATTTTTGAATATGCATAAATTGCTTGAAAACCTGTGCCCTACAGGAACATATTCAAATCATTCTGTACTAGGATGTATTGTGCCCAAGGGAATAAAAACACACAGAATTATTTAGCACAGGTCTGTCTTATTAATTAATTAGTTATGTGTACATCTTGTATCTTTACAACGTATGACAAAACTGCTAAGCTTGTAATTTTCATTTCACATTCCAGTTCTCCTAGCAATGTATATTACAATTATTTACACTGTTAAACACATAAAGTTGACAATGTTGGTTAATACATCATATGTTTTTTCTTCTGTTTACAGAAACCTTTCTGGAAATCGACTCACATCCTTATCATGGCAACTCTTTCAAAATCTGGAGCTTGTAGATTTGTAAGTCTGCATTAATATATACTCCCTGCATCAAGTCTTCTTCTCCTTTTTGATTTTGCAAATCAATAAAAATGGGAATATTAACTGCTAAATGATTTTACTTAGTAGGTGAAATGAGTTCTTGACATCTTAACGATAAATAAATTAGGCTAATGTGAAAAATAGTGAAGTGGTGGAGCAATTATGGTGCAATGTGTTTGCTCTGTATGTATGAAAGGGAAAACATCCATAGAAATAAACATCATGGCTTTCAATTTATAAATATGGAATGATTACTTTGAACCTGAATTGCTCCATCTCAGGATTGCTATACAGTATATTCTCTATGGCTTGTTTATATTGTTTCTCTGAATATACACTAAATGGGGTATTATTTCATTAAAGTGGATAATTAATGCACATGGCAGTTTCAAAAATGCATATTTACAGGAAAATATTGATGAATATTGATGTGTTGATAGGGCAGGTTTAAAAATCCAGTCAGGAATAGGAGTGCATTGGCTCATTAATGCAGTTCTCGCTCCTATGGCCTGAATTCTGTCAATGTGATCCGATCGTTTGGCCCGAGGGCCAAGCGATCGGCTAAATCTGATATCACCCACCTTAAGGAAAAGATCCGTTTGTTTAGTGACTTCATCAAATGGGAGGATCTTTCAGTGTCCAGCTTTACACAGAAATTGCCCATGGTGTGTGTCTTGCCTTATAGGGGCTTATGCATCACTATTGTTTATTCAAAAGTTAAGCGAAAGCTAGGAAGTCACCCAGGAAGCCAGCAACTTTCAGTGGGGTAAAGATAAACATATTAACTGTTAATGTAAAACAAGTGGCATTGTAATCTCACTTATAAAAGATAATAGTATGCAGTTGCAGAAATATGTGTTAATAAGGCAGGTTTCCTGTCAGTTACACATGCAATAGTCATTCTCCTTAGAGGTACTACTTAAATTTGCATTTCCTTGAAACTTATACACTTTACATTCCACAGTGCTAATCCTGAAAACTATATCAGTTTTAAATTACCTATAAAAATGGAGCTGACAAGCTTAGCATAATATTGTAGATTTGTTTCCTGTCTGTGAAATATTCATTACATGTCTCACTGCTCTAGGGACATGTATTGAAAAGACAAGCGCTCTAGCCATTCATTGCCTTGCCGTACAATGCAAACCCATCTGTCACTAAGCCAGTTAACTACCTGAAATTTTAGAGATCCCCTGAGAAGCATCTTATAACCTCTTTGAGATATGTAGACCTCTATGACAGGAAAATAAGGGCTGTTGAATACAGCACCCTGAATTATTGATAAAGTGTTGAACACTTATTTCAGAGCATAATTGCACGTTAAATCAATTCCATATTTTACAAGAAGGCCCAAGCTTTTTCTTTTTTACAAGCTGCACTATGCCTTGAACAAGCAAGAAAATTCCACAGTTTTTCCTAAAAAATGAAATTAAACTGAACCATTATACTCAGTTCAAACACAGAAATTACCCCCTGCAAACATGCTTGCTTGCCTATGAGGCTAGTTAAATCCATGTACATAGTCTGACACCGTAGAAAGACAGCAACTACAAATTAATCATTTTGGGTTTCATTTACTTCCGATTTGTCAGAAAAGTTGCCAGATTACATTTTTTTCCAGCTGATTTATGGTTCTAACAACAATATCTCTTTATGCTGACACATTAGTCTTATAGCAGAAAATCTGATAAATATAACAGCATTTTATCCTAAAAAAAATCAATGGTAAGTGTTGTTATGCCAAAACAATCACCACTTCTGCAACTAATCAACCCTCCTTGCCTTAATCAATATGACCTCTAAATTATGGAAAAAAAAGCCGGCAAGCTTCAATGCCTTTCCAAAAGGAACATTAATTCCACTTCAGAAGACTTGGATAGATTAATCAGGACAGTGACTCCCCGGGTCTACTCACAGTGGGAAAAAACTTTAACGGTAATGACAGTAGTAAAACACCTGAGGAAGAGGCATTAGCGCAGCACACACAAGAAAAGACAAGATAAGCCCCAGAAGTGCAAGGACTGACAAAGCCATTCTCCAGCAGTTAATAGAAGACTTCAAGGCCTAATGTGGGCTGCAGAGCAAAATAGCTGACCCAAGCGACCTTGTGAAACACAGTTATGGTTTGTGAATCAGAAGGGAATTACATATTCTGAATTCAAATCTTACTGCAAGCTATCTAAAGCAAGGTTTTGTAAATATGTAAATGATCTTTGTTTTTTTTTTTTAATTGTCTTTGTATGTCAACACTTTTAATTAGTTATTACATAAGTGACTTTAGGGAAAAGCAAATAAAAGTTATTTTTAAATCCCCATTAATAAAAGTAGTTATGAATTATAATAAAAAAAAACATGTGGTTGCAAGTGAGGGTTATAAAATGCATTGATGCTAATGTTTAATAACAGATTGCAAGCTTTTATGGTCAGGGCCCTTTGACTTCATGTTTCAGTATATTGTTGTTCCATCGTTTGTCGTCATTTTATGTGTTCTTCCTACATCATTGTT
Organism: Xenopus tropicalis; assembly: GCF_000004195.4. Lineage (NCBI taxonomy): Eukaryota > Metazoa > Chordata > Amphibia > Anura > Pipidae > Xenopus > Xenopus tropicalis. Next base: position 110,785,334 of record NC_030679.2, read on the forward strand.
CAGCTCTCAGCTATATATTGGCACTTTATCAATGAAAATTATAATAGTTTACCTATCACTGAAAAAAAGACTTGGTACCATTAGATATTCATGAGGGGTTATTCACCGAGGGACAGTGGATAAACTGCAAAAGCTGCAACAATGTACTATGTATTCTGTACTTTGCAGCCTGCCTTGTGCATAGAAGATTTGCTCTAATATAGATGGCTCCCCCTTCCCCATCTCTTAACTTGCTCATCATTCAGACACTAGGGTTAGGGAACATTGGTTCTGGGCCCCTTCCACTTTCATCCAGGGTGTACATAAACGACTTTCAGTCAGTTCTGTGCATCATACCTGACAGTATCCAAAGAATAATTGCCTTAGGGGCCTATTTATAAAGCTAAAATAATTATGCATGGAAAACAGTACAAATGGTGGTGTAAATTTCATAATTATAAAGTGATATTTCTTCCTTTATGCATGATTTTATACTGTACATTGAGATCCTAGAAATGATCAATTAAAACAGGGATACTTAACCTACGGATTGGAACCCAAAAATGGGTTCCTGTGCTGTTCAGGGTGGGTCACACTGATATTCCTAAATAGTGAAATTACCTCCTACAAACCTAATTTTTCATGTCAAGAGACTGGCAAATTGCTAATGTGGTGCTGCTATTCAAAACTCTAGGCCTGTTAGTTTGACATCAGTGGTAGGAAAGCTTTTTGAAGAGAAAATAAGGCATAGAATGTTTGAAAACATAGCAAATTACATATGAGTTTGTTTCAGCGTGATTTTATGTGTAACAGATCTTGCCAGACTAATTAATTGAGGAGGAACCTCAACTCTGGAATGGCAGTGGATGGCATCTACTTGGACTTTGCTAAAGCACTAAAGCATTTGATACAGTCCTGCACAGAAAGTTAATATTAAAATTGAGAAACATTGGCCTGGAAAATAATATTTGGATAGAGAACTGGCTGAAGGATAGATTACAAAGAGTGGTGGTAAATGGAACATTTTATAATTGGCCCAGTGTTGTTAGTGGAGTACCACAGCGATCTGTCCTTGGAATACTGTCAGTTAATAGACCTTCTCCAGCAGAATCCTGCATTGAAATCTTTTTTTTTTCAAAAAAACAATTTTTTTTTATATTTAATTATGAAATTAAATTAATAGTAAATCCAAGTCCAGCTTGGGACTCCTCCAGTTACATGGGAGTAGGAGAAACAATAGGTTACCTGAAAGCAGCTTAAATGTGCAGCGCTGGCTCCTTCTGAAAGCTCAGACACAGGCACAATGCACTGAGATAGCGCCTACACACCAATATTACAGCTAAAAAAATACATTTGTTTGTTCAAGAATAAAATTTGTAAATTCAGAGTGAATTATATGCTATGTAAACAGTATAAAAATAAAATGTATACAGTATAAACAGTAAGGGGGTTTCACTTTTCCCAAAAAACGATCGGCACACCAAAGGCCACCCTTTTAGATTAATGGAACAAAATTTTCATTTGAAGCAGTGTAGGGGTTTTTTCATGGCGAGGGCAGTGAGGTTGGGGAATGTCCTTCCAAGTGACGTGGCAGATTCTGATGTCTTTAAGAGCTTGGACGATTTCTTGAACAAGCATAGTATCCAAGGCTATTGTGATACTAAAATCTACAGTTAGTATTGATGTTGGTATATATAGTTTATGTATGCTAACTATGTAATTATGTTAATTAGTGTGCCCAGACATACAAGGCTTAAAAACTGCAATAAAAAGAACTAGTTGTAGTATAATCTTGTTTTTATGCTATGCAAACACCCTAATTTATGCCTTTATTGTACACCACCTCAGACCTGGTATAACCCAAAATATTAGTCAACAAGATTCCTGATTAAAAAGCTTTGTAAAAAACAGCATTAAAAGAGTCAAGGGGAAATGCAGGTTTTTATACAACATCTACTTTGTTTTTTTTACATCAGAATTTTACTATAAGCTTGGCAATTGCCTTAATAATAACTAGTGTTTAAATATTTGTACGTATGGTGTACTTAGTCCTTTATAACATGTTTATAGAGAGGTACTTCTCTACCAGAAAATTACACACTTCCTCTTATATGTTTCACTTAATATGGGTTACTGTGCATGTGTGTGAGTGTGATACATTTTTTGAGAGTTTGTAGTGGTTTCCTATTGATACTGGAGCCATGTTTAAACTCCTCTGTTCAGATTTTGATTTACTTATATCCCTCAGTAACAATTTTTTCTTCTATGCAATTTAGAGCACAATCAAAAATTTTTTTCCCACAATGAAGAGTTTCCCCAGAATTCAAGCATCGCTGCAGTTGCAAGGGGACAATGCACTTGGCGCAATGTTCTGCTAAAGTTGCCACAATTGTGTGCGCATTTAGTCACAAAGCAATCATGTAGAAGTCCATCTGCCCTCATATCCACTGTATGTCATGAGTCAGATTCTTTAAGTGCAAGTGTGCTACTCCTATTGACGCTGGGTGTGAAGGGAATCCTGGAGCTACTGCCTACTCAGGAGGTGGTAGTTACTTCAGGGTTCACTTGAAACAATAGTGGCAGCAGGACTTGATTCCAATGGAAGGCAGGAAGGACTGAGCGGCACCAACTGCAATTATACAGAAGTGCAAGGAGTGCATTTATTGAACATACCTTAATTAAAGTGGTTAAAGGTGCAAATGGCAGAACAAAGCAAGAATGAAGTCATAATTTCATATAAAAGATGCTTTGTATACTTATTTCATTTCCCTTATGGCTCTTTCCTTGTTTTACATCTTGCACCTGTACTAAAGTTGTGTCTAATTCTCTAGGTAATATGTTCAACAGCAAAACATATACATAAAACAGCCATAGAGGAAGCATAAAACCATTAAGCATTTTCTATTTTGGAATGAAAGATGCTGAAGTTGTCTTCAGGGATGCCAGTTAATCTACAATAACTTTATTTGCTGACTAAAACACACTCATTAAGCATATGGAGCAAACTAACGTAAGTGTGTTTTATTAGGGTTGGAAAAATGAGATCTCTTTAGAAAACATACCTATCCATTAGAAAAGAAAAACAACAATACACCATCTTTAGTGAAATGGTTAATTTGGGGATCCAACCATATTGCCATCCCAAACACCCCTACCTGTTTCACGAACAAACACACACGGCTCTTTTCATTTTACACATTTCCATCATGTTACATTTACAGTCAATCTTACATCAACCTTCACACTATGTTTTTTCCGTACTGTTAATTTTCAAGTTTCACTTGAGGATAACTAGAGAGATTGATGCTGAGGTGCACAAGGGAGCATGATGGAAATGGGAATTTTGCTGTTTAAATTAGGTGTCATGATATTGAAGCTCCTTTTCTAAAGAGAACTCTGCCACGTGCCTTTTCTAACAGAGATACAGACAATGTATCACACTTACACTTTACAACTGGGGCTCTGTCATTTTGCATCTGATTCCCATTAGAATGGGGCAAATCATTTTCTAAAAATAACCCTGAATATTACATTTTATCGGGACATTAGTACATGAAATCAAGCTAAAGCAGGGTATGTTGCTGTTTTTACAATGTTTATTTTATATTTATATAGTGCTGACATAGTAGGGTTCAGTGTGCTAAGTGCAATTTTGGATGCAAACTGCCCTGTTTCTTACCTATAATACAGTGCTTTCTTTATAATTCAAGCATTATTGCAGCCACACTCAAAGTTTCATCAAACAGATGTAATTTCTGTTGTGCAAGTGTCCTTCACTTCAATGCTGCATTTACTGTATGTCTGATTTACTGGTCGCAAGTCTGGTGTGCCAATCAACACACTGGAACAGATTTAACACCATATGAGCTACTGTATCTTACTACAACTGCATAACAGTTTCTATATAATCTATAACACAACTGGTGTGCTGTATATATAAAATAAACCCCACATCATTTATATCATTCACCCCATATCATTCATATCATTCACATCATTTCCCTATTTACTGTACATAGTAGGTGAGTCCAATTCTATCACAATATAACATATGCATATACAAATGTATGTTTATTAAATTCAAGATAAAATCAACCCTTAAAAAGCATGCTGCAATATAAGGCATTGGCTAGGGGATCCATGTCGTAATGCATATGCTCCCATATGTTATAAAAGGCACTAAGATTGCCCAGGTACAATCAGGCCTGGATTTGTGGTGAGGCCACAAAGGCCCGGGCCTAGGGTGGCAGAAATTTAGAGGCGGCATGCCGCCCCGCCGCAACAAAAATTTGACATTTTGCTCCCATACGGAGAAATGGGGACTTCTCCCCACTGCTCCGTATAGGAGTTAAATGCCCGAGCATGCGCGCTTGCGTCAGTGCGGGGGAGGAGTTTTGTTTGCGCATGCGCAGGGCGTGCGAATGGGGGGCGGCCTAGGGGCGGCTGGATTTGAAATCCGGCGCTGGGTACAATTACCCTTAGCAACCGATAAAATATTTTATTTTAAACAACTGAACAGTAAATACTACCTGCTAATTGATTGCTATGGGTTACTGCTCCTGGGCAAATTTAGTGCCTTTTATTGCATTTACCCCATAGTTAAATAGACTGGTAACAGTGATGTAGATCTGTAGATAGGTAGCATACACAATGAAATAGCAGACATGGATACATACAATACTATAGGGGTAATTTACCAAAAAGTATAAAAAACAGGTATAAGCCCTTTGCACCCTGACCACATACATATGCAGGTCTGTTGCACAGTAGCCATGTTTCCCAAGTGTAGGAGTCAGCTCACATAAAATATAATTTCACAGTATTAATCTTTAGTTTATATTTTTTCTCCCTCCTTTTCATGAATTTACATATGCTTCCCTAGGATTCCATTCACATACACAAATGCATGCTGACTGGTGTTTGGTTCCATTTGAGAAGATTTTGTCACAAACATATTGTTCAGTAGAAGCATTACAGTCCCTTTTTTTTTTATAAAACATAACATAACCTCATTCTTTTCAACTGTAAAATACACAGCTTTCCAACTGATTCTCCTCAATTCCCAGGGGCTGCCTCCATATGCTATGGAATACAAGCACATCGTATTGTACAAGACTTTTAAATAACATAAACAGAAGTACATGTGACATTCTGCAATTACTTGTCAGCCTTCTGTATCTCTTATGCAGCTGATTCCCCATCATGCTTGTTCTCTTTTGCTGGTTGGCTGCAGCCCTTTTTCCAGCTCAGTGAGAATAGAATGTAGAGTTTCTTCTGGATGGAGCCATCGTATGTCTTATGGCATTTACGTCAGAAGAAATATGAAATTCGGTCATCAGTTTTAAGGGCTGTGATGAGATAATAAGTGATAACGTGCATTTGTGCCCTATGTTAGCATTCGTTTTGAAAGTAAATGCTTATAGATAACACTGCATTGTTACTGTATATCCCATTGTCCCTCCTATATGTGCCATGCATGGTCAGCAAAATCTGATTGAAACAAAGGGTTAACGTTGGTATTATATATACCTACGTTAATACATTCGATAAATATCCCTTATACTTGCTTCACTCACTACTTACAGTAGAAGTTGTTTAACAATCAGATTCTCTTATAGTGTTAACAAAACAGAATCACACTTGCTATAAATACCTGCAGCTAACACATACATCTCAACCACTGACGTACATCGCAGTGTGGTCCGGATCTCACTCACAAGGTGTTTTAGGGTGGGCTCTTGCACTGGCACTGCATAAGTACAGTCTTTATAATGCTGAAATGCTTCTTTTTATTTAAATCAGAGATCCTTCGCAAAGGAGGGTTTCCCCTCCAGATTTTACAGTCACTTTTTCTTGATGTAGGCTGTTAAGGTTTCAAGGTAAATTATAAGTGCATAAATAAGCTGAAACAAAAAGAATTAAAGAATACCAAAATAATCAAGAAACCGGTATTTCTGAGATGAAAAAAGGCATTAAAGGGTAACTCTGGTTTCCGAAACAAGCCCCGCACTACACATACCTATCACTGTAATCTGTTCCTTCAAAATTAATGAATAAATACCAAAACAATGTATGAATAAATAGCAAAACATTTCTTCTCTTTCTGCATCATTTAAAATCCTGGCAGGGGAGGAGGGACTAAACCATTAATGTTAACTTCTTCACAGCTTACAGACAGCATGCAGGAACTACACAACCCACAATGCATTGCACTGTGATGTTCCTTATCCTACTGATATCACATGTGCAGGGAATTGTGGAATTAGTAGGATGCAGGCTGAAGGCAGACTGATGACAGTCGACTTTTGTTACATTTTATTTGAATCTCAAAGTAATCAGCCAGAGAAGCAGGAAAACTGGGGGCTGCTTATTTTCTATTTCATGTATATTGCAAAGTTCCTTGAAATAATGTTTACATTACAAAAAGCTTAAGATGTGTTTGGGTGGAGTTCCCCTTTAAGTGTGGTTGTAAATTAATTCTAAATTAAGTAGGCTTTTCATTTTGTGTTCATTTTTGCATGTAATATTGTTGCATACAGCATACATGGTTTCCATACAACACATACTGTATGTATCATTGTATCTTCTTATAATGACATGTTTCATCATTATCATTACTTATCTTTAGGCGCACAGGTGCTGATTTATTACCAACATGTGGGCTTGTGAGTAAGGCTGGGGCAGTGATATTACAATAGTCCCATCTGGAAACTCCTTTGGGCACCTACTTATTTGCAGCTGCCGCACACATGTTTCATCAACCTACAACGCCCAACCTTACCCCATTCCTTACCTATAGTATTTTGCCCAGTTTGCATGCTCGATCTCTATGCAACATAAGTTACAACAAGAATAACTACAACAAATACTCCCATAGTGCAGAACACACTGCTTAGAGATATGGGATGAAGCTATGCAAACACTTGTTGAACGTGGTGTCCCTTAACAAAACAGAATCAAATTAAGTACAGTGGTTTGAATCTCAAATTAACAAAAGCTGTACATATTCCTTTTGAACATTTAAAATCACCAACATTTCACATTTTGGGTTATTTAATATTTAAGTAGTGATATACTGTTTTTGTGCTGTTACAGTAAATTCTTGAATAAATAGGTGGGCCCCAGTGTGCAGTGCAGATTACCCAGCCGTGCATTATGTTTACAGAAGTTAAAAATGATTACCAGATTCATTTGTAAATATGGGGCTTAGGGCTCTGGCACGCTAGGAGATTTGTCACCTGCGTTTTTCCCCCCCTGGCGCTTTGGCGACAAGTCGCCACGACAATACACACAAAGAGATTTCATGCGAGTTGAGCTCCAGGCGATCTGCTACCCATGGTACACTCAACAGTTAACCCCCCCTCATGTTTACTCAAGTCGCTCAGAAAAGGGTCTGTGTGCGATTTGAAACAGCAACGACTTGAAGTAGCCTCGTATGTTTTGACGCTGGCGATTTCCATTGGTTTAGCATTGGCGTCTTGTCGCTCGTCTTGTCGCCAAATCTCTCTTAAAAATCGCCGCCGACAAATCTCCTCGTGTGCCAGATAGAATACTGTAACATTCATATGTCTTATGATTAGAGATGTAGCGAACTGTTCGCCGGCGAACTAATTCGCACGAACATCCGGTGTTCGCGAGTTCGGAAGTTCACGAACTTTTTGCGTATGTTCGCAATTTGGGTTCACGTGGCGTTTTTCCGCTGCGTTTTTTCTCGGCCTAAAAACGCCGCACAAGCCACACATGGCGTTTTTCAGCAAATCCCGTTTCCATGGTGCTAATAGTGCGAAATAGCAAAAAACGCCGCGTATTTCCGCTAGATACATTTTTGCCCTTGATCCCCCTCCTGCATGCCACTGTCCAGGTCGTGGCACCCTTTAAACAACTTTAAAATCAGTTTTCTGGCCAGAAATGGCTTTTCTAGGTTTTAAAGTTCGCCTTCCCATTGAAGTCTATGGGGTTCGCAAAGTTCGCAAATATTTGCGCTTTTTGGCGTAAGTTCACGAACGCGTTCGTGAACTTTTTTTTTGAGGTTCGCTACATCCCTACTTATGATATCTGTGATCACAGTTATTAGAATGAACATATCCATTGGCTGCACCGCTATATAGAAGATCAGTGTTATAAAATATACGCATCCCTTCCGAACTTCTGCTCCTCTGAGATCCTAAAAGAATGAATTTGAGGCCACTGACATCTAATGCATTGTCTGTTTGCCAGTTTCATAGTTTGCTGTGTTTGCATAAAAATTCTGCAAGCCGAAAAATGAATACATTATTTACCCCTCAACGGATTTGGAATTTTGTCAACTCTTGTCACAGATTTTAATCTTGTAAGGAGTGTTAAATAGTGTACAGCTCTGCTTTTTAAACCTGCCAACTTTATGATTTTGAAAAGTCAAACCCCATATGTAATAAAATGCATTTCGCCCAGTAGCAGTAACCCACAGCAACCAGTAAATGCTACCTTCTGATTGGTTGCTATGGGCTACTGCACCTGGGCAAACTTAGTGCCTTTTATTACATTACCTCCTATGCATTCCATTGTTCATCCTTTATTGTTGTTGATGCAACAATTACAAGCGATAAATCTTCTACACAATTCTGCCTTGGCCTTACGGTATTATATTCTTTAAAGAAACAGTGTCTAAGCAATTTATCTTGCAACATTTGTGTCCATTATAGACTGCAATTAAACAAGTACTTGACCTCTTTGGTGCTGTGTAAAACTTACCGTGCATATTGGCAATAGGGCACTGTGTTGTTTGGGGTAGCTATAAACTACAACAATAAAAGGAATAGGTGCTGCACACAACCCTTATATTTGTGGGTGCTTAAGCCATTTATTAAGTCACAAGCAATTCTGCATTTCGGGGAGCATTTCGGGGAGTCTCTGCCTCCCTTCATCAGGATGCAGAGTGTGAATGCGATACACAATAAATAGAAATGCAGTGACAAACCATCATTGGATGTTAATGCTAATCATGATATAGAGTAATAATTGAGTAAAATAATACATTACTTATTCTAAACATCTGCTCTCTGGAAAAAAATTAGGAAAAATACATTATATGAATATGAAAATTGCATATGCAGATTGGTCCTGTAGTCTTAATAGCACCAAATGTTTTCTTGCATGATATAGCCAGCTTTTATACAACCTCAGGAAACTATTGGTTGGGTCCTAAATAGAGTAAGAATAAAGGGCTAAATTTAGGGTCTTGACACTTTTGCCTTGAAAGGGTAAGATATGCAACAAGCAAATATTTGAACTCTAGTATTAAAAACCAATCACAACTGATCATACAGAAACTTTCTGCATAATGTCTTTTATACAGTATACTGCAATTTATAGTCCTACATGTTCCTTCTTCCTTCATCTATCTCCTTGCCCACACTGAATGGTTTGCCTCAAGCACTATTCCAGTTGGTAAAGATGAATATTCTCAAAGAAACGCATCACTTCCCATAAACATAACCCAAAATAGGCGTGTGGTATGGCACATAAATAAATAATCAAGCTAATGTATAAATAATCTATAGTATACAAAATGCAGCAGGTTTGTGGTGTTAAATGGATCCAGTAAAAGGCGGAAGAGAATTTGTGCTTTAACCCTCCCATGTGTCTTTCGATTAAGACAAGTTACATCATTGGCACTAATGCAGGTTGTTAGTAAATTTAGCTCTTAAGCACACAGGTCTTCCATTATTCATGCAGTCTTCATTAATTATCAACAGAAATGTAAGACAGCATTATATCCACTTTATTGAGTACCATCATTTAGAGTTAAAGCACTTGCCTCCGTCATGAAGTTTTACTACTGGTAAGGGCATAGATGTGAGCCATCCTGGTAAAACCTGTAGCTATGACAGAAGAAGATCAGCCAGTAATAATAAATCTGCTTTTAGCTGCAGTTGTGTTTAAAGGGGAGGTTTCTTCTTCTCCTCCTCAGTAAAGTGGTATTCTATGTATGAATTAATTTTCTTTTTTTTTTCATGGTCTATGAATTATTTTCCTTTCCGTTGTGCTGCTTAACAGAAAGGAAATTCAAACTTCTGTTGTTTTGCTTGGGTGTATGTCTTGACAATCAGTTTAAAAATCTACCTCAATCAGTCTACCCCATGGGCACGCCATGGTCTTGCATTCTAGCAACTCTATTTCGTTTTACTCTGTGCATTGTAAAGGACTATGAAGGTTTTCATTCAACCAGGTAATGGTATATCTTGTATAAGTAAAGCTAGAGCAACTGGACTTGCTAAGTAACCATTGAAGACATTTCACAACTCATCTGAGCAGCTTCTGAACTTTCATTTGAACTGAAGAAGCTGTTTGGATGAGTAGGGAAATGTTTTCAATGATTACTCAACAAGCCAAGTTGCTCTAGATTTTTATTTATAGTAGATATGTGCATTGAATAGATTCAAAGAAAATGAAAAATCACTGAAAAATACAAATTTTGCAAACATAATTGTTTATATTGCTTTAGTCTACAAGATACTTATAGAAAATGTTCCATGGTAAATTCTTCTAGGCTTTGTCCACAGAAATGGCAATTTTGAGTTGGAGTTTGAAGAGTGGGTGAGACTGATAAAGAAATAACATTTTTGTGTTTGTACATTTTCTGTGCCCTTCATGATTTATTGTGTGCTATCATACTGCACAATAACATGAACATGGAGGCTCAGACTTTTGTCATTCACAGTTTGTTGCAATTACCAATGAGGAAATCATTGCTTAGCTCATCTATGTATTCCTCTTTAACTTATGACCTACAACATATTTCTAGTGTGATGGTTAAAGGGACTCTATGATTTGGGTTCTTGAAAATGAACCAGATGTAATACACAGGAACACATTTGTAGAAGCCAATATAGGATACAAGCTGTGCTGGGGTAAGAAACTCACCTTTTTCCTCATTCTTTCTGCAGTGTTCTTGCTTAGTAGATCACTGCTCCATGACCTGGAAAATTGCTTTTGATGACCTTCTAGAAATGAAAGTTCTCAACTTTATACATCTAACTTCTATCCAAATTTGGAAAAACTTTGAATATGGTTAATGTCATGGCATTCTGTTTTATATATTGGCATAAAATGTACTTATTGCTTTCAATTAAGAAACTATATTTCAGTATTTATTAAAGGTATATCATTGTGTCACGTCGTTATATATTATTATATGAAGGTAGCCATGAGTAAACATATGTTAAAATGTATGCTGTCTGTTTTTTGATAAGTACAATAAAATCAACGATTATATCAATATTTTTTTCCTGATATCGAGTCCATTTTAGTCCATTTCAAATGTAGCTCTACCAACAAAATTTAGAGTTTAATGAAATAATATGGTGAAGGATAAAAATGAGTACCCTGCAATTGAAGTAGGACATCACTATTTTGATGCATGGGCAATCTTAATTAGAACTTAATTAGAATAAAACAGAGGTTTCTGAAGTGACCATAATTTCTTCCTGTATTGATCAGTAGTCCCTTGGGTGTATGGATTTCTACTTCTCTAAATAAATTTAAAATTGAAATAAATGTTTTGGGGAGTAAAGAAACAGATGATGTGATGAAAGGTTTAGGGTTAAATAAGCAAAACCAATGGCTTAGTGTTGACATTGATATGGTGAACCATCTTTAGAATGTATTTAGTGTTTACTTGTTTTGCTTTGCTATTCATGTGTGCTGCCTGCCCTGACCCTAGCCAGAACTAGGATAAAAGCCCACCTGCCATAATGTTGGTTTGTGGGGTTACTTTATGAAAGATCAAACTGGGGAATCCAAAAGGATAACCAGAAGTTTGACCAGCTTTTGGATTAATCGGATTTTAATGAATTTACACATTTATCAAGACTGATAAAGGTTTTAATTCAACAGTATTTAATCCACTGTTTTGAGCAGTTGAATACATTCATTATGTATGGGGTAATAGTGCACAGTGCAACCTGAATCCTTACTCTCCAAAGTGTATCTCGTGCAGCAAAAAAGGATTTGGATGAATTATTCCAGCTTGGAAAATACATTGTTGAAAGTAAAATCCCCAGTAATGTTTTAACTCTCTGTAAAGATTACACAGGAATAATAAATATATCTGTCTTCAGCCATTTGTGCCCTTGATATCTCAACTGTCTATGTCTTAGATAGTGTCCCACTATCAGCTTTTCTAACTTAAGGGAAACACCCTCAGCAGTTTGGGGTTTAAAGCTTTGCTTTGGTTTTAGTCCCTTGAAGACATTGCAGACCCAAAGTATTTATATATTTGGCAGAAAGATGGTTAGCAGGTGAGGTCTCCAGTGTATCCATGGGGTATCTCCCTTGCAGTTAAACGTAAAACACACCTATATTATTTTAAGGAGCCTATATACTGTATATTGTACCTATTTGTTTCTTCCATTAAACAGAGGTCTAGTTAATTTAAAAGCCTTATACATCTGTATTGTACTGCTGTGCATAAATGTGTGCATGAAACAAGTCTTTTGTCACTTCATGCTTTTGGCTGGTTTACACATCAGTATAAGGCCAAATTACAAATAGGGTGGAAGGAGCTGCAACTCCAGGTCTTATTGGTTTAAGAGGACCATACAGCCTTGGGCAAAACTATATTTGCTGGTTTCCTCAATGCTTTGCACTGGGCACACTTTACTTTTTATAGAAATGTGATGCACTTCCATTGGAGAAAGTAAAAAGTGCTCTGAATGGATTAGTCTGTCAACCCCTTCGATCAGAGTACAACTGTAAAAGGGTTTTCTGACTCCTATCAGGGAGAAAGAGACTGGCAAAGGTGCAGCAGTCAAACATGAACCCCCTTCCCACTCAAATGATATATATTATTCACATTGTCCTGTGAACATAACAGTACATACATGACAAGCTGGATGAGAAAGATCACCTGTAAACATTTTATGCCACTATATCTCCATATGTCCCCCTTTTTAACACTCCATTACTTAGAATATGTCCATTAAAATGTGGTCAAAAAGAGTTTATTGTCTAGGGCAAGGACATGCCTACATTTATATAAACATTGTGCTGTCCCTTGACAGCAGTGACCACCAAAAATGTACATCCTTTACTTGCAATAAATCCAATAATTTAATTAAGTGCAAAATCTACTAAATTGCAGTAATTACAAGAAATTAGATGTCCTACTTTATGGCAGAGTGAATACATTTGTGATGCAACTAGCAAATATTTTTTTCTGAAAGAGAATATTATTTGTCTTGACAAACACATTACTCACATTAGCACAACAGCTCGGTCAGAAATACATATAATTAAATGGCAGAGAAAAGCATGCTGGTCCAAATAATCTGCCCATTGAATACATGTAAATGTTTTCATGTATGCCTTCACACTATCTATATCAATAACCATATTTTTTTCCTGTCTTTCTTTCATATTTAGGAGAATAGAAAGGAATCACTTTAACTGCAGCTGTGAGATCCGCTGGATTCAGCTTGGTCAGGCAAAAAATGAAGCAAACTTGAAAAGACAACAGCTCTACTGCATGAATTCAGATGGTGTTGTCATTCCTCTCCAGGAAATGAACATTTCACAGTGTGGTAAGAATAAATATTATGTTTAGCTACTATCACTTTGCTAGCACTGACAACTCTGCAATGATACTGCATTTTTATGAAGACACATTTCCTTTAGGTTTAAGGGCTCATTTACCTTCATGATCCAAAAGCAAGGAGTGCCAGGGAATGCAAGGTGCCCCACAGCCCTATACGTAGTGTCTGCTCCTTTTCAAATACAAGCACTTTACTCTGCGCCCAGCACCAAATTTCCAGCCCCGCTCAAAAGGATTCTTTTTTCACTGTAGGTCGGAGTGTTAGTTCTTTGTGCATGAGCATTAAGAATTGTGAATTTAAGCCCCTTAGCACTCAGTGACCCTGCCTATAGCAAATACTGTATATCTACTGAGATAGAATACTCACAATATAACAATGCTCTAATGAAGACTATTACTATGCAACATGTAGATTTAGTTCTTATTAATGAATTGGTTTCATATACCATTTTATTACATTCCCTTGCTAATATTTTATAGCATTCCATTAGAAAACATTGTTTTATGGTTTATCACATGAAAACTTATGGGCCAATTTGATGAGAAAGACTTACCTCCTAATTTAATTCCAGATTTTCCCATAGAGCCAGATGCAATTAAGCTTATCTCACTGTTTATCACATGAGAACTTTATTGAAGTCTGTGAAGAAAAACTGATTAGGAGAAATGTTTTCTCTCCTCAAATTAAATCTCATCCCTAATTTTCACATAATAGACCATAACATAATGTTTTCTCATGGATTTGAATCTGGTCCAATAACTATTATATCACATATAGTTAATTACAAACTTGTAGAGACGTTTTGTACCTTTTCTCAACAGACAAATAATGTTTATCTGAGCTTTGGCTAAAGTATTATATATAACGATCTAATGTAGCTTTCTTCTTAACCCCGTAACCTTACATTGGTTTCTGGGTCTCTCAAGCATCATTTTTAGGATGCTAGCAACACTGCTATGCAACAAGATCAATAAAATCTCTTCAATTCCGAGTAGTTGTATGCTGTTTTGCATATATTCTTGCAAAGATGTGTTTCAGTTAAAACAGGCTGTATTCTCCTATAAAAGCTGTCTATGAAAAAAGAACATTTGGTTGCATTCCCCTAATCTGCTCTCTGACATTATTAGGTGTAATAAAAATGTCTTGCTGGAAAATGTCCATGGGTCCTTGTGTCAATCAACAGGTTAACTAATTCCCCATGTCCAATGTTTGACAAGCAGTCTTTTTAATTTGCGGCACTAATAAGAGTCATTTGAAGTAATTTTCCACAGTTTCTTATGGCACTGACAATCCTTTATATATTATATATTCCGTTTTACTTGTCTTCCTATGGATTAGCTTCTGTTATCTAGATAAATGGTTCTCATTGCCACTCAGCCTTTAATTCTTCTCTTTATGACAACAGGCGTTTTAGAATATGTGATAAAAATAATCAGCTTAGTAGAACTGATCTCTTACTTTATCTGGAAAAAGAATGTAGTCAAGTCAATGATGATCCTTTATTCTATGAGCGCTTGTTTGTAGCCCCGGAAGCTTTGAATGTAAGCCTTTCATATAAATGGATTCCATGTAGCACTTTCAGGATTAGAAACATGGGAATGTTACATTGATGGTCATATTGCTGGGGCTGATCTTATATACTCTTATCAGTGTAAATGCCAAGATTAAAAATAGCAGCTATCAGGAGAGTGCAGTATAATAACTAAATGGGCCCCTGAGTGTCAAGCTAGGTGCAGAGACAGTACTCAAGAAACATTTTAAATGATTACAGGAATCCATATCTAGAAATAATGAGATTTGCAATGGGATGTTAAACAGTAGTGAGCTGCTGAACTCAGATGATATTTTTTACAAGATGACATAGAACAATGTGACGGTGATGTATTTTATATTCTCATTGACATGATGTTTTCTGTGTGTGCAGACCTTCCTGAGATCAGTGTCAGCCATAGCAGTCTGATAGTGCAAGAAGGAGACAATGCAGTAGTCACTTGCAACGGATCTGGTTCCCCATTACCAGACGTGGACTGGATTGTTACAAATCTCCATTCAATAAACACACATCAGGTAAGAGGCAGAATATGCTGACCAGCATCCAGTAACACAACACCAGGAATTTAATTAAATACACAGAAACTACTGGGAAGTATGGGCAGTATAAGGAGAGCAGGTACAAGCAAAGCAGCTAACAATATAGGGCAATATATTAAAAAGTCAAAAAAAGCCAAAGCTTTTTCTACTTGTGTAATCCCAGAGCTTTTGTTTAGATCAGATGTGTCCAAGCTTAGGCCTATGGGATCCTATATTTTTGCTAAATGCAATTCATATTCATGTTATTCCAGACATTGAAATTTAGTCTTAGCTGGGTAGGATCACATTAGACATTACTAATTTTATGGGAAATTCCGTTTCATTAAACCACCCTCTTGGCTATTGAGTGTAGCATGGAATTATCATCAGTTCCAAATTTTAACATTTAACTCGTATACATTTGTATTTATTTTACCTTTTTACTTTAAAAGAAATCAAAGCGTATTCACAGTGTCATCAAAAATGATTGCCTTAGATATTGCCTTAAGCTAACTTGGGGCCAGGCAAACATTCATGGCCATTTATTAAAAGCAGGCCATAGGTTTTATTAACGCTAATATCAATAGGTTTTATTAAAGATCATTGTTTTCTTAAAATGATTTGGTTGATTGTTTAAATATATATGCAAGGGTTTCTTAGGTCCAGACATGCATTCTACAAATATATAGGGTTTTTTTTTTTTTTGTTTTTTTTAAAGCACATTTCCAGCTTGGCACCCTGTCCTATAAAAACACAAAATAAAGTGGATTTTTATTTTTTTTTCCAACGCCATTTTTGGTAGCCATACAAAACAGTGAACGCCTGTGTTGTTCAGCTGAGTGAACACTGTAGCGTCCTGAATTTTTAATCTCATATCTATATTTTATAGAGGTGGGAGCCTTCTCCAACCCCTTAAGCAAAGTTATCTATGAGAAGGTCATCTTCACACTGTGGCAGCTGTTCCCGGAGGGTGGAATTTGATTTTACAGGAACATCAGTCTAAGTTTGGAAGCACATATCACACAAGTCATTTGGCAAAAGCCATCAATATTTTTTCTCATTATTCATGTTTAATAGCTCCAGATCAATAAGCCATTCATTTAATTTGTGCTTTTGTGTGCATTTTGAATTGCTTTGTACAGATAAAATATAAAAATATCCATAATTATTATTATTATATTCTAGATAGAGAGATAGCTAGGGGCTGTATAGTTTTTTTCCAGTGTACAATACATTGACAAAATAGAGTATGCAAACCAGCTTCAAGGAACATTCTGTTCTAGACTAATTGTATGAATTTTGTGCTATTGTTTAAATGGGAACTTTATTCTTGCAATTATAGAGATAAAAATACAGTTAATGTTGTAAAGGAAATAACTAGGTACAGCAAAGACATTTGTAGAAGCCAATTTCTTTCCTCTGCTGAAATATCCTTTGATGTCATAATGAAAGTGACTTTTGTTCTTTTACAACAGATAACTTCACAGTTTTTCTTCCTTCTTTCTTTTCTTGGTTTGCTTTGTTTCATTTTTAACTTTCTTATTTTTACATATTTCTCTTAATTCCTCACGGACTCGATTATGGCATTTGCAGAGCAATGTCAACTGGACCAACGTGCATTCCATTAACCTGACACTAGTGAATGTCGCACGTGAAGATAATGGCTTCATATTGACCTGTATTGCAGAGAATGTGGTGGGAATGACAAATGCAAGTGTGCCCCTCACTGTGTATTGTAAGTTGGCTGTAAAACAATGACCAGGATAAGATTTACTATTATAGTATAGTAAGATCAAGTAGGACATGTAATTTACAGCAATGCAGAACTTGCTTACTAATAAATGGAGAGCAATGATTATTTAGCAAGCTCTTATACAGTATGACTTTGATGTTCTCTAGAGTCTTACTTAGATGACTACATATAATGACAACATTTTTAATCATCCAAGCTACCACCAGTATGTTATATTAACCATAGTTATTGGCTAAAACCCACAGCAGCTACACTGAATCAGTTACAATAATATTGCCAACCATTTTTTTTTAAACACTGACACATCAGTATTTAGCTGGTTGGACATGTATCAGATTTTCTTGTACAAGTTAAGTGAAATTGGTTGTGGCTTCTTGACATTATCAAAGCCATGAATACAGTATCTGCTACCAATACAAATATGTTTTGAAAGAATCCATCAAGAAGACATCATTAATGCTGGTGGTTTTGGAGGAAAGAACCATAGTTTGTGAGGCTTACAGATTTGCTTCCAAATAGTCCAGTTAAATGAGCTGTAATGTGCCATATCAGATAGATAAAGGGGCATGTACTTATCAGTGTCACAATGAGAAATGTGTCAGATTATTAAAGCTGCACAGAGACATGTAAGCTGTGAAAGAGACAGACTGTACAATAATTAGGACTTTTTGTCAGCTACTACCTCCTTCTCTAAGTTATTTATGCTTATTTCATGTAGTAATTGGTTAGTTTATCACTTTAGTGTGAGCGGAATTCTTTTACCTGAAGTAAAATGATACAAAGAGGCCCCTAAAACTGAACCTAGGGCAGAATAGAGTGACAGGGACATGACTGGGGGACCTGGGGTAAGCAGTTTGTAAAGGAATGATGCATTTTCTTTGTGGTTTAACAATGTAAGTTTTTTATGTCTCATTTTTCTAGTTCCACCCCGGATATTGAGTTTGAAAGAGCCAGTATCGCGGCTTGAGCATTGCATTGAATTTGTGGTACTCGGAAATCCTCCTCCAGTTTTAAACTGGTTCCATAATGGAAAAGCTCTTAGAGAGGTGGATTTCATTCGTACAGAGCTCTACAGACAGGACAATGTTACTGAAGGCTGTCTTCTCTTTAATAAGCCAACACATTATTACAATGGAAATTATACGCTTATGGCCAGTAATAAGCTTGGAGTTGCTAGGCAAACAGTTTATGCTCATTTTTTGGGGCAACCATTTCCAGGTAAGTTAATAAATACACGCACGCGCACACAGACCTATACATATATATATAGATATATCATGAATACATCAGCTTTTATTTGGTCATCACTTGTGCATCCAATGTTTCAGCCCTGCATTGGGTTCTATACGGGTATTATACTGCTCGGTCCGCACTCCCATTAGTCGTTCTCTTTAGTATACTATCACCTGGTGCTGTACATGGTTGTAGCTTGTATCCAATCCCAATGATTATGCGCACTCCTGTTTCTTTTCAGTTCATTAATTATTATTACATTACAACATTTAAAAACATGTTTTTAAATGTTGTAATGTAATAATAATAAATGAACTGAAAAGATATAGGAGTGCGAATAATCATTGGGATAATATATATATATATATATATAATCGTCCAAGAGAGGAATCCGCACTCACAGGTCTTAGGTGAAATCAAACATCTTTATTGAAGAACAAAAACTGACGTTTCGTCCGTCGCTACGGCCTTTCTCAAAGTGAAGTATACAAGATGATACAAACCCACTAAATACAGTGTATGGCGGGAAAATCAAATAAACAAGTGAACGTAACATCCCCCCACGAACGTACAAGACCAAATTTATGGTGCTGTTTATCACAACTGTCTCAGTCCCAGAGTCAATGAAGAAAAAACATGTCTTTTCGTAAGTAGTACCGTATATACTCGAGTATAAGCCGATCCGAATATAAGCCGAGGTACCTAATTTTACCTAAGAAAACTGGAAAAACGTATTGACTCGAGTATAAGCCTAGGGTGGGAAATGAAGCCGCTACTGCTAAGTTTCAATAAATTTTTTATTAAAAGGACACTCAAATGGACTAATTAGTGTAAATCACCGGCACTTGTTACATGAATACATTCTCTGGCCAGAACAGCATTAAGCTGCTAATGTAACTCTGACCAGTTGGCACAGGACTTACTCTACTTTATGGAGCCACAGGGGTCATCATCAACTGGACAGATGTAGACAAAAAAGAGGTGTGGTCAAGTGATCTATATAGATGAGCAATTTGTTTTAACTGGGTCTCCATACTTGTTAGTTGGCAGAGTCCACTGCTTCTGTTACTTTATTAATCACTTTTGGTAGTTAATAGCGGGTGGAGGCTATTCCTGCTGCTGCTATACAAATGACTTTGATTGCTGGCCATAAAATATCACATTAGGAATTTTACATCTAGTCACTGACGGAACTGCAACCTGTCCTGCCCACACACAATACTGCAGATCAGGGCTGTGTTTGCAATCCTTTATCCTTCCTACAGCCATTACTGAACTACAACCAGCATCCTCTAACAACCTAACAGGTTCAGGTGTGGGACTCTGGCCTGTGCCCACCTGGCAGTGGTGCCAGCTAGCTGATATGTATGGAGGGGTCAGAAATACAGCATACATTTATCGTGCTTATTCCAATAAACTTAAAATAACGGGTACTTGTCTCTTACCTGCATAGCAAAGTTTTTGTCTGCCATGAGTTCTGGCAGGACAGTGCCATTGCGTTTGTACCATTTGCGTGTTGAATTTGTACCCTGGGGTTGTTCAGACCTTGGGTGCCGGGACGCCTAACGTGCTATCTGTCCATTCTCGGAACCGGGGATGAAAGGTGCGCATGGAGTGCCATGAGTTCACTCGCGACATCGCTTGGGGGCGGGCGGCGTTTGTACAATCTCGGTACGGGCCAGCGAATCGCACGGGGGCGACGTGCCGAGCGTACGTTCTCTGTTCTGGGCGGAGCTTCACGGGGCCGACGTGCCGTGCTTACATTCTCGGTTGTGAGCGGCGCATCACACGGGGGGGGGGGTTGGGTGCGGCCGACGTGTGTACATTATCGGTACGGCTCGGGGTGTGTGTGCTGTGCCTGCTCAGTGCTCGATGCTCAGACATGTAAGTGCACTTACTACTTGCCTCGAGTATAAGCCGAGGATTCCTTTTTGAGCACATTTTGAGTGCTGGAAAACTCGGCTTATACTCGAGTATATACGGTAAGTAAGTTATATGTTTGTTGCATGACCCCAAATGTTTCAACTCCATAGTGACACAACGATGTTACAAGTATTTAGTCTGATACAACGATGCAATGTGATCTATCGCTCTAGGGCGATGGCAGTGAATTCACAATTTTTTTCTTCATTGACTCTCGGACTGAGACGGTTGTGATAAACAGCACTATAAATTTGGTCTTGTACTATGATATAGTACAAGTTTACTATATTTACTAGTTTATTTACTCTTTGTATTAATTTGTATAGAACTTATTCTTTATTTTGTATAGATGTTTCCGTTTTTTGTATATATTTCTATGCCACTTATGTCACTGACTATTTCATGTTGGGGCTTACGTCACTTACCGGTGTTCGTGGGGGGATGTTACGTTCACTTGTTTATTTGATTTTCCCGCCACTGTATTTAGTGGGTTTGTATCACCTTGTATAGTTCACTTTGAGAAAGGCCGTAGCGACGGCCGAAACGGCAGTTTTTGTTTTTAAATAAAGATGTTTGATTTCATCTAAGACCTGTGAGTGCAGATTCCTCTCTTGGATGATTATTATTTCATGAATTTTTAAGGACTGCACCCAGGCACCCTTACTTCCATTATTGTGAGTGCTGACTTTTTTTCTGATTTATATATATATATATATATATATATATATATATATATATATACATACGTATATATATATAAGGAGAAAAATCGGAAGCCGCACACACAGGACTTATGCAAAAAATAAACTAACTAACTAAGGTCAGTTAAAGGGAAGGTGAATAATTATTAAGGCATCAAAATACAGCAGGCAACTTCTTTACATTTCAAGAGC
Source organism: Xenopus tropicalis (assembly GCF_000004195.4). Lineage (NCBI taxonomy): Eukaryota > Metazoa > Chordata > Amphibia > Anura > Pipidae > Xenopus > Xenopus tropicalis. Next base: position 110,806,756 of record NC_030679.2, read on the forward strand.
TTTCATGGAGATAATATTTTTGTTTATTTATTGATGTAAATCAGAAAACTTTTAAGACAAATGTGGAAATGTGGACGAATGTGCATGATGTGCACCATAAATACTGTATATGTATGTTGGAGTCCCTTCCACAGCACCTTTACTATACCACCAGACCTAGTGGCTGTTGGATTATTTTGAAGTTAAATAATATATATTATTGAATCAACAGTTTATTTGATCACATTATTAATAACACAATATGGAAGTATGTAACAGATGCATACCCTGACATATCAGCAGAGAATAACCTACCAGGTATAAATCACAAAATATTTAGTGGTAGAAGCAAAACCTCAGGCTGTCAAATGATGTACACCTATTTTGTCTATAGTTGCTACCCAGGCTGGGGTGCTACCACTTGACAATTAGATAACAAACAATCATTCAATGTATATATTGCATGATATTGACTGAATGCTCCCATAGAAATATGTTAATATAAAGAAGAAAGGAGTCAGGCTAGCTTTCCCTTTCTCTGTGATGCCTTTATGGATGCACAACCCAGGTTAGTTGTATTTTTTTGTCTTGAGCCATCATCCCAAGTATCTTGAGATTTGAGAATTCTGAACTAAATTTGAACCACAAATCTAAGCATTTCAGCTTGTTGTATATAACATAGTATCCCCCCACCCCCAGAATATCAAAGTGCATTTTTTTTCTAACCACAGTCTGGAGCCTAAATCATCAGGCTATATCTCACAGACTATAATCTAGAACATCAGTCTTTGTACCATACATAATCAAATTATATATCCCAAAACATAAATCAATGTGAAATGTGAAATGGAGCAATATACATTGCACAACAGTGCATCAAGCTTCAAAATAAATTCCATTAGAAATGGTGCTATATATAGGCAACATTCATTCAGCTTTCAGAAAATGACTTTCTGACACACGATTTAAATTTTTTTTCCCTTCAAAGGCGGGGTAATGGTTTAGCACAAGAAAGGTTACACATCTTTAGCTATTAGGAACTGTACAAGTGCTCCGAGCACTTCATTTAAAACTTACAGTGCCTTCACCTTTCTCTCAGGAGAAAGGTTCAATAATCATCGGTTAGTGGATGCACTATTGTTATTAGGTTTTTTATTATGGTTCAGTACCTCTGGGCCATACATTAGCGACAGACCAGCCAGGTATTTACTGATTATGTACTGCATAAGAGTGGAAGAGAATAGTATGATGTCTACATGTACTAAAATACAGGTGTGTTTTTTTTAAGTAACTCAATAAAGTTACTTGATAAATGAATTGGTCAAGTTCAATTTGATGAGAAAAATGTATCTCCTAATTCAATTCTAAAATTCCCCCAATACTTTTATTGAGTTTTCATAAGATAAGCTTTTCTTATCAAAATAAATCCAGACCAGTATGTATTTGGCATGTTTTACGTTTTTATATATTCTTATTGTTCCATATTGATGGAAATGTAACCAAATATGTAAATAGACTAGATTGATTAGAAAATTACAGTATTGTATTTATTAACCAGAAACTAGGAAACTAGAAAGTTCCAAATGCCATTTCTAATTCCTGTTGAAACAAGTAATTCTTCATTTTTATATACAGTATATACTTTTACTTGATAGCTAAGCTAGCATGAATCCATTCTGATGGCAAAACAATCCACCTTTTTTATGTATAAATGTTTTTAGTAGCCAAAAGTTATGGTGTTCCACATTATGGAAAAATTCCCTTATCAGGAAACCCAAGATAATGAGCATTCTGGATAATAGATCTCATGCCTGTATTAGTTAAATACAAATAAGTCCTTAAAAAACATGTCCTCAAACAATATGCAATCTGTTTATTTGCACACACAATAAACACTGAGGTATTGAAGATATAGCTTTTTGTTATTGCCATTAGTTAGAGATTTATATCTAAATTTATTACAGACATTTTTTAATCACAATTTATATCAGGGCTGTGTCCTATCAATGATGATGGTTCACTAACTGACCCTATTGGCATCTGATGCTAAAATATATACTATTTTGAAATAGACTGTATCGACCATTTATTTCCCATATATATAGTATGGGACCTATTATCCAGAATGTTTAGGACCTGGGAATTTTCAGATAAGGGATCTCAGTAATTTGGTTATTCATGCCTTAATACTAAAAAATAATTTAAGCATTTAATAAACCCAATAGGATTGTTTTCCCTTCAATAGAGATTAATTATATTTTATCTGGGACTAAGTACAATGTATGGTTTTATTATAACAGAGAAAAAAGAAATTATTTATTTATGAATTATTTGCTTAAAATGGAGTCTATGTAAGACATGTTTGAGACATGTTCCTGTAATTTGGAGCTTTCTGGATAATGGGTTTCCGGATAACAGATCCTATACCTGTACTGTTTATCCTCATATTTTACCTAGTTAACAACCACTGCATAGAAAATATCTTTACACTTTTCTTTGTCTTTACTTCTGTAATTTGCTTGTCTGTGCTTTTTTTTGCAGAGACTGATTACTTCTTTTCAGGTAAGCTTACACCCATTCCATTTTCTAGGCAAACTGGGTTGCATTATACATATAACAGTGAATAAGACTGAAAGGCCTGTACTCTTAATGCCACATGGCTAATAGATCATGTTGACAGGAAAGCCAAAGGGGATATGACACAGAAATCACACTACTCACCAACATATGCATTCCACTAAGGACTGTGGTATTTATTAGTAACCTTCTTCTGTGTTAATGAAATGCACGTCTCTTAGGTCCCTGCAACAGCACAGATAAATAATAACTAAATGTTATACTATATGATTTCTCCTGAATAAATAACAACATGTCCACCTTTGGATATTTCTAAATAGTAGTAGGATGTCTTCAATCCTCTTAGGACTTTTTTTTTTTTACAATGAGACATGTCCCCAGGTAGAGAAGAACCGTTGTATGTCTGCTCGTATCCAATTATCTGAACTCTGATATAAAAATAGCAAGCGCCCTTTTAAGAAAGATACATGTAAGGAGTATAATAACGTATTGCTCACTGTGTTATTTTTGTTTCAGTAGCAGATTTTGGAAGTCCCACGCCGCCTATCAGTGTGACTCATAAGCCAGAAGAGGACACGTTTGGTGTAAGTTGTATTTTCATGTCTACAGAAAACACAGTTTCTCTTCTCAGTTTAAACTATTTAATATGATGCTCCCAAATCAACACCTTATATTAAAATAATATAGAACAATAAAACAGCACCAGTTATAATGCTGGATGTGTTGTGCACCATTGTTTTACTTAATGGATCTAGCCAGTTGTGCAACTATAGAGAAAGCAAGTCGTGGGGGGGCTCGGGTAACAGGTGAGCCTGGACTGTGGGATCTGCTTCCTCTGCATCGGCGAAAAACTCCCTCTTCCCCAGCAGGTGAGAGACACCAATGGAGATTAGGCTTTCGTAGGGATCTCTGTGCACTGGGCCCCTGCAAAAATGTTTTTTTTTGGGGAGGGGGGGGGGGCTGGTGCACACTAGCTATGCCACTGTGTGACACTTATGTCAATTGATGCATATCAGTAGGGTATATTGTTTTAAGACTGCAAATAAAAAGAAAATATGTGATGCAGCCACCAAGGGGCACATTTACTAACCCACGAACGGGCCGAATGCATCCGATTGCGTTTTTTTCGTAATGATCGGTAATTTTGCGATTTTTTTCGGCGTCTTTACGATTTTTGCGTAAAAACGTGAGTTTTTCGGCGTCTTTACGAAAGTTGCGCAAAGTCGCGATTTTTTCGTAGCGTTAACACTTGCGCGCAAAGTCGCGCCTTTTTCGTAGCGTTAAAACTTAAAAGGCGCGACGTTTCGCGCAAGTTTTAACGCTACGAAAAAATCGCGACTTTGCGCAACTTTCATAAAGACGCCGAAAAACTCACGTTTTTACGCAAAAATCGTAAAGACGCCGGAAAAATCGCAAAAAATACGAAAAAGTCGCAAAATGTTCGTTTCCAATCTGAATTTTTCCAATTCGGATTCGAAATCGTGTCTTAGTAAATCAGCCCCTAGAGATGATTGTGCCAAATATTGTACATTTAAAATGTAGGTAAAACACAGAGAAGTCCAAAGATAGCTACAGAGCTGCACCTGGAAGCAGTGACCCTCCCCAGGAGACAGCATACATTAATAACCAGCAGTGCTCTAATGACTCCAGGTTTAAATGGATTTTAAAGTATTGTTTGCATAATATTAGTATTTTCAAAAGCCGGCAATTAAATGTAATGAAAGCAATTCATTTACAAAGGAAGTGCAATGTGTAAAGTACATTCTTTGGATGCAAATCACCTTGTTTAGCTTTACCCACGATGCAGTGTTTTCCCCCAGATTTCCAAGGTCATGGGGTGGCAAATAATCAGCATTCTTTGACAAATTGCAGTTCACAGTTTTCTACATGTTTTTGTGCGTAAATAATGTCAATTCTGGCTCACTAACAGCATGAGCATCTAATTCACTGGTGGAAGTCAGTTGCATGTAGTCTTAACCCACAAAGGAAGTCTGAAGCATGTGTAGATGCAACCGGGAAAGTGTACACTGAAATTACCAGGATTTTTAATGCTTACATTCCACGACTCACTTGCACCCAGTGGGCTATGTATTAATCAATTCCGTAACAAGATGCTAAAGAGCATGTATAATTTAAAGGACTTGTGACTAGCATCATAGCACACACAGCTTGCATTCATATTGCACAGAAAGCAGAGAATTACAACATTCCAGAAAGACGGTTTTGCCTATGTTATATTTGATTCCTTTACATCTAATACATGTATGTACTATACCATTTCCTATTTTTTAATAGATGTGTAAAGCTTTCTTGGAAAGTATGTAAAATACAAAGTGGCATACTCGCCATTACTTGATATCTTCCTTCCTATATACTTCAGTGGGCTATGCCTAGTCCATCAAATGCCAATTGCCAATTATTTTGGCATAAATTCCTGTATACTATACCTTCATATTAGCATACATATCTAGTTATTTTAGTGCCATTTACTATAATAGTAAATGTGTTTTATTTTTTCAAATTTTTCTGCAGGTATCTATAGCAGTTGGATTAGCAGCATTTGCATGTGTCCTGTTGGTTGTTCTCTTCATTGTAATTAATAAGTATGGACGACGTTCAAAATTTGGAATGAAAGGTAGGACTGATAAGTCTTGGCTGCTAAATGTGATGGTTTCAAATACTCTTGTATTTAAATTATTTTTATGCAAGTTAAATGGATACTATCAATCTTTTACTTAAGGTCTTATTAACCTTGACAAGAATTTATCCTTTTTTGAAAACATACACCCCACCCCATAACTTTTCTAACTGTGAAAAAATGAATGGGGATATGAATACCCCAGAATACCCCAGAAGCAAGAGTACTAATGGGCTCAAATACACATCCCTTAATGCTCATTCAGAAAGCACTTGCATCGGGTACATAACTTCCCTCTGCAACTTGTACTGGATTAAAATTCAGTGCAAAGTACAAAGCCTCCTCAAGCACGAAGCAGCTGCGTTACTACTACTAGGGCAGTCGGTAAGTACAGTACTTTTGCACCCTTTGCACACTAGTGCCCCCTAACATGCAAGTCTGCATGCCTCACCCAGCCTGCCCCTTATAAATAAATCGCTGCCAAACATAGGCAGCACTGTATTCCTGGGGGTGCACAGATCCTGCGCCCTATTGTTAAGTAGGGGATCACCATCAAGGCAAAGAGCAAAGTACAAAAGCCATGATGACTTACTCCCATTTTTTTGCACTTTGCACCCTGCCTATCTGTGATAAATTACCAATATTTTCTCTTTTTCCCAGTAATTCCTGACTCTCAAACTGTTACAGTTTAAAACATTAGTTGGTACATTTTTCAGCAGCTGCAGTAGCTTCAGTTACTATTGGCCATGCTCCCTGAGCTTCACTATAATATGTGACTGAGCAACTGTTGCAGCTGATACATCAGTTGCTGGTATAACTCTGTTGTGATAATGCATGAATCAACTCATGCATCAACTTTTAATGGCTTAGAGGTTCGGCAGCCAAGCTTACAGAACTAAGAGAATTCATTTTTACAATAGAAATGTTACAAAATGTTAAAAATTAGATAATAGAAAGCAATTGAAAAGGTAATCATTTGAAATGTACGGTCCAAAAATGCTACTCTTTTGTGAAAGCAGAACAACCCTCTAGTTAAAAAACCTATATATTTTGATGCTTGTAGTAGCCCTAGTTGTCTGTAAACACAGCAGCTAGGACTTATTTATCTGCATTTCCCTTCTATAGAATCTATGGATGCACCCTGCTCCAAGGTACTGAAGTTTATCTAGCAAGAATGATAATAATACTGAAAGGGTTTGCTTCATTGTTATTTGGAGCCTTTCAGATATTATAACAAACTGTTTTCTCTGTAGATATTAATATTTATAAATGAGGGATCAAGTTAAAATATATATATAAATGCACAAGTAGCTGTAAATGGGATGTAATTAGGGAAAAGTATCAAAAGTGACAAAAGATAAATATACACCTTGATGCAACAATAACACACAGTTTTGGTTTGTATCTAGAAGATGACAGAATTGAACTGATACTAATAGAAATGACTTGTGTCTCTTTGTGTCATTATACATTCATTGAAGAGTGTTACTTTTACCTGTACAGAAGGGATTAAGAAGTAAATATTGATTTACTACTAACACGGAGCAAAATGAATTGACTCAATCTGTTATTTTCTAGCGGTAAAAATAGTGAAAGTCATATTGTGTCTAGAAGGAAAATCCATATCAGGGTGCATGGTATTACAAAGGGGATTGAATAGTCTATTACAAATGGAAAATGATTGGTTCCCTTTATGGACAGAAAAGTCAGCAATGATGTTCTACAATGACAATAGATGTTTTTTTTTGCAGTCTCATGCCAGAAGTAAAAAGCAATTGCTTTATGAAACCTTCCAAAGAATTTAAACTGATCTTAACATACCAAGTAATTTTCCAATATACACAGTTTTGGTTATCACATGAATACATGTCACATTCTTAGGGCTGCCACCCAGCCTAGCCAGTAATATACCAGTGGGGGTTGGTATTACAAGTTTATTCTTGCCATTAAATTTGCAATCGCTAGTTGTTCAGGCTTTGATCCACCACAGATCCACCCCACTTCTACCCCCACTTTCCCTCTATCCTGCCCAATACCTTTTGTTTATCGAAAGCGTAGCAGCGCCACCACTAAAGAAGTCACTAGCCCACCCCTTTTGCTTCATAGGCCCACCTCTTTTGGTCCCGCCCCCTGCCACATTCTTACTGGCTTATAAAGATTTAACCAGGGAGTTTAATTAGAAAGAAGAATTAGTTTAAAAGGGATGTTCACTTTTTATCCCCTTTAGATACATTCTCATCCCATAATTGTTCCTTTTTTGAACACAGATGCCCATTGCCTCTGACATCTGGCAACACTTTTGTAAAGATTTACTTAATAAGAACTATAAAGCATCTTGATGAGGGCTTCCCTGTAGAGCACTTTCTATTTGTTGCATTGGTTATGTATCTTGCTGTTGTTCAGTGACTTTTTCTTGACTTGGCTAAATGCCATATTCATTGACTTTGTTTCTACTCTCCCTGCTTAACACTTCTTGTTGATATTGAATAACAGATGCAAGACTTCCTTTACAGTCCCTGTGTAAATTAGCACCGAGGAACTCAGTAGAGGAAAATGTGAGTTGACAGCACTCACTGTTTATTAGAATAAACCGAGTGACTAAAACGCTCCACTTACATTGGGGTCATGTTGCACTTCCAGAAAAAAAAGTGTGTCAAATTTTTGGCTTAGCTTAAGAAACTGCTTGACAGTTAGACCCGAGTATGGAAAAACGTCTGAAAATGGAATACAAATCTTCAGATTAAAAATATTGATTAGAAATTCAGTATTCTTTTTAAGACATCAATGTATTTTAACTTTATATTGCTCATAGAATTTTTCGTAAAGTAGGGTTTTTGTTGACCAGGGGCATAACGTATGCACACTCCATCATGTGTGCAGGCTGGCAAATGAGGGAATTACAGGTCCCTACTGGGTTCTTCTCCTCCACTGTGTCACCTGCAGCTGTAGATTCTGTTCCCTTTATTGTTATGGCACTGGATATATATTGTCTCATATTCCCATGTTATATTATTTTGTTATTTTATTACTGTTATTCCCAGAGTTACTCACCATTTCCCATAGTTACTTTGTACATTTCATGAAACAGTCACTATAGAACTTCTATTTCCCTGCTTACTTGTGTTTTAAAATACATGCTCTGCCATATATATAGCATACATTTCTATCTTCAGCTATCATGAGTGATATAATTACTTGCCACCTACAGGGAACAGAACTGAAACTATGGGTAGTGATAAGTAAGTCTTTTGTTAGTTAACCTAAGCTGACAATGACAATAACAAAAAACAAAGTGTATACTTTGTCCCAAGTTTTTGTAAACTATAGTAACAAATCAGCTGAAAGCCGTTTCTGGCCACCTGATTAAAAACAAACATTTGATTGGTTGCAATGGATTACTAATCAGCTGCTTTTTAATATACTACCCCATAATAATATGACTCAAGTTAATATTTAGGGAATACTGTACCACCTATTTTACAATATATTACATTATATTATGTTTTATGAGTCATTTACACATCCTAGACTTTAGGTGCTCAAATAGACGTAACAGAGAGTGCACTCTCCACTGCATGAGTATATGCTCCTGCACTTTTGCATGGTCCCCACAACATCAACTCTGTAGCTGCTTGTTTATTCATATATTGCAATACAGGGATGGGATCCGTTATCTGGAAACCCCTTATCCAAAAAGCTCCATATTATGGGAAGATAATCTTCCATAGACTCCATTTTAATCAAATAATTTTTTTTAATAATAAAAAAAGTACCTTGTACTTGATCTCAACTAAGATATAATTAATCCTTATTGGGTTTATCTAATGTTTTTATAATTTTTTAGTAGTCAGGGAGATCCAAATTATGGAAAGACCCCTTACCTGGAAAACCCCAGGTCCCGAGCATTCTGGATAACAGGTCCTATACCTGTATATTCAAGCTGGCCAACTACATCAAAGACATCCCTGGTCTGGCCAAACCTACACTCACTTTCATCTGATTCATTAAGAGTTCTACTGCTTCACTATATATTTTTTACATGGGCTGAGTTTTAACAACTGGATTTTTAAAATATTTTATCCAACTGCATGCGATTTGCATCATAGCGGAAGCACAGCTGTGTAAACTGTGATGCCACAATTGAATTAGGTGCAGCTTCTACTGGCAACTTTAATGCTGCTCGAATTCTGGCAGGAAAAAACACTGCATTTTGCACACTGCGGTCATAAGTAGACTACACTTGTGGTCATAAATATTTACACAAGTTTCAGTGAGCCATGTGACACAAATTACATCACTAGGCACTGATTATTAGAGATGTAGCGAACCTCACAAAAAAAGTTCGCGAACCCGTTCGCGAACTTCCACCAAAAAGTGCGAACTTTTGCGAACTTTGCGAACCCCATAGACTTCAATGGGAAGGCGAACTTTAAAACCTAGAAAAGCCATTTCTGGCCAGAAAACTGATTTTAAAGTTGTTTAAAGGGTGCCACGACCTGGACAGGGGCATGCAGGAGGGGGATCAAGGGCAAAAATTTCTCTGAAAAATACGTTGTTGACACAGCGTTGCGTTTAATGCTGTAAAGGGCAGAAATCACACTACATTTCTAAACTTGTGTAATAAACTGCTTTAAAACGTCCGGCGTCTACATGCCAATCAAGTCGTGTAAAGGTTACAGCCGGTTCACAAGCAAAGACAAAACCCCGCAGTAGTGGATACGGAATATATTATTGCTGGTGGAAAAACATCGCTCAGGTGATTTTATTGCAATGCAATGTCACTACTATGTGTAACGTGTTTGGTGCACTACTATGAATAACAGCAAACAGCACTGGACACGTTAAAGAACAGTAACTTAAATTAAAAAAAAAAAAAAATTAATATTAAAAAAAAAAGTGATCTCTGGTTGGTGCTGGGTTGGTGCTGGGGGTTAACTACTAGGAGCAGCACACCAGTCCCCCACACAGCTATACTAATAGCACTGGGCTCTATAAATTACAGTAGCAAAGTAAAAAAACACAAATAAAAAAAAATGATGTGAATGTGTGGTTGGTGCTGGTGCACTACTATGAGCAGCACACCTGTCTCCAACTCACACAGACGGAGCTGCAGTACACAATGAAAAGAAGACTAGAGTAACAGTAATCAGAAAATAAAAGCAGTCCTTACAAGGACTATTGGGTTATAGCAGATGATCAGCAGGACAGCTGCCCACAGCAGCTACATAGAGAGCAGTAGAAAGTAGATTACTAGTCAGCAAAGCTACCTAAACTGTCCCTCAAACCCCTGCACAGCTCTCTCCCTATGCTAACTCATCAAGCACACACAGGCAGAATGTAAAATGGCTGCTGGGCTTCGGTCTATATATGGAAGGGAGTGGTCCGGGGGTGGTCCAGGAGGGAGAGCTGCCTGATTGGCTGCCATGTATCTGCTGGCTCTGGGGTGAGAGGTCAAAATTTGGCTCCAGCTAAGGCGAACCCAAAATTGCGAACTTCGCTAAAAGTTCGCGAACTTGCGAACTTGCGAACACCCGATTTTAGTGCGAATTAGTTCTCCGGCGAACAGTTCGCTACATCTCTACTGATTATAACTGATGACATCACTAAGCATCATTTATATGGATATAATATAGAGGATATTGAATATTATATGGGAATATTTTCATACAAACATTAAAGATGGTTGATCTGCAACAGTGTGCATTGTAATGTAAACAACAACATGGATTGCTGTTGAAAATATACCATTAATCTATAAATGTGCTTATTATTCCTATGTTAAGTGAATAGATCAATTAAAATGTCAGGAAAAGGGAATTTGGTCTCTAACATTATCACATTAGCTGTGCCATGGAGGTCTGTTTTTTAATTTTGGTATGTTTTTTAATTATTTCTCAAGGTAAAACATAAAACCAAAGCAAATATATTCAGCACTCGGAATTGGAAAACCTTTTAAAAGCTCTATCACTATCAATTCATTTGGAATTCATTATAACCCCCTGATCAAAGAACATTCATTTGATATTCATGTGGACGTCAAATGTTTTTCCAAAGCGCCTTCCATTACAATTTACCATTAGTTAATAGGTACTTTAAAATAAAGTGGTTGAGTATGATCGGGGGGATATTAACATTTTTGATAAACAGATGGTAAATGCTTCCTGAATAGAATGCACGATTATATGGGTAACATTTAGCTCACTGTAAACACAATCAGTACTTTATAGTATAATAAATATATGCTTCAGCATTTTAATAAAAGCATGTAAAATTGGAAATCAAGTATGATTGATGTTTAATACCAGCTGATTCTATACGTTGGTCTAAATTTGAATGGGGAGACTACTTACTAGGTCCTGAATATTAAGTCTTTCACTGCATCTGTGAAAATCGCCCCTCAGGATCTCCAAAGCTGATAATTTCCAATTAGTGATGACAAATCTGCGGAAAATTCGCAAAGATACATGGAAATTTAGCAAAACGGCAAAAATGTTGTTGCGCCCATCATTTTTTTGAATTTTTGATGAGCGCATCAAATAAAAATGATGCATGGCAAATTTTTCCGTGGCTAATTTTGTTGCCTGTTTCGTGAAAAAAATCTGCCAATGGCTAAACGCAAAAATTTGCCACAAATCCATGCCTGGAAAATTATTTCGCCCATCACTATTTCCAACAATTCATTCATTTATTTAAGGATGTAGAAACAACGCAGCTGGCAATGGCTGGTAAATGTATTACATTGATCTATTGCCAGAAATTAAAGACCACTCATGCGCTTCAAGTAAGGCAATTTGTGCTATAATATTTACAGATATATGGATTACTCAACATTATACTTCAGTTAACAGTTTAACAGCATATGCTAAACCTCATGAATTTGAATTAGGGCTTCCAAAACTTAAATGTTCGATATATATTAAATGCAAAAAACTTTCAAAACCCAAATGTAAAAACTCTGGAATCTAAAAGCTTGCAAGTTCATGTAGAAGTCAATGGGAGTTGTTCTAGGCTAAACTAAAGCAATTTTGTTCAGTTTGGGTTTTTTTGAACTTTTCAAATGTTTTGGAGAATTGGTAGACCCATTGAATATGATGAGCTAAAAATAAATGTGATGCTTTTGAGTTTTTGTCACTGTTCATTCAATTGTTTCGTTCAAAATTTAAAAAACAAGTAAACATTCATGTTAGGAACAATTTTGAGATATCGGAATTAAAAAAAACACTCTAAAGTTCATAAATTTGAATTTTGATAAATAAACCTTACCTGTATTTTTATGGATACTCTATTTGTATCATTTTAAATATATAAAATTTCTTATGAATACAACTACATTCGAGTGACTTTAATATTAGTTTCTAACAGTCTGCCCTTATAAGAAAACTAGTTTATATGACATAAATTCCCACCCTCCAAAAACATACAAGAAAGTTAATTACTGCCTGATAAAAGTTGTTGCTGTTTATACAATGGGGATCTTAAGATTGTAAGCTGTGCTGGGACAGAAACTAATGTAAATAATATAAGAAGTTAACATTTTTTTTTTTTTTATAAATCATCTCCAGATTGATTTTGCTTGTCAAAAATGAAGAACTGTTTGAATAGGACATAATGGGAAATGCAATGTTTGTATTTCAGAGTGTTCTGGATAATACATTTTCAGATGTTAGATCCCTCTACCTTTAGGCAGGTCAGTTTGTTCTTAATAAAACTGACCATTGTGTGAGTGAATGTCATAGGGACCTGAGACTGTAAGCTCTACTGGGCCAGGGACTGATGTATCATCTCTGAAAAGCATTGTGTAAATGATGCGTAATAGATCTTTTTAGAAAAATATCTTTTGAGGTTGCATAGGCACTTGCAATCAAATGGTTAAATCACCTTTCTCACTCAAAGCCGCAGTTTTGTACTTTATGCCTGAGATTCTAACTCCAAATCCTACTTCTTCACTGCTTGAAATGTTAATGTCACAAATAATCCAGTACCAGCAAATTTCACATGAGTTTTTCCTGAAAATGAGCCAAAATATTGACTTTTTCACATGATTCACAAACTGCAATGGGGGCAATTTTATGTGTTTTTTTGCTGCTTTATAATGAGGAAAAATAGCTGGCAAAACACATAATGTTTCATTAGCCTAGTGGGACTAAGTAGCGGATTGACTGAAATCTTCAAACGTTACATTGAAAAGAAAAAAATCCCCCTGCAAATAATGTTCATCAAGTTTAATAGAAATATAAAAAAGGAAAACTTTAGGGAATAATGGTATCCTCCAGAATGCCTGAGAGGCAAAACTTGCTTTAAATTATATGAAGCAAACCCAAAGCCAGGTTTCTCTTCTGAGACCCAAATCAGTTCATGGGGGACCTAACATAAGGCTGTTTGAGATCTTTTTAATACACCTTAAAGGTATTTTCTAAAGATAGGGTGAAGACAAGCAATTTGGATGTTATAATTACCAATGTAGCATCAAGGCCTAATCAATCCTAGTCCCTGGGAGAGGACCTGAAGTAACAAAAACTCACAAGTATGTGGGTGAATTTATAAAGGGGCAGTCAAGTCTTTAACTGAGCTACAATTACTGGGTAGAGATGTAGCGAACTGTTCACCGGCGAACTAATTCGTGCGAACATCGGGTGTTCGCGAACGCGCAAGTTCGCGAACTTTCCGCGTATGTTCGCAATTTGGGTTCGCCGCGTTTTTTTCGCTGCGTTTTTTCTCTGTGTTTTTTCTCAGCCTAAAAAACGCCACACAACCACACATGGCGTTTTTCAGCCTAGTACTGGTGTAAGCAAATCCCGTTTCCATGGTGCCAATAGCGCGAAATAGCAAAAAACGCAGCGTATTTCCGCTAGGTCTGCCCGTTTTTACGCAACGCTTTTTCAACAAAGTATTTTTTAGAGAAATTTTTGCCCTTGATCCCCCTCCTGCATGCCCCTGTCCAGGTCGTGGCACCCTTTAAACAAATTTAAAATCAGTTTTCTGGCCAGAAATGGCTTTTCTAGGTTTTAAAGTTCGCCTTCCCATTGAAGTCTATGGGGTTCACAAAGTTCGCGAATATTCGCGCTTTTTGGCGTAAGTTCGCGAATGTGTTCGCAAACTTTTTTTTTTAGGTTCGCTACATCCCTATTACTGGGAATTATTTTATTTTTCTGGTGTCAGTGTGAATAATATTCATAATTACCATAACTGCCCAAAGAGGGGAAGGATCCCATTAGACCAAATAAGTTGTTTTCTGTGCATGTGTTATATTAGTCAGTAATCAAGTTCTTTCCTTCTAGAATACTGAGCCATATTCAAATCTGCGAAAAAAAATATTTTATATTTTATCACATGAAAACTTTTTGGTGAGATTCAATTTGAGGAGAAAAGGTTTTTCTCCTGAGTTACAGTTTTTCCCTATAGACTTTAATAGAGTTTTCATGTGATAGAGTTTTCTCTATGGTAACATAGAGAGAAATGAATTAAGGGAAAAGCTTTTCTCATCAATCAAATTAATCTGGTCCAGTTTTTATTTACATTTGTGCTGGGACTTGGTGAAAAGAGGCTGAATGGCCTAAGGTCTATGAAAGGAAGGTGTTTTAGCAGCCACTGCATGGCTGTCATTACTGGTGCTATCAGGGTCGGACTGGGGGGTGAAGGGCCCACCGGGGCTCCCGCCCCAGGGGCCCTACAGGTGCCCACGCCCCCCCCACAGGGCCCCCCCTAACCCCCCTCACAGGGCCCCTCACCCGCCGTCCTCCCCCGAGCACGTACATTTAACGCGTTAGGGCAGGTGCGGTCGGGCAGGAGAAGCGCCGGCAAGGGTCGGGTCTGGGTCACCGGGGGCCCACTAGAGCCGGCCGCTGGGATTTTTCCCGGTGTCCCGGCAGCCCAGTCCTACCCTGGGTGCCATGGCTTCTCTTGATGAGAAATAGCAATAGTTAATACTACATTTCTATGTTTCTGTGAAAACACAAATTTATTTTTGTTTTGCCTGCAATGTCTTATAAACACAAAGTCTATAAACATTAATTGGCTATAAAGATAAAGTGAACAAAAAAAAAAAGTCAACATGAATTTTACAATATCTCAATACTGTTTGTAAACTACATTATCTGACTGTTGGTGTACTGCCAGAATTTGTTGTTGCTTTGCTAAAAATAAACTATTAGCCATTAGGGAATATACTATCCTCTAGATTAATTATTTTTTAAAAGAATGGAGACATTCGGGCTTAAATTTTAATAAGAAGAATATGGGGATTAGAAAAGTGATCCTGTGTGTATGTGTTTATACATAGCAATGTTCTCGTAGCAGTAATTACTTCCCCTGTAAGGACCTCTTTGGGCCATTAAAAAGATGTGTTTGTAAGTGGCATGTTCCCAGATTGAGTCTAAGTGGAATTCAATACTCTATTGTCTTTGATGAGTCTCTCATGGCATTTTATATTGCTTAAGCTACTCCACTGCAATCATGTCTCATATTTTCCCTGATGTGGTTTGTAAACCTGGAATAGACAGCCTTTGGCACACCAGTGCAATTCTTTAAAAATACATTCATTCTTATGCCACAGTGTTTCATGCATATAACTACATAAATTGGTAATAATTGTTAAGGAGTACAGTATCCAAAGCCTTGAAATCTAATCACATTCTAATTGTGATATTACTAGATAGGGCACAAAATCATTTGAGGAACATGCCTATAAACCCAGTCTGATGCAACACTCCTCTGACACCGAGTCACCATGAAGATCCAGCAACCTTTACTTGTCTTAAAGCAAAGGCATCATATCACAGTGGTCAAAGAGTCCCTTAGCTGCCAGCAGTTATTTCCTAGCTGGAGGCTCAGCACTGTTGCATGAGTCTGTGCTATAGATTGTTGGGGTTGAAATCAAGGCCACGCACTATAGAAAAAAAAAAAAAAAAACTTATAAGAAGTAACAATCTAGAAACCGTCACATGATCTATAATTTAATTACAGTATACACTAAGCATGTTTATAAATTTTTTTTTTTAATTTTTCATACCATTTTGCATACCATTGTCTTTATCAGCTTATCACTAATACCCATTTCAGTAGGGTTAAATATCCCTGCTGATAGTCACTGAAGTATATTTTTGAATGTCACCCTATTGCCGGCACATGAAATAAAACAGACTTATTTTAAAACTCATATAAGTGTCCTTAGACACACCCTATCATCATTTAGTACTGAATAAGCTAAATTATAATACAGGTATGGGACCGGTATCCCAAGGTCTTTCTGTAATTTGGATCTCTATACCTTAAGTCTACTAAAAACAATTTAAACATGAAATAATTCCAGTAGGATTGTTTGCCACCAATTTGAATTCATGCAGCTTAGTTCAGCTCAACTACAAGGTCATGTTGAATTATTACAGAGAAAAGGGAAATCATTTTTACAAATTTTAATTATTTAATTAAAATGGAGTCTATAGGAGACAACTTTTCCATATTTTATAGCTTTCTAGATAACAGGTTTACGGATGCCATACCTGTACTGACTACCAAGGCATATAATTGAGAGATGCTAACAAGGCTAGGGATCCAATGAGTGTCAGGGATTTTTTCTATCTTGGGGGGAATCTACTGTACTGTAAAATTAAATATATTACTGTTATGTACAATATAATTTCCTATTTCATTGTGCTTAGATTCTTGCTTAATCAATCAAACCAATGTTAATTAGCTGGAGATATGATGTATTGGTTTCAGTGTAAGGGCACCTATGCCCCACACACGCAGTATTTACTGTAGTTCATTTTTTTGCAACTTGTTTGATTTCAGAGTCACTTTATATAGGATAGGGCAGAAAGCATTTGTCTTTGGACCTAAACCTTACAGGGATAGCCACCTGTACATAATAAGAGTACTAAACTGTAATAAAAGTAGTAGACTGAAAAATAAATTTGATGAGCAGAAATTAGCATTGTTTTGCACGTTTGCACATATTGTTAATATTTACCCTATTGTTATCATTGTCATTATTTATTTATATATCATGATTAGTGAATCTGTCATGTTCTCTTTACCAGAAAATTTGTAAAACAGTGGAAACTTTTACAAAACAGCAAAGTCAAGAGCATTTTTCCGTTCTGTTTTTTTTTTTTTGCACAAAATGCATTGGGTCTTTTTTGTGCGTTTCTTATCCACACAAATTACAGTGAAGTCAAAGGGCGTTTTTTCATGGCATTTTTTCCCCGCAAAATGCATTGAAGTCGATGGTATTTTTTGTTGTGCACATTTTTTTCTCTACATGTTCTTGCAGGCAGTGCTTTTTTCAGTCCCAAATCAACAGCTGAGTGCTAGACTGTAATTGTAGTTGAGTAGCTGCTGTAGGACCGAGACAGCAATATATGTTTTTTTTTCCAGTGTCATTTCATCTTCATTCTATATTGTCATAATTTTGTTCGTGTACTAAACATAGATGATTGGACATCAATTATCAAGCTATACCTCTTTGTTTAATCAAGGGTACTAATGAGCAAATCTGTCCTATTTCACTTCACTGAAAAATTTGTGAAACTGCAGAAAAATGCATGAAATGGCAAAAAAATTCATGAAAAGGGCTACCGTACAATTTTTCTTATGCACACAACTTTTTTTTTTTACATGGCCACAAATTTTTCCTCATGCTGCAAATTTTTTCGGCGGCAAATTTTTGCATCCGTTTGGTGAAAAAAATCTGCCAATGGCATAATTTCACCGTGAATCTATGCCTGGTGAAAAAATTATGCTCATCACTAATCAAGGGTTGTTAATCAAGTTTGTAAGCTCTTTTGGGCAGGGCTCTCTTCACCTCTTGTTTCGATTATTGATTGCTTTATATGTTACTCTGTATGTCCAGTGTATGAAACCCACTTTGTTGTACAGCGCTGCGGAATATGTTGGCGCTTTATAAATAAATGTTAATATAATGTAATGTAAAAGTACAAACAACACACAGACCATTTTTACTCCCTGACCACTGATGTATAGCTTTAAGTTCAGTTCATTCTCATGCTGATGGCTGAACATACCCTCAGTTTTCAAGGATTTTTTGTGTTTTGGCAAGGGATTAAGTTTTTCTCCAGAACTTTTCAGTAATTTATTAATTTCCTCTTCTATCTCATCCTGTGTCACATCCCTGCAGAGATAAATGCTATTTTGTATTAATTCAAGTTTAAACCAAAGCCATTGGAATTTTATATGACAGCTGTAAGTTTTGGGATATATCTATATCTGTTGAAACTAAATACTTGAAATGGAATTCCCCAATTTACAGTACAGGACATATCTGACTTCCTGGGATAGAGTAATGACATGAACAGTTTGACCAGACCTGACTATAACAAGCTGTAGCAAGTTGCTATTTTTTCACAAGCACAATGCAGTAATTATATAACAAAGACTATTACCTTGTGAAATGCACATTTTTAGTCTTATTTATTCAGTTTTTTCTGCTTGAGGCTTTTTTAACATTTCCACCCTTGTGTTTTTATCCTGGTCTTCTCTTATTACATATCCCCAGTTTGACTGGTGAGTGGCTGTGGAGATTAAGCAACAATAAAAATGCAGTATGAACATGTTAAATACACAATAATACTTTTACAAAAGCCAAGGAGGGAAAACCTTATAGAAAGTACCTAGAATTTACCTTTAATGAAGCAATCTAAGGGGCTGATTTACTTACCCACGAACGGGTCGAATGGAGTCCGATTGCGTTTTTTTCGTAAAGATCGGTACTTTGCGATTTTTTCGTATGTTTTGCGATTTTTTCGGATTCTTTACGAATTTTTCGGATCCAATACGATTTTTGCGTAAAAACGCGAGTTTTCCTATCCATTACGAAAGTTGCGTAAAAAGTTGCGCATTTTGCGTAGCGTTAAAACTTACGCGAAAAGTTGCGCATTTTTCGTAGCGTTAAGTTTTAACGCTACGAAAAATGCGCAACTTTTCGCGTAAGTTTTAACGCTACGCAAAATGCGTAACTTTTTACGCAACTTTCGTAATGGATATGAAAAACTCGCGTTTTTACGCAAAAATCGTATTGGATCCGAAAAATTCGTACAGAATCCGAAAAAATCGCAAAACATACGAAAAAGTCGCAAAATATTCGTTTTCAAGTCGGAACTTTTCCAATTCGGGTCGGATTCGTGGGTTAGTAAATCAGCCCCTAAAAGTTACACTAAAACATACAACTTTACGGAGGGTGCTAAATATAATTAACTCATAATAATAATAATATTTGGTCTTGCTAACGTACAATTATCTGTTGCTGTCCTAAATCTTCTACCCTCCATCCTTGCTCTGTCCTTTTCATTCTTTTTAAAAGGTTTTCTGCTAAAGTCTGAACTAAATATGTGCAGTTTCTGGTACATCCAGGTCTCTGTGATCTTGAGAAATGGGCTGCAATTTTCCCAGTTGCTGTGCAGCGAGAACAAAAAACCAAGTGTGAACTTATGTCAATACAAATGCCAAAAACAACTCCCCTGAGAGTTAACAATTTATACCTTCTTGTGTTACTGTTCTGTTTTCACTGTGTTTTCGTTTTTGCTGTTATCCTGGATTAAAAGCTCTTTGAACCCATTTGATAGTAAGTTTAAAATCTCAGAGCTTCAGAGCTTCTAAACAAACTGTACCTTGAAAAAACTATACCTTCAAACAATGTAGGTCTTTAGAATAATATATTATATATAAAACCCTGCTTAATCTAAATAAATTTTCATAAAAAAATATGAATTGTTTGTAATGTACCACTGGGTAATCCTAAATAGAAAATTGCCATTTTAAGTACTAAGGGCCGCCCCCATAGGTTTATATGATTCAAGGTGCACATAAACAAACCAAGGGCATGCATACTTGTTAGGTCACATAACTCTTGCCTTTTCTCCCCACACTACTTCCTGCATTATTTCCTGTCAGATTATTTCTGAGGGAACACACAGCCCACAACATTGTGGCTCAAGGTAAAATATGTAAAAGGGCAAAATTTACTGATATATATATTCCAGTTTGGAAAGATTCTTTAATAGGCTACTTAATATGATATAAACAATGTGTTGGCTAAATAATAATTCTGATTTCAAAAACATGAAATTCAGTCAAACCTGGCGTTTACTTTATCACTGACTAAAAACTAAAAATTGCTTTACAGATGGAGCACTGGCTATCCCAAATTATTTCTTGCAATGTCATTTACTCAACTATGTAAACACTATGCGGCAGAGACTTATTGCCTTATATCTCTTAACATTTATACGTGAGGGAGATTTATCAAAATGGGAGATCATGTTTGAAACAAATTGCAATATTTATCATTTTTGGCAGAAAATAAGTCTGTCTCAAACAAAAGTCTCTTCCTTCCATTCATTTTCAATAAGGATATAAAATCTCAACTGTTTTAAAACACTTGAAAAAACTTTAGCTAATAAAGATGTTTGGATGCCGAAGATGCACTTCCCATTGATTTCTATAGGCTTTTAGGTGTTTTTAGGAGTTTTTAATTAGAGTATTTGAGATTTTTAACTTTGATAAATCTTGAACTTTAAATATATTAAAGATCTTAACTTTTTGCTGCAATGTTCTATTATTTTAATAATAACCCCTTAATCGCGTGTATACATATTTTTGCTTATTAATATAATATTACTGCAGTGCCCCTGTCTGTTCTGCTATAGTATTGCTTCAGTGTACAGAGCTGCATACAAAACTAGCAATAAGTAAATTCAAATATACATATAGATTTTCTAAGATGGATTTCCATGGGTTACTTTGATCATATTAACACCTAGGGGCACATTTACAAAAGCGCGAACGCACGAGCGTTCATGCAAATGCTCCGAGTGTATTTTCGCTGATTTTTTCGGGCGTCCGCACGACTTTTTCGTACGGCGCACGAAAAAATCGGAAAGGTTTTACCGCTGTTTACAATTTCGTGACTTTCAGATCGCCAATACGATATTATCGTGACTAATACGATTTTTTCGGAAGCATTTTTCGTGATATTTGCGATCTTACGAAATTTTCGTTTCCAATACGATTTTTTCCCATTCGTGATTCGGATTCGTGGATTAGTAAATGTGCCCCCTAGGATAGTACCAAAATTAATTTAGGATAGCCAGCACTCTCTCTGTTTGTTCATTGCTTTTGTCCATTGTACACTCTTCATTTAGTAGTTAGCCCTTTCCAAGTTGACCCTGCAAAGATGCAAAATATTTTCTCCTTTGGATATTTCCCCTGCCATGTCCCATTGTATTTCCTGAATTACATTTTTTCCTCTGTATTGTAAAAATGTTACATATTTAACATATCTATTGTGTTTTTATCATGCAAAAAAGACAATTTGCATGGTAAAATTCTCTAGCAAATTTGAGCACAATATTGCTACTTCAGGCAAAAACATAAGCTTATCCCCAAATCATTTCTAGAATTATTGGTCACTGCAATTTTATTAGATATGGTTGCGGTGGCAAAGCCCCTTTGTGATAGGTTGCCAAACACAATAATTATTACTCTGTATTTTTGCTGTTGTCAGTTTCCATTTTTGAACACATTAAACATTTTGGACTAGAAAATGTAGTCAATAATATTGCCTGGAAAAAAACTCCCCACATATAATTAAATCAAGTGAGTGAAATAATCTCCTCTAGATAGTGAAGCTATTCTGTAGGATCATTGCTTTCATTAGCTTTTATGTTTCAAGTTCACTTATACTTGGTATTTATAACTTCGGTGCTCCTGACCTGAATACATTTCTTTAGCATACAGGCATGGGTCACACCTAATCATTAAATCTAAGCACAAAGTAGACAATACACAGGGAGAATTTCAAGCAAAGGCAAAAAGCCTGACAATAATAAGGAGCCAGAGAGAAAAGACCCAAATCAGTGTGTCCTTATTGACCTTGCTGAATGTTAATAGCCCAGTAAATGACTGAAGCCATAATAGTAAATTGTTTTTATGAAAAATGTCCAGTCTCTCTGTCTTAATTTTCTCCTTAGCAACGCAAAAGATCAGTGCAACAGAGCATGAAAAGAGAGAATGCGGTTATTGGCAAACGGTAGCCAAATATCAGACTACGTTCTTCCTATTTCTCTATATATTTTTTATTTCTTTTGAAACCAGTTCAAGAAACATACCATTAAAATAACATATGTGCAGTGATTTACATGTCTATTCTATATAGTCTTCTATACAGGAAAAAAATATAAAGCTAGATTCAATGCGTGCGTTTTTGGGGGAACAGTATTACAGATACAGAACCTGCGTGCTGTGATCCTAGTACGATGTGATGCACAACTCACTGCAATGTTATAACAAAAAAATGAAAATGTTTAATATACATTGGAAAACTGTGCCACAAATCTTTCAGACACCTGAGGGTCTAATTAATTTTATAATTGTGATGGACCTCCATAGGGGTTATTTGCTGTGTTAAATAAATGGTTTGTCTGGAAGGCATTCCACTGTGTATGTCATAAAGATTAACACTGTATGAATGCGCTCCAGAGAGGTTGCTGATAGTATTTTTCATCATGCCTCCCTTAGCTTAAACCACAAGTGATGGTTAGAGTAAATGGAACACTGTGATCAGATGGAGGTTTCAAACCAAAGAAAAAACACACAAATGATAGCACCAGAGAACTTCTCACGAATCAATATATGATCAGCGATATTGATCAGCAATTCAACTATCTCAGGCAGGGAAAAAACAGAAGCTTGCGAATGAGGGAAATGTTCCTATTGAGGTGTTAACTGTTTGATTTGGCCTTGCCATGAGATAAATAGGAAGAGCACTTGTAACAAAATGGGCAGAAATGGTCGCAGAATCTTTGTTACAGTATGGGAAACTCAGAGGTGAAAAACGTTTGCATAAATAAAATCATGTTTTAAAATGTAATAATCTTCATGATCTGCTTGAAGGTTGCATATTTTTTTATAACAGGTCCCATACCTTTACTAAGTTTGAATTATATAGTTGATTGGCTGAATAGTGGTCCCTGCAGAAAAAATGCATATTTTGCATTATGTATTGCTAACTATAGAATAATACTATAGGTCATGAGCTAGGGGGTGCTGTGCATTTAGGATAGTGGGGGCATTGTCACAGGGGCAGATTCCACCCCAGCGTGGTATAGAAAGGTTTTAGGGCACATGTACATCTGCAAGTGCAGTGAACAAAGTGTAGTTTAAAGCTCAATTAGTATTTTTTCCCACAAATTCTGGTGTCATTGCAGTCACAAAGGGGCGATTCTCTTGACGCACTGCACCAACTGCAATAGCATCCATGTTGACAGACTGCAAGTACATTTGGTAGCAAATTGGATGCAATTGCATAATTTCCAGTGTTTGACATGCAAATGATGTCTGCACCCAATTCTGCACCCAGCAAGTGTGCTGCGCCTATTGAAACTGGGTGCAAAGGGAACCCTGGAATATTCCTGAGTGCAAGGAAATTGCTGGGCCCACAAATGCCCTTGTGGACGTAAATGAGACATTTTGCATGATTGCATAGTCACAAAGAAATACAAGAATATTCAGCTTTATCCTGACGATATATATCCCTCTGGCCCCAGGAAAAATGCTACCAGTAATTGGAACAGATGGCAGCAATCTTGCTTTATAATATTGTAGTTGGTCCAGAGAAATGAAAGAGTTAAATTTGTATCAGGACTATGAAAACATGCCTCTGAGACTGGATGCTGCAGCAGCCAGATATTATTATATGGAAATCATTTTTCATTTTATTACACTGTGGAGAACAGGCAGCTATAGAGACATCCTGATTAATTGTTATAACTCTGATAACTCATGTAGGCATTTTATAGTGTGTCTCTGGACTTTTTAGTTATGCTGAACTACCTGAGCTTTATATTGTTCTAGACAGGAGGATAGAATTTATTTCTATTTTGCTGTAAAGTATATAAGGTATAATTAGATCTTTTGGCATTGCCTATGAAGAAACTAAGGCTTGGGCAGATGTGCTGGGAGTCCCCTCCGAGCTCTGTATTTGGAGAAGAACAAGCCTCCAGCCAAGCTTCGCTTGATTAATTACAAAACCACTGAGGCAAAACTAGAGGGCTCTGGAACCGAAGCCTGGAACCAGCTGTTTATTGAACCTGAGCACCTAATTTAGAGTATGAATCGTAAGACACCCTGCAAATGAAAGCCACACAAAGTTCCAAATGCCATACACCTACTCCTTGTTTTTTTTTTACTTACATATTGTTTTGTACTTCATGACATTCTACAAATGAAAGGTGAATGACACAGAATGATCTTTTTTTGCTACTGCAACTGTGTTTAACATTTTACATGGCTGACCTTGATCTGGTGACTTTGAAACCTTATGAATTACAGACCCCCGTGCTCTGGGAGATGCTGGTAGTTTTAGGTCAGTGGCAGCTTTAGGACCACATGTTGAGAATGTCTGGTTCACACGCTCATCAATAATATGTTGTTATAAATTGCTTTGCCTGGGTCGAGTTTTCCGGCTCACAAGGATGTTTCTTGGGTTTTGTTGTTGTCGTTTTTACACATTCTTTGTCAGTATGTGGCTCACTGCTGCCTTTCAGTTCTGCTGTCTTTAGCTCAGTTCCAGCCAAGACTATTTGAAGGTCTGAGTCAGTTACTATATTGTATATATTAGAGCAAATTGCATGGTATTTTATATCAATTCTGGTTTCTTCCAAGGCTCCAAAAACATATGGGCAAGTAAATTGACTCCTATTAAAAAAATGATTTATGTGTGAATATGATCAGGACCCTACATTGTATAATTCACTGAATAGTAGACGATATGAATAGTATTTATCCATACAAGACTATGATAATACATTTGTACCCTTTGGGCAAATCAGAGATTAAATATGGCGATAAGATTTATATTGGATCTATCTGACTCACAGGGCCAAATTTATTAAATGATGAAAATAGAGCTTGCCACAGTTAGCCAGAAGGAAATTTCATAGCGCTCATTTTACTTAGGATAGGATTTTAGAGAAATATTTATCAAAGGTTAAAATAAAGCAAATTCAATGAAGAGATGGGATATGACCTCTATTTTTACTTTGATAAATATGCCATATTGTCTAGATATTATCATTTTTCAGATTATGCATTCATTTTATGCTTTCAAATACATCAATGCTTTGGAAATATTTTTTGAACCCAGGCTAGATTCTTCCTGTGTGTAGTACTCTTACATTACTCTTTTAGTTCTGGATAATATATATAATAGATACTGTCTTTAACCCTCTGGTTGCTGCCTGTGGATGTGCATCTGGCTCTATGCATTGCTAACCTCTATAGCAGGGGTAGGGAACCTATGGCTCGGGAGCTTTTGATGGCTTCATCTGGCTCACTGCCAAATCTTTAATAAAAAAAATTACGGGGGGCGTGGCCTGCGCTTGGCGGATAGAAGACGTGTTCTAAGGCATAGAACATGTCTTCTATCGGCCGAGCGCAGGCCACACCCTCCTCCGCATTGCAGCCGGCATCCTTGGTACCCATCCTACCTTGCCCCGCAGCATCCCCGGCCGAAAATCATTCAATAGGTTTTAAAATGGTATATTAGAATTGGGTGAAATACATGGGCAGAGTGATAATGTAGGAAAAGAATGGAAACTAGCAAAAACTTTGAGCTTCATAAATCTTAGCAACAGACATGAGTGAAATATATGTGCTGGGCATCATTATGCTCATATAGTAAAGGAGGGGCATTATTTGAGTTCTTCTCATTTATCTCATCTTCAGCTAATTATAGTAAGAATTAAGAAGGCCTATCTGGCTGCCAAATGTCATTCCGAAGACTAACAACTTGCAGCAATGCTTGCCCTCATTGCACCTTCTGCTCCTAAACATCAATCAGTACATTAAACAAGATGTATACATGTTGAACATGAAAAGTGAAAACTTGTGTTTTGAGTTTGTACTGGATTTCAAAACTTCTCATAATCTCTTTATAGCATAGCCATAAAGGGCACGGCAGTATCCTCCAACAGCAGGCAGTTAATGGTTACTAATGCATTCCAACAAAAACATTTGCAGTGTTTCCACATAACTCAGAAACTACTTTGCACTTTGTCTCCATTATAATCTTAGTGCAGTTTTTTCATGTTGTGTTCTTGCCAGTATCCACTCTCACCTTGAACAGAGCGTTAAGCAGTAGCTAAAGGAGAGATAATTCGGAGAGACAGAAAGAGCAAATAGAAACTGCCTGTCCCATCACCTTTCCAATTATCCTGTAGGCATGCAAACCTTAATACCTAATTCTTTCTTATTATTTTGGGCAAATCTATGTCAGAGTTGCCCTTTTATATTAACTTGGAGCTATACAGCCTGCACTGCTGTAGCGCTACCTGTACTACAATAGAATTTATCACAGTCAAAGTCTTTCAGGGTCACTAGGAACATGTAGTTCAATAACTGTGGGAGTACTGTTTGCTGGACATTGCCTAATCTAGTATTTTTCCAAATGTTTTCTAAATAGACACCGCCATGTTTTCTTTAACAATCATTTTATTTGCAATGACTCCTAAACATTTGTTTGGGACCCCAGATTGGTCCTCGTGCTGTTTAGCATCGATGCCATGATTCCCCTTAATACTAGCGATGCACCGAATCCCGGATCCTGCGTACAGCGCTGGACAATTTTTAACCCTTACCGATCCTTATTAGCATAGCATATTAGGATTCGGATTCAGTTCGGGATTCGGCAGAATCCATCATGGGGGGGTTCGGTGCATCCCTACTTAATACAGCAACATTTTCTTCTGCAACAGATAATAGTCATTAATAGGAGATATATGGCAAGTCTTGTTTTGTATACAAAGGAATATGTCACAAAAAATTCTAAAAGGAATTTCTTTGATCTACGAGACCCACTGCAACATCCAAAGGGGAATTTACTGAACCACGCCTTTTTGTTGCAGAAAACCTGAATTTGTTGCAGAAAAAAACGCAACTTTTGCGAGATTTATTATGCAACAAAACCATGGCAATTCTGATTCAGAAAACACACAAGCTAAAACCTGTTGAGATCTCCTGTTAGGAGAAAACAGCACCAGCCCGGGGTACCTGTAGCATTGCGCTTCCTCCTTCTGGCTTCGTTTTGCTAATACTAACACAATAGGCGCATGCGCAGTAGAGTGAAAAGCTGACTTCTCTGTTAAAGTTTGGCTTATCACTCTACTGCGCATGCGCGCTCGCAAAGCAGGAAGAAGGAAGCGCTGCAGCTACCCCGGGCTGGTGCTGTTCTCTCCGTACAGGGGCACCAGGTACCAGGTACAAGGTAAGCGATTCAAGTCACTTGGGGGTGCCTAACATTTTGGCACCCCCAAGTGACTTTGCCTTTCCTTCTCCTTTAAATGGATTTTATGGGTAATTGCAATTTTATATTTCAGAGCTTTCTGGATTATGGGCTTCTTGATTGTAGATTATCTATATATTATTTTATTATCTATTAGTTATATAGTATTGACACATTTACTCAGCACTTTTCAAAAATAATTTCATCAGGAGCCCATTAACCACCTGTAGCAAACCAGAGTATCACTATGCAGATTGATAACATACAGATTGAGAACATACTAACTCCTTGCAGATTTGCCCAGGACCCCATTGTTGCAAGACAAAACAATGCCACTAAGCCATCACCCTTTTTAAGAAAGTAAAATCTAAATATATTTTGTGAACTGGTTTTAGGTTTTGTTTTGCTACTGTCACTGTTGACCCTAGCCATTTTTTGATTTTTTTTAAACTATTAAAAATTACCCAAAAATGAAAAGATTCCAGTCAATTGGATACACAATATTAATAAATAAAGATGAGCTTGTGTCAAGAAAAATTGAGCAAGGAAAAAATCACAGGCGCATCAAAAAAAGTTGTGATCGCGTCAAATAAGACACAGTTGTTGTGTCTCTTGGGTCAAAAAAGTCATGCATTCAATAATGAATACAGTTTAATTGTGAAATGATAGATTTAAGACCAGTTAATGAATAATATTAATAACAATTCCAATGTTATCCAATGTATTTTGTCTGTCACACTGTGTCTCTTGGCAACTGTGCACTAATATGATCTACTATTTGTTAATATAAATCAGCCAATGACAAAACAATGTTATTCTAAACAACTCTACAGTATACATTATTTAAAAATTTTCAGTCGTTTAAAAAGTGTATGTAAGTGTAACAGCTATGTCGACTTTGCATGGTTCTTCTTATGGCTGATAATCTGCTGGCCAGGCCCACCAGGGTACAGCATAGAAAGGAACAGGCAGATTTTGCAGTTATATTTACAAATAAATTTTTAATGCTTGGAGAGTTGCTAAGAATAATAATTTCTTTCACTGGGCAAATTATTAAATTATATTTTGGGTTTATATCCCCTTTTTAAAAACAGGAAGAAGAAAAGCTAATTAACCCAAATATTTCTTTCAACTTTTCCTAAGTGTGACGTTTGAGTTATTAATCTTCTGCTGTTGTTTCTATGTGTGTCATTTGTACTGTACATGAGAAAATATGGTGTAACAACATGGATGCTTTGACACCTGCAGCATTTAATGAGCCAGCCCGTCTGTCTCTCGTTAGGAGCCCCTCGCCAGCTATTTAGCACCTGTGCTGTCTGGAGGTATTGTCTTGTTTATTTAACCCAGAGATTACGGACAGCATGATGGCTCCTAGTGGAGAACGATTGTTGGCATCTTTTAGTTTTTATTTCTTTTTTTAAGCCACCAATTACAACAGAGTCATTGTTGCAATGAACAGTAGGCAGGGGATGATATGCCTTACATTTAATGGCTCTACTGCAGATGCAGGCAAGGACCTAATAAGACCAAACAGCAATATAGGGATTCTGTCATGATTTTTTATAGTATAGTTTTTATTACTAAATTACACTCTGGACATTGCAAAAAATTCATTCTACTATTTAAAATTTTATTCTTGAACCAATAAATGTAATGTTTTTAGCCATAATATTGGTGTGTAAGCAGCCATCTTAGTGCATTGTGCCTGAGTCTGAGATTTGAGGAAGAGCCAGCGCTGCACATTAGAACTGCTTTACAAAAACCCCACAAACACATTAAAAGGATGATTTTCTTCATATGACATAAAAAATATATAAGCCTTTCCCCAGGCACAGTCACATGCCCCTTGGTACTCTCCCTTTCTCAAGCTTAAGCTCCACAGGTCCCTTGGCTCTATGTCTCTCAATCACAGGCACTTTGTGTCCTTGTCTCAGGCACCACAGTTCCCTTGGTTTTCTGTTTGTCAATCTCAGACACTCTGTGTCCTTGTCTCAGACAGCCTTTATTCTTTATCTCCCAATCACAGACACTCTCTCTGTCTCAGGCTCCAGGGGTCCCTCGGCTCTCCCACAGGCTCCCACCCACACACTGGGAACCCCCAGGTACTGGAGCACACCTTTGTACCTCTAGTAGGCAGATCCTCCTTCATCCACCACCTAATTATCTGGCTGAAAGTCACACACATATGAATATGAGGCACATAATGCAAATGCAATTAACTAAGTATAGAATACCTGTATTGTAACCCTATAACTGCACAATATTCTACCTACTGAAATGTTAATGATGAATGGGACATGTCAAGAGGTCACAGTGCAGTATCTGAACAATTTTTTTCATAGAAGCCTCTTAAGAACTACTGTCACCTGCATGGACAACCATATTTTCCTTCCTGATGCCTAATATAAACAGCAAGTGTTCCTTAACATACCAGAACAAGGCAGAGTGTCACAAAACCAAAAGGTTTAATCTCTAAAAAGAGTAAAAATGTGATATTCAGTAACAGACTTGTTTGAACCTTAATAATTATCATTCTCGCTGAGCTAAATAAATGGAGAATGTGTGTCATGTCGAGTGCATAGTACAAAAAAGATCTGATAAAAGGAAACAAAATCAAAGCACTTTAGGTAAAATATAGTTGCAGAAAATGATGATTTCACAATAGGATACAACTTTCAAAGTCTGCTTATCCATGTCACAAACATGTTGTGCTACTATCCTGCTGGGATGACAGAACGGGCAGTGCATACAAATAATATCAATTGTGGGCACTTAGATTTCAGAATTACTGTACATAGGATTACTTTTATTGTAAGAATCCAGTGTCCATTCTGTCTTACATAAATATGTGTCTAATATCACATAAGACACTTTACTACTACCTATAGCCGCTGTGAATATAGGAGGTAACCCACCAAGAATTCTTGGTGGGTTCTTGATACTGTGCTGATACAAAGCTTTGAACCCCAGGGAATTAAAGATTCACAAGAGTAATGGCATATGGTCAATAAATAAAGGGCAACATATTTAATACCAGGGAAAGCAACAGGATGTGCAAGTATCAAGTCTATGGTAGGCAAGTTGAAAATAAACTTTTGATTCAAGTCACATCAGAATGTTTATAATGCTAATGGAAACCTAAAAGCCATTACTGATAAAGACAGATGTGCATTTATTTTTTTATATTAATGATTCTTACATATTTGTCAACAGGCAGTTGGATTTCGAGCTCTCAAGAACCAGAGTATTTAGACAATCCGTTGCTTCCCCAATAATCACTCTAAAGTCACAAAAGATTCAGTTCATGAATCTGTGGAATATCTAGGGGACATGTCAAGAAAATAACATTTTAATTCATTATAGAGAATGGGAAAGCATATTTGTATTTTACTTTGATTAAAAAGTCCAAACCAGAAAACACTTAAATGCAATTTTACTTTGTACTGGAGCCTTTTATTATTTGATGGATGTCAGAGATCAGATGATTTGGATGCTGCAAAGGGTTATTTGTTTACAGAGTGCTTGGTCAAGCAGAAACAAGCGTACATTGCAGGAAGCTGGGTTTAATATAGTTGACAGTAGAACAGACACAGAATTTAGAGTATAAATTGGGCTTAGTTTGACATTAATAAGAAAGACAGTAGTAAACAAGCTATTATAGGTTGAGAATTTATAATTTAATTAAAGGAAATTGCAAGTATTCTTTTTTAATATTCCACTCATCATGATAAAGTCTGAATATTGTCATTACTCCATCTTAAATGCAGTATCTAATTCAAATTTATTTACACTATCATCAATATTTTGGCACTTGACCAACAGAATATCTAATTTTTTTCTGCAGACTCTCTCCCCAGTATAAATAATGACTAACGGTAAGGGTGGGCAACTTCTGGAGGGGCATAGGCTGTGCATCCCTGTCCCA
The DNA here is from genome assembly GCF_000004195.4 of Xenopus tropicalis. Taxonomy (NCBI): domain Eukaryota; kingdom Metazoa; phylum Chordata; class Amphibia; order Anura; family Pipidae; genus Xenopus; species Xenopus tropicalis. Next base: position 110,838,169 of record NC_030679.2, read on the forward strand.
AAGCAGAGTAGCTTTATCAGAATAACTTGGCCAAAGCAAAAAGCAAGATGAAATTGTATGTATGTATGTATGTATGCATGTATAACTTTATTTATAAAGCGCCACAAGGGTACTCAGCGCTGTACAGTCTTACAGAATACAAAATTACACACAGGGAGGACGAGTGATATAATAAATAAATACAATAAATACATATATATATATAAGTGCCATGTGGTATGAGACACAGTAGGAAGGAGGTCCCTGCCCCGTAGAGCTTACAATCTGAAATAGAATTATACTCAGACTATTAACAGTGAAATTTGGTTTCTGTTGTTGCCTGATGTTTACACACAAATCTTACTGAGGCCCAAGAGAAAGGATTCATGCTGTGTTTTCTCCCTTTATCTTGTTGTAAATAATAACATCTCATCTTATTTCAACGCCAAAGAAGCTTTAACTGCCTTTAAAGGACTTATATACTTGAGATAGTCTGGAGTTTGAGACTTTACAAAGTAACAGGATGAATATAAGGACAATAGAACTCCTCTACTGCCTTGTACCTTAATGTAGTCACACTGTTCCTCAGATCCTTAGTTATTTTCAACTGGGTTGCATTATTATTTGTAATGCAACTCATTTTATGGTGTGTGTATAGTGAAATGGTTGTTTTGTTGAGTAATGGATATATGAAGAGCTGAAGGTCTTTCCTGTATATATATAGTATTTTGGAAGTGTTCATAAAATGAACTTGAGTTAAAGGATAAGGACTACTGTATTTCTTGTCAACTGCTTATATATACTGTATGCTACCATTTGTAGGTCATTGCTTGGGCATTAGCAACTATGTTGTCCTGGGAACCATGTAATCTGTTGACAAGCATTGGGGGGGGAGGGTTTGGGCAATTATTGTGAAAAATCAAACATTTCAATAGATACAATATATGTTCAATTGAAATAAACTGTTTAAGGTTTTTAGGGAGTGATTTTGACTGCTGTGGTTTTCCCTGCATGCACTGTGTTGGTCAAAAATGAAATAAATGAAAATCAGTCCAGGTTTTAACAAAATACTATTAGCCACAGTGTACTTGTCTGTCAGGGACAGGGCAGCTGGCTATAGAGCTGAAAGGAAAATGGCAAAAGTTGCTTTAGGGTAGGTAAAGCAAATTAGTTGTACATGTATTGGAAAGGAGATAATATTGGATAATGCAAAAAGATAAACACGGGATGTTGCATTTTATACGGTTTCTGAGGGTTAAAAAAAATACTTTGTCAGCTGGTTCCTCTGTAACTTGGCCTTATGTACAGTTATAATGAAGAGTTTTTGAACTTTTGCTCAAAAAGAAATTATTGTTAATTTTGATATGTGTGTTTTGCATCTACTTGATAACAGGTCGTGAGAAGAGCAGAACAGCTGCACTATTAATTAGGCAGACAAACCGCAAAATAAACTGGCAGTTACACCCTTGTACCATATGCTAAAGTATATGGCAGTAGCATGCTATCAAAGATCCAAAATGGATTTTCAAAATGGATTTTCACAGGGAAATTCTCCAGACATTAAAGAAAAAGAAAGCTTAAAAATAAATACAGCTAAAAATGCTGTATTTTATATACCGAGCTTGCTGCCAGCCCAGAGGTCCAGCAGCTTCAACATCTTTAATCTTGTTAGACAATCTTTTGAGTTTTATTGAAACCCAAATGCTCAGTGTTCTAGTGTAGAAGCTAAGCTTAGGGGTCATCAGAAATCAGTAAATGGATTGTTAGTTTGCTGAATTACAAAAAGTTCTAACATTAATAAATACGCTTCTTAAAATCCCATAGGAATGAATAGAATGGAAGCAACAATATGTAGAGCATATTTAAAAAGGAGCTGAATTTGATTGAAAGGTAGATACTGAGAAGTGCCAAACCCAAGGCTAAGACAGAGTATCATAGAGAAACTGTAAGTGCATTTGAACAGTAACAATGCATATATTTCGACACAGAACACATGATCAGAGAAAATACCTTCACACAGACACTGATTTTGTACCAGTAATTCTTATTTATTCATAGTGAGATTCAAGTTGAGAGAAGCTGTAGGAAAATGATATATTATATTGGACTAACATATAGTTACATCACAGAAGTCCTTCATTTTCCTTCTACATGAAGAATTGCGCAAGGCTGGAAGCTTGCTATTTCAATCATACAGTTTGTTGGTTCAGTAAAAGGTATGAGTGCTCTTATAGCATTGTTGTGTTTCTGCAGTGAAATTTGATACATACATTGAATTTACAGGAATATATAACAATTAAGGAAAAGTGATGGCTATTTAGAACATAGGTCTCAATGTGTGACTATAGCAAATTATAATTTCAGCTGTACCAGAAGCTTAGAAGAAGCCATACTTCATATATGCAGAATGTACACTGTAGTTAATGTCCTCCATTATCCTTCATCTTGATGCTCTGTCACCCCAATTTCTGCTTAATAGGCAGTAGTGGTGAGTGACTCTGTCCCTTTTTGCTTCACCGAAAAATTCACAAAAATTCACGAAACGGAGATAAATCCGCAACTGCACCTATGTTTGCCACAACCGTGACTTTTTTTTACGTGTGCTGAATTTTTTCACTGTAAATTTTCACAGAAGTTCCGCAAAACAATTCGCTAATGGTGAAATGCAAAAATTCACTGCGAATCAACGCCTGCTGAAAAAACTAATGCCTGCTGAAATCACTAATAGGCAGAAATATTCTCCATATATATAACTGTACATACATAGATTGAAATCCTGACCTACTACTTTCTATGGCAGACTATGCTGAATTCTTGATTAGAGCCAAACAACATAGCGGGTATTATTCAAATCCACATATGTGCTAAATCCTTGGTGCTGGGATATAATATACTATAAATTCCTAGTTATGGTATTTAATTCTATGATAAATATGGCTATATTTTCCTATTCATTAAATGGGAAACCATCCAAATTTGTTCTTGGTCTTTTTTTTTTCCTTTGCCCTATTTCTTTTTATATTCCAAGTGCTAACAAGATAGAATTTGCTAAGCTAGCTCTACTTGTTTGTGTTTCATCCAATATTTTATATTGTTTCCTGTATAGCTTCTGTGATTTCAGCAAATTTGCGAGAAGTGTGAGAAAAAAAAAATGCTTACTGCTGGTCACTCAGCAAGACTATTTCTTGTGCTTAGAAGAACTTCAAAAAATGACTTGAGCTCAAAGTGGATACAAATCCTTCCCAAGACACTGCATTGTTTTACACTGCTCCATTTGATTGGTCCCACATCAACGCATGTCAGCTTCAACTCTGCTGCAATGCATGATTAAGATTGACAGGGTTTATATACAATTCTTCTATTGTTACCAGATACATTTAAAGCTTGTTAGCCATTTAATGAGATATATGAAACCGATCACCGCAGGTAGAGCCAGCAACAACAAAATCTTTTAAGTGTGTTAAAATGCCGTTTGACATTTCAGAAGAGCATTGACTGAAAGTCATTTGATATGGTTTGTTGTACATCAAACAGTTAAACTTTTATACGTGTGACCTGACTTGTAAGCTTAGCTGCATGATCGGAAGGGCCCTGACATAAGAGAACGTAGAACTTTTAATGTTTCTTGTGCTTTACTTCATGTGTCACCAGGCACCTTTGAAGCAAGTCGATATCAGTGAGATACTCTATATGTACCAAAACAAGAGGCAAAATGTATGTGAATTACTCTTTTGCTAGAGACACCCGGTGTTTGTTGCTGTTTTCCACAGTTGTTGCCAGAAGTGTATACCCTTCATTTCAAGGTAATGAGTCACTGGCTGGGGAGCCATGGGAAAATGCCTGTTCCTCTGAATCATATTTTGTTACTTGTAGAAAATTAACTTTCCTTACCAATAGGCAATATAAGCCTTTTAATGGATAAAATGTAACAATAGGGATAACCCCATTTATGTTATTTCAATATTATATTATGAAAGAATCTTTTTCATATTTCAGTATTATGGCTGCATATTACTTTATTACCTTGTGTATAGACTACTGCAGTATTTTCAAACTGTCAGATTGATGCAGATATGCCGAACCTTGCAGTGTGTTTTCTCACAATTCATCAACTGTGATGATAATGAGAATGCTGGGAGTTGTAATTTACAGAAGCTGGAGGGGCATGTGTTTGATATGCCTGATCTTACATCAAACATTTAGCTGAACTGGGCCAGGGACTGATGGGACTGATGTATAATCAATGTAAAGAGCTGCGTATGTGTGTTGGTGCTATATAAATAACAGTTAAAATAAATAATAAATATATTCCACCTAGATTATATTAATTGCAAGACATGTATCAAATGTAATAGACACCTGCATAATAGTATTTGATCTATTACATTTCTTATATATCAAAATGAATAATTGCCATTTCTGTTATTTAATTGGGTTCTGCGATGATATTCTACAAAAAACTATATGATAAAATAAAATTCAGTTTATTGATAAGGCCAATAAAGTGTTTTAGAACACTTACAATACATGTGTGTGTATACTGAACATACAAATTCTTACTAAAATACATTTGATGACTAATATAGGAAGCAATGACAAGAGAATGGCAAAACAATGTGTCATGGGTATCCCCTGGCATGGTCATTCTTTGTGTTTTGGAGAACTGAAGAACAGCAGACACAATGGAGTTAATTTCTAAACAGTGGGCAAATTTGCAAATGGGTAGAAACTCATTGCAACCAATCAGTGATTGGCTTTTTTTTTTTTAGCCAGCTGCAAGTTAAACAATGAAAGCCAAAATGTAATTGCTTACCCTGGGTTACTGCTCAGCTGCAAATTTGCCCACTGTTTACAAAAGAGTTTGTCACTTGGTATCATTTTCTAACACTGGGAAAAATGTGCACCTAGCCAATAGCAACCAATCAGTGATTGACTGTGTTTAGCAAGAAGTGAACAATGAAACAAAAATCTGATTGGTCGTCATGCAGTATTGCAGATTTTACCATTGCTTGTATGATCCCCACTATCTCTAACCAATCAGATTACTTATAGGTGTGGAATTTTACCTCCAGCCACTAGAGGGCATCAGTCAGTATTAAGCATCTCTGTTTTTGCTATTTGCAGGAACTAATATCAGATAAATGCACAATTATTCTGTATCTAAAGTTCACTCAATAAATCCTTAAGTTCTGATCAGTGTGAGCTTAAAGAATAAAACAATATGAATGTGAAAGAACTGTAAAGAATGGGGACATAAGCATTGTTTTAAATAGACCATAACCCACCTTCTAGCCCAAGGCTATGTACAGGTCTGGCATTCTAGCTCAATTTATGTAATACAACCATGCTCAGCAAGACCTGACCAACACAGTCATGTTCAAGTCCTGGACCTATAAAATATTCCAGAGTGGGGGGATTAAGAGGGGTACTTTTCTACCAGTTCTACCGATTTAAATCCACATTTCTACCACAATGTTGCATTGCATGTAAAATACTGGATACATTTAATAATAAATATTAAACAACTGCCAACATCATCTCACAGCAGGCAGGCATTGTCTGTTGTGTGCATTTAGTTACCACTGGAATAATCCCTCTTGAAATAGAAAGTTTTAGAATTTAGCACAGTGGCAGTAAATGCACTAACAGGAGGTAATAATTGTATTGTAGGCTATTAAGGCAATATACTTTTTTTTTATAATGTAGCTTGTATTGCTAGTGAACACAAAAGAACATCCTTGAGATATAACATCTTATTTCTCCAGTGCATCATTGTGCATTTAATGATTTCTACAGGCTTTGACAGCAGTAGGAAAATGGCAAGAAGCCTCATGATATATGTTGCAGTCCTTTGTCTTCGGTGATTTTACTGATAATAAATGACCCTCAGTAGCACTTGCTGCAAGATATTGACAATATCACAAGGAATCTGCCAGACCACACAGTGGAGAATGTTACTCTATATATGTGTATGTGTGTGTATGTATGTTCATAGGGGTGTCTGCTAAAAGTATTGACCTGCTTCCATGAAAAAAAGCTGTTTAATTGGATAGAAGATTTCCATTAAACCTTTTCAAATGAGAATTTTATTAGGAAAACGTGTTACAAAAGCCCTGGAATACAGCAATGTAATTTGCCAAAGGTGCCTAATTAATTAACAAACAAATTTTACATTTGACTACTTTTGCTGTAATAATGAGATAGTAACATGTATTGTAACATGTAACATGTACCAAGTATGTTAATTAAGTCAGCCTAAATCCATGTTGATGAAAACAATATCAATTTTTTCTTTTTAATGTTCAACTGTTTTTGTACCCTTAATATATAAGGGCTCATGTACAATGTCAAACATAATAGACAATGTGCAAACAATGGCTGCAATCGGCACTTGCACTTTGCCTACCACGTGGGGTATTGTTCAAATAGCCACAGGCCCCTGTGCTCTGTTTCCAGGCACTCCAGGCAGCGTGCAGCATCCAAGGGGTCATATGCTTAAGTATATATCACTAAAGGGCTCAGTCTTTTGTCTCATAGAGTTCTTCCACTTGCACCCCAAAGGTCAAGAATGACCCCTATAGTGTTTCATGTTATGGAGGTACCTCATACAGGGGTCATTTCATTTGGAAGTGCAACGTGCAAGACTACTTGCAAATTGGCTGCAGTTGTAGAATTCCATGGAAATAGCTCAATATCATAATATGAAATGAAATAGAATCAGAATTCCCTTGAAATGCTTTTGAAATGTTAATACTAATTAGAATGCACTGCAACTTTCCTGCAGTTTACTAATACATAATTAGGCATTGGTAAATGGTGAGCAGGCTGAGTTCGCATTATGATGGAGTCAGTGGGTGTGCAAAATGTTTTAATATCAGCTTAGAGATGCTTATGGTGCCAGAAATGGAATTAGCATGCTATTCATAAGGTGCAGTTCATTGGTGCGTAGGCGCAAAATGTAAAAGGAACCCTGCAAGTGACACCTCTTCAAGGCAAGTGCTAACAATACTATGCACCTTACTCAGAAACTGGGAAATACCTTGCACAGCCGAGCAGGGTCGGACTGGACCCATGGGACACCAGGGGCCCCCACCAACCCAGCCCACTCCCCTGGCCACCGCATCAGAGATTAAGTTGCAAAGCAGCATGCATGTGGTGGTGTTGGCGAGGTGAGCATGTCGGGAGGAGAGCCATGGAGACTGAGCAGGGGCCCTTCAATTAGCAGCCCCATGGGCTGCATCCAAACCTGTTATCTCGTTCTGTGATCTCAAATGTAGATTATTGAAACAGTAGAAACAATTAAAGTCAACGTTCATGTTGCATTTTTGTTGAACCTAATTTCAGCATAAAGTATTGATAGAAAAGTTATTAAACATGAAATGTGTGGATTTAGGTCAGTGATATAACTGAGTATCAGCTTATAAGCCAATGAATGGATGGCAAGTCAAGAATATTACCGGTAACATTAGTCTGAGTCTGTACTGCAGACCATAAACTGTATCACATAAATTCTAACTGGATGTAATAAAGTATTTTCTGGGCAGAAAATGGCAGATTCGCAAAGGTATATGGCAATTTCACAAACATAAGACCTACTTTACATAAAATATGCCAAGCCTATTATTATATGCCACATACTCTATATATCAAAATATATTTTTATCACAGTCTTCAAATGCATTGCTTTAGCACGGCACAACTTGTTTCTTCTTGACAAATAGCATATTCCATATTGTTATGTATCCTAGGTAGGTGTTCTGTATCTGTCCTTGCTCTATACTATTTGTGTACACTCACACTCAGATACATATATTCTGAGTGAACTTTCCAAGGCACCTGGTTCAGAATTGTTAAATCTTTGGTCCTCCAGCAGTTATAAACTAAACTGTCAGCTTTACCTAGCTGCAGAATGCTGGGAGACTTCATTTCTAAAAGGTAAAGGCCCTGTGCTCATTATTCCCAGCTCTGCTGGTAGAGACTGCAAGTCTACAACAGGAGGCTGCAAAACTGACACTGAAGTTTTTCCTTAAACTATGACTCATTCAATCCTTTTTGTGAAACCTTTAGAAGTTCCAGTTGAAATTAGATGTTAGTCAGACCTTTCGTGCATTCTTATCCCTCTCTAGGCATCTTTTGGGAAAAAAGAAAAGTTTCCTAAAATAAAGTTACATTAGTCTTCCAAATAAAAATGTCATTTAACATGTGTACTAGTGGGTGTTTTAAAGTAGATATGTCTTTTGGAACGTGACATTTTCTTGCACATAATTGCCATTTCTCCACAACAGCATTAGGCTCTGAATAGCAGATATCCTGGGCTCTGCAAGAACCATCATTTACAGATGTACTTTGAAAACATTCGTCTAAAAGTCAGGGAGGTTCAAACACTTTTCCTCATCCCTTGGGTATTTGTGCATCAGATCTAGATTAAAGGCATGGAGTGTGCTGCCGTTGGTATCTAAGAGGCTTTCAAACTTGTAAGTTAAGTTAGGAACCAAGTTTTCAGAGAAATCAAAGAAAAGAGTAATATAATACTTACCTAACTCCCACTGCTCCTTAACCTTAGTGTTGCTGGAATAGCCTGTGGTGCACTGTATAATAAACTAGCTCCCTTTCCTACAGGGAAAAGTATTTAATGCAGTCATGGCACAATCTTAATTGTGTAAATAAATAAAACTGGTCATATTTGTTCTAGAACACTTGTAGGAATAGACAGCAATCAACTGATAATGGTATTAGTACTTCTAGAGCATTCTAGGTCAGCTGCACCTTGGTCTTCTGTGACTTCCAACTGTGCTGGGTGTAGACACAGCAAGGTGCCAAAAGCTTAGCATGCAACCTCATATCTAACCTATAGTGTTCTGGAACATAACATTAGTGATGAGCAAATTTGTCCTGTTTCGCTTCACCGGAACCACTGGAAAATTTGTGAAATGGCTAAAATGTCCAAATGCATAGAAGTCAAAGGGCATTTTTTCATGGTGACTTTTTCCTCTGCACATTATATTCCCAGCAACTTTATTTGCACATAATTCATTGAAGTCTATAGCTGGTTTTTTTTGTGACTTTTTTTCATGCAAAATACTGTACACTGGAGTCTATAGTTGTATTGTCACTGTGGTTTTTCGCAGATAAAATTTGCAGAAGGAGACTTTTGCAGTGGTTTTGTGAAATTATTGGCTGATTGCTGCAATTTCACTGTGAATCCGTATCTGGTGAAATATTTTGCTCATCATCATTACAGAACATGCATGAGTGCTGCTTAATAATGATCCTTCTATTGCCATAACAATGCTATTAGGACATTTTATTATGAAAACTGTGAGACCTGCAAGCAAAAAAATAACTCGAAGTGTCAAAATCCTGTGCAGATAATGTTTCTAAAATTAATTCAAACACTTGCTACTTGACTCATATTGAGCTCCCCACAGATACCTACATATGTTCAGGGACAGAATGTGTGATTTTGTGTGGCTGTATAAACAAGCTGTATTTGGCTTGGCAATTAAAAGTATGTTAAGTAGGAGTAGTGTGTTTATTTTTATATTTCATCATAATAAATAATAGGTATTGCTTGCATTCTGGTGGAATACTTGATGATCTGGTATATGGAAGTTCACATGAACAATACAGTAAATAGAAAATGCTTTCTTACTATATTAGAACCTCTCACACTTTCCCTTTCCAACATAGTAAACATGGGCCAGCATTTACAGTATTACACAGTTTTGTGACACAAATGGACAGCCAAATTGAATTAATCTAAATCAGTAGATGTCTGAGATCAGAGTCTTTGCATTTGTGTACAACCCACTGTCTGTCTAAGGAACAATTGTATTGGGGACTATTAGAATAGACGGCACTTTCTTCCCTTGTTATTAGATACTTTACTCCCATGAAGGTTTAATTGCTGGTAACAATAGTAATATTACATTGCAGAATGTGCTAAACTGCGCTTACTGCTTTTTCTGTTCTTTTCTTCAGCCCCTAGTCTAGTTCACATGCGCTGTAGAGCTGTAGAGTGAAAAGCCACCATTTTGTTTCATTTTGCATTGGCTTTTTATACTACTCCATGTGCATACCTGACCGATACTGAAGAGAAGAAAGATGTGGAAGAGGTGGCAATGCGTAAGCTCCTACAGAAGTACCCCCACCAGAGCATTTTTAGCAAACAGGAGCACCAGCACAGGGTCTCAACTGAGGATTCTGGAACCCCCTAGTCATTATACCTTTCCTTCTCCTTCAAGAGCAAATTGTGGGTCCTGTTAAATTCTGGTTCCAACCATCATAACATTACAGTCGTTTGGGATGCTCATGGTACTACCTTGTTGGCACAGGATAAAGTCTCTTTAGTGTTGTTGGATGGTCCCCACTAGGAAATATAAAACAGCAATGATATCTCATTATCTAAACTGAAGTGAGATTTATTACAAAGACTTGAAATATGATCCCATTCCAAACAATTATGATCCAAACAATTGGATCAACCCAATATTGGGTGATCATATCGTGGAAGATCCACTCTTTGGTGACCCGCCTTTTAAAGTATGGCCCCCGTTAGCACTTAAAGCTAAAGATATCGTAGGTATCACTTAACACATAATTACTATTACCTTTACTGGTCCTTTAGTTCCATCTCCTCCTCTGGAGCAATCTTGTAACTGTGCACTCAATCAAAGGACATGTCAACCCCCAAAATAATGTTTTGCCTAATAAAAGGAAAAACTCCTGGTTGTTACTTTTTCAACAATATTGCAAAGGTCAGTCTCCTCCAGCAAGACAGGTCTGTCAATCTGTTGGCTTGTGTTACATTGTTTCAAATCCCAGAGCCACCAGGGCAGAGAATAGAAAAGGACTGGCAAACACGACTACTACTAATAGCAATTATATACAAATAAGTCAAAAAAACATTACAAATATGAAATGAATGTATTAAAGTTGCTTAGAATTATGTTTTCTTTTATTAGGCAATTTTTTTTAGGTTGACTTGTCCTTTAAGTCTTATATCTCATTCTAGGATCTAGGATCAGACATCTGGTATAAGGCAACCCTCCAGTAAGCCTTCCAGTTTATCCCTTATCTGTGCAGCTGTAAATGTTTTTGCCTGTCAATCAACATTAGCAGGGATGTTCCAACTGGGTGTTCACCTCCTATCACCATTGAAAGTGAGACTGGGTTGAATTTGGAGTATATCAATCATAACAGGAACTATAAAGTAATAAGTAAAAATACATTTATTAGTAAAAATATAAAATATCCATTCAAATGAATTTCTTTATGATTTGCAAAAGGCAGACTCTTCATTATTTATGTATTTTGTGAAATACATTGATCATCAATATCCCCCATTTAACTCTACACAAAATGCCACCATTGAATTTGTTTGGTCTAATTGTTTGCAGTAGTTTGCCAGTTGATCAATAAATTGATAACTGTATGGATTTTTACCTCTTACAAATTCACTGGTAAAATATTAAACTTATATTTGATATATATTTTTTCTTTAAAACTAGGATTGGCTTGCTAGATTCTAAATTATGCATTAGGTTATATGAAAATTATTTAAAAGTATAGTTCAATTTTATTTCTCTATTATTGCTCTCTAACATATTCCTTAAAGTTATTCCTACCATTCTTATTTGTATGCATCTGTTTCTGTACTCATATGAGGGTATTGTATTACCTGGGAGCAGTCAGTTAAATATCATCAAGGAATTTCAGAAATACAGAGGCCAATGGTGGACCAATTGTAGACTATTTGCTTTGCTTCGCCAAAGAGTTACCTTTGAATGTAGGGCACCAGACATGATAGCTTTCATGCTGTACTTACATGTAGTATGTTTCACATTTCCTCATTTAGTGTTAAAAATAGAATCTGATTGTTCTGATGATCAGTGAAGTCTACAGTTCTAATTTTGTTAAGGAACGTGCATGAAATAATTTGGGTGCCAGATATTTATAAACAAGTCATATATGTGTGGCACAGATACCATACAATTCATTTATTTTTAAGAAGCTATAATGCCATGCAAAGCTATGTAATTGTAGGCTGAAGTAATACTCACTCTGGAGCTGCAGCCACAGCATTCAAGACCATTCAAGCCACATTTTCTATACATTCTCTAAGGCATAGCAACTGATACTGTCCAATCCACACTTTAGGCTGTTCTACTAAGCAGCCCTGATCTAATCTACCAATAGTAATTTCACATTCATAGGGTCCCCCTTCCATTAAGTCCCACTAAAGTGGAATTTCCTCCTCATTGAGGGGTGTAATTGAAACCTCTTTCCTTAAATACCACTAGTAGTAAACCACCTGACATCAATATACTAATGTAAACCTCCCCACCACCCACGGCATTCTGCAAATAATTGTGATATACAGTATGACCACAAGTGCAATTTTGAGGGACATTGCAATTTTTTTCCCATATTGCAGCATTGTTTCCAAGTATTACAGGATGCTGTAGAAACCCTGGAGCTGCTGCCTGTTTTGGAGGTAGCAGTAACTCTGTTCTGGGGTTCCCCCACAACTGCTCTTAATTTGGAAAAAGAGGGGAGCAGGACTGATTGGCAGCAAGCACACTATATGGAGGTACAAAGAGCAAATGACTGTGGGGAAATTTGTGAGACTGCAGTTGTAGTAGTGAAATTAAATAACCCCAAATGTTGTTTGTATTTTGTTAATTGCCCCATGGGTTTTGCCCAAAGCATCTTTTTGCACAATAGGGCTGGTGATGGGTGAAACTTAAGCATGCCCTTGGACACTCAATAGCTTGTGCATCATTTATTTTTGGTGAACACTGAATGTCTCCTAAAAGGCACAATTTTGGTAATTGTCCCCTTACATCTCCTACCCCCACTGAGCCATATGAGAAACTGACAACCATAGTAGAGATCTCTAGAAACGGAATCATTTAAATGATTCCATCCCTGGTATAATGATAAAAATGGCTTTGTATGATAAGAAAATAAGACAGAACAACATTACTTCAAACCAAACAAATACATTCATATAAATTATAGCTGCAGTAAGTTGCTCGTTGAGGTTTTTACCTTTTAAACAAAATCTAAATGCCTTCAAGCTATTATTTTAGTAACTTGTCCATCTTTGCCTGAGTCTTAAACCCCTGAACAGGGTGGCTTTTTAACTCAAGTGGCCAATTATTTCATTTTACTATCCTATCTTCCCATGCCTTTGTGTCTCCAAAACCCATTATCAAAATATCTGCATTGCAGGAAATAACCTCAGGCAGCAACAACAAAAGCAAAGGGAAACTCTGGCAGAATATAGAAAGCATCGAACATATCACTGTACACATAAAGGACCCAAAGACCCTCAGCTTGTTGTGAATCAGCATCAACTTTAATTCATCACAGCAGAGTGGTGCAAATTAAATAAGCAGCTCCAGGCAGCGGGCATATTATTTCAGCTAACAGGGCCTTAGATTTATTGCCTTTCTCCTGTTTAGAGTTGTTGCGATGTGACAGATATTTCAAGGTCATACATCAATGTATCTGCTAGTAAATTCTTAAAGGAAAGAATCAGGTGAAATAGAAGTAGTATCTGTGTTGTATATACATGAAACTAATATTTCCCTTGATTTTTTAATCAAAAACACTGATGTTCTTACCCTTGTAAAAATGTAATTCTTCATAGTGGCCTAAACTACTGATACCTCCAGGTCAATGTCAGTTTCACTTCATCTTTTTTTATTAAGAAAAGGAAGCAGACTGCCTCCTCTATTTTATATAATACGTTCTGGGAAGCTGCTCTGAGCGTGGGACACAGAGGTTGAACAAACAGAAGGATCTCTATGCAGCTTGATCCAAAGCAGCCAACTGGCGTGTAGAAACCGTTGTGATTTGTAAACATTTACCAAATTTGTGTATGAGTTTCACTAACCAGAAATGAGTGCATTCAACAAACCAATGGCGCTATAATTCACATGAGTAAGAATTGGAAATGACTCTGCTTACATGCTCCATTTCCATCCAGAAAGTCATTATGAATAGATATTCATTCATTTTGTTGATGGAAGCAACGTTCCATTTGCATCTGTAGTGCAGATATTAAACTTGCACACCTGCTCTATTGAGTGAAAGCAAACATTGGTCTCTTAGCGGCAAAAATATATATAACTAGCATGAATTGCATTTGGAACAACTTAGACTCTACAGTTTTGAAATCGAGGGGAAAATGAGATATATGAAGGAGTTATAAGTATATTAAGTTAATAGACAATCCCTAACTTAGGCATCCAATCTCATTTCTAATTTCAGAAAGTATATATTTCGACATGCTCTACTTCTCAGCACAGTTTATATGTATAAAAGGAGCAGAAGGAATAAAGTAAAGTAATGATGTAACAAAATGGATTGAAGTCACATTTATGTACTGTATTTTAACAGTATTTACTGCCTTCTGAAGATTTATGAGGGATGTGCATTACCTAAATGTATGTATTACATATTATGCAAAACTGAATAACTACATAGATTTATATTAGCACCAGAATGAACTTTATAAGTAGTAAGTAAAAAATAAATAGTACATTTATTTACTATGGGACTTTTTTCCCAATAGTTAGACAGTTATGGGCTCCTGGCTTTGCTCCTAGTGGGGAACCAGAGACCTTCCTCGCACACCCTTAGCTCTCCAACTTAGATTATGCGCCCGGTGCACACTGCTGGGGGGATCGGCACCCAGATCAGTATCTTGAGAAAGGGGTCACTTTGCCCCGAAACGTTGCACTACCGCAATAAAGTTTGAACTTAAGGGCTTGTCCCTATTACAGCTCTGAGTGCCATTGCATTTGTGGTTACTTTGCTCCTAGTGGGTCCATGGCTGACAGAGCTGCACGGTGATTCAATCAATGACCCAAAATATAGTAAATCAGGGTGACCCTATTAATACAGCAAATTTTGCCATATATGGCCAGCTAAACATTTGTGTTATTTTTGATAGAGGCCTTTCATTTGAAGTGTACATGTACTTAATGCAAACTGAATAGTAATCATAGGTTCCCGTGTTAAGCATTACTGGTTTAGT
The DNA here is from genome assembly GCF_000004195.4 of Xenopus tropicalis. Lineage (NCBI taxonomy): Eukaryota > Metazoa > Chordata > Amphibia > Anura > Pipidae > Xenopus > Xenopus tropicalis. Next base: position 110,853,197 of record NC_030679.2, read on the forward strand.
TCTTTATTTTGGTTCTTTATGTGTATGTTTTGGCAATGGTTTTATTAAGTAAACATCTAACTAAATGAGTTTATTGACTAAAAGTATTCCTACCTGGTATGTGTGTGCCCCTGGTATATGCTTACTAGTTGTTGACAATCACCCAAACTTGTACTCAAAAATCATCAGCAGTACAAGTATGGCATCAGTTATGCAGAAACCCGTTATCCAGAAAGCTTCAAATTATAGGAAGGCCATCTCCAATAGACTCCATTTAAATCAGATTATTAAAAATGTAAAATGATTTCCTTTTCCTCTATAATAATAAAACAGTACCATGAATCCTTATTGGATGAAAAACAGTCCTATTGGGTTTATTTAATGTTTAAATGATTTTTTAGTACACATAAGGTATGGAGATCCAAATTACAGAATGATCCCTTATGCAGAAACCCCCAGGTCCAAAGAATTCTGGATAACAGGTCCTAAACCTGTATATAATTTTAGGATATTCGTTTAGTGGCACCAGCAGATCATTAAATAGCTTAAATCAACATATCTGCCTCTTGTGCTTTGTTGCCCTATACCAAAAAGCACAAAATGTTTGTCCAAGGACAACCTAGAAAAGTTGACTTGAAGGATTAAAACATGTTACTAACTACCAAGAGAGCAAAGTTCATATTTTACCTGCTTGGCAAAATGACTATGACTAAGAACACAGAGGCCCAAACAGCACTCCTCAGGTCCAATAACTAAGTGCCATAGGCTGCTAATTTCATAGATGCCCCCCAGTATGATAAATGCACCTCGCTCATTAATGATTCAGTTTTACTGGCATTGAGATGTTAGCACCAGTGCAATGATGTCATGTAGCTGCATTGAGATTGGTGCAACCTTACTCTTGGGACTTTTTTTGTTCCATTTTTGACAATTTTATATTTTCGCAGAAAGGCTGCACTCAGTAAATATTTACTAGGTCAAATTGATTGCTGTTTTGACTTGCTTTTTATATACTGCAGCACGCCATAGAATGTATTTGGGATATCACTGGCATATCCATCTTTGAGAACTACAAAGCTGACAGTTGACCTGTAATGATGTGGGTATCCCATATTCAAGGTGACAGGCATTTGACACTTGTCAGAAATGATATCTTGTGTCTTTGGTTCTCATAAAAATGCCCTGCAGTTTAAAAAAGGACATTTCACTCAGAAGGATCTGATATTGCTACTGGGGTGGTATAGATATATCTAACAAACAAATGTAACTATGCAGCACAGAGGTATTTCTATACATGGTTTGCCATAGTGACGGATTAATCTGTGAATGATTTATATGTGCAGTATATATAAAATGGTGACATGCTTTTTGATAACTCCAACATGAGTCAAAATGTTGCATGTTGAGTAAATATCTATGCTTCTTCTATTCTGTGGTATATATATGTATCGTCAGGATTCCCTGTGGATCGAAACACATAGATATGGGTTCTGATGAAAAGTTTGTTGACTGTTTTTGTGAATAATCGGTTGCTGTGAGTGCTTTCTCTAGTTATAATATTATTATTATTTCATAGTCAGCGCCCAGCCTGTATATTTTTGATTGGTGAGTGCCAAAACTGCATTTATTATATATACACACAAGAAAAAAAATGGAGCACTCATGGGACTTACGGATGAGTGAAAAAGGTTTCCCCTATATTGGGAGTGTGTTATAACCATTTGTTTTGGATCGTCCTTGTTTAAGTATTCCTGGTTTCTTAATTCTTGACTAGAGATAAAGGCTGAAATTGTACTTCTCCTGCACCACTTTTTCTTTTAGTGTAAGCCTTGCATTTGGCTTTTTGACATTTAACAATGTATTTTGTAGAAGTCTGCAATATTTAACTTAGTGTGCATTTGTCTGCCATGTATAGTTGGGAATAACCTTGGAATAAGATCCAAAAAAACAAAAACAGTTTTGTGATGACAACAGGTGGAAGCTTACTCCTTATTTAGGTGGGTCCAGGTGCTCAAGCCCCAGACCTTCAGCTTAGGGAGTCAAATGCAAACATCTTGAACAAAGCAGCTGGCATAAATCTGGATTACCACTCAAATGAAAGTTGATGAAGTGCCCTGTGTGGCACGAAACGTGTAAGGCTTTCATGTTCAATTGTGTGTTAAAAAAATTATGGAATGCTTTTAATACAAACATAGTTTCAACTTCAATTTCAACTTTTCATTTGAGTGGTAATCCGGATTTGTGCCAGCCATTCAAGATGTTTGCAATAAACTTGGAATACCATGAAGTAAGACCTAAAAAAACGTGTACTGTAAAGTCTGGAGACTTTGCCATGATCATGGTCAGGCAGTATTCCACCTTGTGAAATTATCTGGTTCAGAAATGGCAGTTGTGTTTGCCTAAAGCAACATTTAGAAAGGTTCAGTTTCAGCCCTGCAGGATCAATGAGTTTCAGAACAGTTTCAAGGTACTTGTTATGAAGATCCAGAGTTGGGGCATAGAAAATAATAGCATCCAAGTACACTGTACACAAGGTATGTCATGGAGTATAGATGTCATCAGTCTTTGAAGCTAGTCCATAAGGTACATGCTTGAACCAAAACAAACCATCATGGGTGAGAATTGCAGTGAGGTCTCTGCTTTCCTCATGCAGTAATACTTGATGGTAGGCACTCTGAAGATCTAGGGTAGCAAAGAATTTTGCTTCTCAGAGTTCTAAAAATATTTTCTCTATGTATGGCATGGCATAATTCTCAATAACAACTGCTTTATTATGTTCACATAGGTCAACACACAATCTAATACCTTCAGCTTCCTTCATTGTCAAAATTGGTGAAACCCATTCAGAGTAGGCTAATTGCCTCAGTTTTAGATGCATTTGTTTCACATCCAGTTGCAATTTATCTTTGTGTACAAAGTTCTTTGCACAGCCCAATGAAGCGTTGCTGAGAGGTGACATTTTGACTGTGTACTGTAGTAGGTATTGGTGCTGTAGTAATGTGACCATCTACCAACTGTAGGTTTAGTGCAGCAAAGAGGTCCCTCCCTAGTAGAGCAGTACCTTTATTTACAATGTAAAGTCAGTTTTCACAGAGTTTGTAGTCACTAGCAAGAAACCAAGCTCAGGAACTGGATCCTTTACGTAACCAGCCAATTTTAGGGCACATGCAACAAGTGAATCTTTTGCTAAGCATTGCCTGTAAATAATCTCTGGAAGTATAGAGAGAGCATTAGGCCAATGGAGTGTCTCTTGTCAACAGAAGCAGTACTGACAGTAAAAGTGCAGAAAAGCTCATCTGGAACAGATGTACCAGCTTTGTCCATGCTTAAGACATAGAGACATAACTTCATGAACATCTCTAGCAGAACTGTGACAGATCTTAGCTAAATGTCATACTTTTTTGCATTTGCAGAACTTTACACATTTTGCAGGACATGTAACATGATTTGCAGTGTGCTGTGTCAAACCACACCAGAAGCAATCATTTTAATATACATTTGCTACTCTGTTTTACGTTTCGTACAGTATAAATGGAATCCACATTCCACAACCTCACTGCCCTCACAGTGAAGAACCACCTATGCTGCTTTAAATGAAGGGATGTAGCGAACCTAAAAAATAAAGTTCGCGAGCTTACGCCAAAACCCGCGAATATTCGCGAACTTTGCAAACCCCATAGACTTCAATGGGAAGGCGAACATTAAAAACTAGAAAAGCCATTTCTGGCCAGAAAACTGATTTTAAAGTTGTTTAAAGGGTGCCACGACCTGGACAGTGGCATGCAGGAGGGGGATCAAGGGCAAAAACTTCTCTGAAAAATACTTTGTTGGCACAGAGTTGCGCAAAAAACGCAAGCTATTCTAGCGAAAATATGCGGCTTTTTTGCTATGTCACGCTTAAACACCATGAAAACGGGATTTGCGGAAAAACGCCATGTGTGACTTGTGCGGCGTATTGTACAATACTTTTGCGACGATAAAAAACGCGGCGGAAAACGTGGCGCAAACCCAAACTGTGAACATACGCTGAAAGTTTGCGCACACCCGATGTTCGAGCGAATTTGTTCGCCGGCGAACAGTTCGCTACATCTCTATTTAAATGTAAGCTCAATTCCTCTGATCTACAAGTATGTAAAAACATGCACAGTGCCATTGTGCACATTTTAATATACTGGTTACCATTGTAGTGGGTGCAAATTTGCCCATTGCTGCAGTTATTCTGTTTTAAAGGTAAAATATGCTTAAAGGAACAGTAACGTCAAAAAAATTTAAGTGTTTTAAAGTAATTAAAATATAATGTGCTGTTGCTCTGCAAAAAACTGGTGTTTTTGCTACAGAAAAGCTACTATATAAATAAGCTGCTGTGTAGCCATGGGGGCAGCCATTCAAGCTGGAAAAAAGGAGAAAAAGCACAGGTTACATAGCAGATATAATGGGGGTGTATCTGTTATCTGCTAAGTAACCTGTGCCTTTTCTCCTTTGAATGGCTGCCCCCATGGCTACACAGCAGCTAACTTATATAAACTATAGTAGTCTTTCTGAGGCAAACACACCAGTTGTAGCAATGCAGGGCAACAGTACATTATATTGTAATTACTTTTATACACTTTCATTTTTTGGTGTTACTGTTCCTTTAAAGAAAAGTCCACTCTTCAGTCAAGGTTTCTGAAATACCCAAGTACCAATTTCTGTTCCTGTTAACTGTTTTATTATTAGGCTTTTTATGGTCATAGAATTTATATTTAAGATGTAATTAGGACACACAAAAAATTATATTGATCCAGTCATAAGCGCCACTCATTTGTAGCTTTTTGTTAATTGCAACCTTGATTTTGTTAGAGGTTAGATTGTAATTTCAAAATTGACATTCTGTACCATTGATTTATTTCCCGCTAGTGTAGCCATATGGCCTTTGGATCAAGTCTACTTGTTTACAAAGGGGCATTTTAAAAAATCACAACTGGAAGCTCCCATGTGACAATAAGGTGGCTGTTTAACACGTTGTGATCAGTGCAAATGAGGCATTTCATGAAAGGAATACATTTAATATGGATTGTCACATGTAGACAACATAATAGAGCAATGTAATACAAGTGGGAAAAAATATCATAAGTAAGAGCAAAATTTATAACATTTATCAGTAGACAGTTAGTACATTATGAATTTTATTTTTGGCCAAGGATTCTGGAAAAGGATAGAGATGCATTTATTCAGTACAAATAAAAGTAAAACTACCATGACCTTGTCCAGAAGGATAAGTTCAGTGAGTCAACAGCCCTCAGCAGGATGTGTATTGTGCCTAATGATGTGTGTTGATTTATTCACTAAGGGAGTCTGCAATCTGCATCAACCATTCTTATGAAGCAGCGAGTTAAGGAAAAAAAGCATGACATATTTGCATTAGCAATTTCTTTCTTGTAGCCTATAAAATAAGTGTTATCAGCAGAGGATGCCAAAGCAGAAAGGCATATGTGAACAAAGACAGAAAGGAGATGTAAGTGAAATTATATTATGAAGGGACGCAGATTGCCTTATCATACCATCACAAAAATATGATACTTTAAAAGAGTGCTATGAAAGGGATCGAGCCTTTATCACTTTTGGATATTCAAGGGTTTCTGATTACCACTGGAGATGATATAAATACATGTTTCTGAAATCCTCATCCCCATCGAGAATGCAACTGTGTCAGCAATAAATGATGTAGCTTGAAGATAGCCATGTCAGTTTAATTGATCTTGAGTCATTGCCTCTCGTCAGAACTGTCCGTCTCCCTACCCATAATCCTCATCCCTATGATAGGCTGTCAGCAATATGGGACTCAATCCAGTTTTGCCTGCATCCAACAATATTATAAAATTGAAACTGACACTTTCATTGGCACTAATTTCCATATGAGATCAGAAGCAGAGGCCAAATGTTTTCATTTGGTTGCTGTTAAACAGGATCAAAAAACAAACACGGCTGAATACTTTATGGTTAAGAATGGATTGTTTCTGGGCCAAAAAACATGAAAATGACTTTGAATGGTCTCTATTTGCATTTGGACATAAGGTCACTTATACCTATTCAGCAGCTGTCATCTGATGATAGAAAACCAGTTTATCTCTATTCTAGGAACAACATAATAATATTTGAAGCTTAAAAACTAGTATTACTGTTAGACACACATCCTTTATTTATTAAATATCAAAGTTTCTATTCTAGTCTTAAAAACAAAGTACCCAGGTTTCCTGTTAGAACACTGGACACTAAACTGAACTGCTGCAGGTGATGGTAGTTTAACATTAAAGTACCACAATGCACAGATTTCCCCCCAAACTGTACTCATTGTTTGTAGTTTTACTGTGGGTTTTTTTCTGCCAAGACTTTGGTACATAGGTTGATTTTGGGATGTTTGCCACTGCAACTATGTTAAATGGCACCACTTACATTTGATTTCACTAAACAGACTCCCACCTGCAGCTCCCTGTCCCACCTCCTAATTAGTTTAAAATAATGCAGAAATATATGTGCATAGATGTGCAAAGCACCATACTGTAGGTCCGGTTTTGTTCTTTTGCAAAGCATGACAATAATCAATGCAGATTGTGAATCTTACACAACTCTAAGGGATCATTCCATAACCCATATTGCATTTTTTTCCTTCATACACAGCTATGGTGCATATGTCTTTACCATGTTTATCTCTGTATTTGTATACATGTTGCTTTGCTATTCACCACCCTTATATACAAGGTTACAGAATGTACAGATAAATAATACATAAAATAAAGGGAGACTTACTGTCCTTGCTTTTAATGCTATTTATTTAGTTACAGGGACAATGTACATTGCCCATGTTTATTGCACAGAGCTGCTATATATGCTAGTCCTGAAAAAATTAGTCATAATGCCGCATTCATCACAGTTCTTTTATTGAAATACTGATATTGCAAAGTGTAACAAAGAGGAGAATAAGCGCTCAGTGGATGGCTTCGGCTATCATTTTGCATTTCATATCTTCTGATTGCTTTTGTTAAATGTAAAATTTGAAATAATTATGGCAGATGTTCTGGGGCCACAGCCCAACTTTGTTTAGACCTTTCTCAATCTTTGGAATAAAAATTCTTTAGACGGAGGAGGGGAGATAAGTTGGGTTTGACGTCATGACTGTGTTTGAAGCTGTACCAGCTAAGCCTGCGATAGAATGCAGCTGTTGGCTATCCAGAGAGATAACACTAATTTGTGCATTGTGTACCAACAGCCATTATAAACAAAACTATGTTTGTATGATCAGAACATCTACACAGAATATTTTAGAATAAAAAATGTGTGTGGATAGATAGATAGATAGATAGATAGATGATAGATAGATAGATAGATAGATAGATAGATAGATGATAGACAGACAGATGGTAAAGGATCATGACTCTATCTGCATATATAACATTGATACACTGTACTACAGCTAAAATGTAAAACTTAAATTAGGAAAAATCTAGAGATTTAAAACATTCAGTCACATTCAATCACTGTATTGATTCTTGTCAATATATAACCTTTTAACAATATAATAACTTTTTCTCACTTTTTTAAAATGATGTACCTATAAGCCCTGTCTTTGAGGCTTGAAGGGGTCTTTAACCACAAACTCTAATGGTATTGATGTATGTCATGGTTTTCTGAAGTGATTAGTAACTCATTAATATTATTCTGCATAAAGGAACAATGCTGGTCCCCTATGGGTTTGGTTTCCCCAATATAAATTAAGCTGCAAGGGCACACCGACAGATATATTGTGTCCGAACTAGAAAATGTACATTACCAATTAACTGTGATAGATTTACCCAAGTGAGGTTGTTAAATGATCCCACTTTTAATTACACATTGTGAGCTTGCAAGCGAGGATACATACTATGCTTAATGGGCATAAGAACCATTTGTCCACCTCATTCCCTTAATCCAACATCTGCGTAAACCAGAGAATATTAAATGTTGCATGCCCATCGCTGTGTAGACACAGGTGGCTAAGAAAAATAAGTCTTAGTTAAAGTGACTAAGAGGTTTAGCAGTTAATTAACCAACCCATTATTCTGACCCTTGATTATTAAGCATCCCTCAGGCTGTAGAAGGCATTTTCCAATAGGAATTGAAGTTGCAAGAATAGTTTCTAGAATGCACCCTACAAATAGCAGAGATTAGATGTCTAAGGTAGTGTTATTCCTATTGATTTGCTGTTCAATTTGTACTGTACAGTAAAGAACAGACATGACCAAAATCAATTGGATGCTGCTTTCCTTCTTTCTCCTCTTGCAGTGTGCCCAGGAATGAAATGCTTATATCATTTTTACGATGTGTCTCTGCCAGGCATGAGTGAGTCAAGAGATTAAGCACCACACAGATATAAACTGGGCTGCAGCCCAAAACCACTATCCTTAGGTCTAATTGGGAAGCTCTGTGTACGTGAGGCTGCACAAAGGGAAAGTATAGCAGTTAGAATGCACAGCACTTTAACCCCTAAATATGGCAATACAAGTTGCAGTCAGATCCATGGTGGTGTAGTAATATGGCCATAGTATTCATTTATGTGTTTCCTAAAATATCACATTCACATGAAGATGGATCTTGAATTATTAAATAAAAAATGTGAAATAAAGCATTCACACTACTGCTTAAAGTAGAATTATGTCCTGCTCCCTCTTCCTTCTAGGTGTTAAAATCTAATTGGATATTAGTGTGTGGCCATGCTTTGCTCTCAGGAGGGGTATAGCAGCCTACAATCAAATACCTTGGTCTCAACAGAGCAGGACCTCATTGTTCCCTTGGGTTAGTGTAATACTTCTGCACCATGCTAAGACTACAGCAGCGACAAGGGAGTATGGATGGTGCATTTGCCATTTAGAAATTGCTACTTTGCTCCATAGAATGGTCATTTTTACCAGCAGAAGGCAATATATATAATTAAACAATAATACAATCTATCCATGTGTTGCACATTTATTTAAAAAAAAAAAAAACAAACATCAACAGTATTTTAAAGGAAAAAAATATCAACAGAAAAAGGATCAAGAATACATCAATGCTTTTATATACTTGATACAGTTTTTAGCTGCATAACAAATGATTAATCTGAGAACAGCTGTATAAATAAATGATGATGATGGTTCTAGTGTTCCAAATGGTAAAAAAATGTGATGGACAATAACTGACAGTCTACATGAATTTCTTTGTTTAACACCTTTTACTATATAGTCATATAGAACTTTCAATTTTTATTGAGGCAGTAGAGCTAATTTATTAATATACGTGCTGAAATGCACAAGTGCTGTTGCCAATAGCAACCAATCAGCAATTAGCTTTAAATAGTCTACTGCAAGTATGAAAATGAAAGAATAGAACTGACTGATATTGGCAGCTTGTGCAATTGGCAATAGGGCAGCATACCTTTTGGTGACAAAATGCACTTATTTTCTAGGCATTACATATATATAAAGTGTTTTGTAACCAGAACACAAACAGTTCAGTCGGACACTGGGGGTCAGCTAATAACCAGCTGTATCAGTCGTGGTCCATGACAGTCTACTTGTATATGCACAGCCCTGACTTCACTGACCACTGTATTCATCATAAACTGTTCTGTTTCATTGAGATACTGAATGAACTGAATATTATTCCAGCTGAAATACCATTAGCTTTTCTGTTTTGACCTATATGTTTCAAACAGGTAACCCAGTAGGGGTCATTTACCAGGGCTTGCAGGCTTGCAAAATCCCCCTCAGTCAGTTGCAGGTAAAACCCCATTTATTAAAGTTACTTGAATCAACATCTCCGTATAATTGTATGAGTGCACTCGGTAACACAGCACATCACTCTCGCACAAAACTCCGGAATTGATGCCAACCGAACTTTAAAAACTTTTACTGCAATTGCACTTAGAATTGCACTTAACTTACTTCACTTGTAGGTGTAAATGACTCCTAGCGCTTTGAAACAACTGTATACATATATATGGTAGGTAAGCTACCTGTTTAAATTATTAGAGACAGTATATGACTCAGAGAAGCAGCCAAGCGTTCTGTTCCCATTGCATTCCCATGTCCAGCAATCGGATTTGTAATATCCCAATAAACTATACAAAGTTAGTGCCAGTTAGATCTAGATATGTTTTCTATTGATATAAAACCATAACATTTGGTTTGCACCATACGAAAAGCAAAGCACAATAACTTGTCTGATGAGATTTTCCCCAAGATATCAGTAGCAAAATCCCTAGGTGGGTAAGCTAAAGCTAAGCAGTTTAATATCTTGGGACAGTTTTCTCTCTTTTTTTAGCTGCTTATCAAGAGGTGATAAGTGATAATGTTCCCAGGAGCTTATACTGTGATTTTCCAAGTGGCATTTTCATTATTCCTTAATTCCTTATTGCTGCTACGTTGAATTATTTGTATAAGGATTTTTTGTTGTTGTAATGGAGCAGGGGCAATGGTCCTGAATAGGAATTAGAAGTCTGGTAAAACAAATTTGCTTGCAGTATTCAGCACCATTTTTAAAGTGTCTGTAAAACCTGGCCTTTATTTGAATAAAACATCAGGTCATCACAACCTAGTTTTTGTTGAAATGCCTCCATAAAAATCAAATTAGCTTATATACAGGTTTAAAATAAACTACAGTACATGATCACTTCAAGAAGGCTTTAAGCTTAACTAGCCTTTTTTTCTTTTTTTTTTTACCTTGTATATTTCTGTTTGGCAAAATATAAGGTAAAAGGTTTTTCCATTTTCAATGAAATGTCCCCAACCTGGGGCACCATGAGCTTATAGTAGAGGGTTGGATGGGAGGATTCTAAGACGTGAACAGTGACTATGAAGAGTGATCAATAGTCTATGATTCACGAAATCCCTGTTGACCTTATTGATCATCTTAGTTTCTTAGACATTTAAGAAACAGTCTTTGGAGCACTAGTGCTGCTGTTAAATTGTAGAAATTGAAAAATAGGCTTCTAGAATTCAGTAGATTCCTTAATGGCATTTATAGAAAAAGGGAACCAATTCATAATAATTGGTCACTTGTTTTTGGCCTTCAATGACTGCTCTTTGCATGTACAGTATGCTATATGGGGAGTCATTCTGTGATGTGCAGTAATAGATTTTTTAATTAGCTTACTTTTTTCATATTATATAAATTTGTTAATTACTTTACAACATACCTTACATATGGGTTTTATCCTAGTTTTGAAATAAAAACATGTTGTTGCTGCATTTTGCACAATGTCCACACGCCCATGCCTGAGCCTATGCAGATTAACATGGCACTCTACATAATTGTATTCCCTGATGCTGCTTAGGGTCCCAATAATAATAATAAGGGTGTATCATTTGACATAAAACTAATACTTTATTATACTGATGTAATAATTGTGTTTTTGGAAATTAAGAAATTCTAAATATTCATTGTTTTCATGTCTTTAAACAAACTCAAATGAATCCCTTTAAGCAGTGCAGCCAATAAAAAAAAAATAGTATAGTGTCCCTTTTCAGTAAATGTTTTCTCCTGTGAAGAGTGCTATAAAATTACAGTAGCTAATGGAATGGATATCATTTATTATCTTCTCTTTGCCAAGTTAACAAGGACATATTTGTCTTCAGTGCAAAAGGTATTCTTACAGTGACATAAATAGAATGAAGAATATTGATTTTAGTTAGCATTCAAAATCAATGAATATTCAAAAGCTTCAGGAAAAAAATGGGTTTTATGGATGTGCTTTAGGATTTGAATGGTGACTTTTAAATATATAGATCTACCTTTTTGCATTCACTGTACAGCTTAGTTGGTTGAATTTAGGGAACATCCATTTGCTTTTTCAGAGCATCACCTTGTACTCAGTAGTATATACAATATACATAGTGAGAAGGTGAAATTCCATTATAAAGTGATACTGAAATGTTACTATTAATAGCAGGAAGTGTATAACTAAATTATAGGCTGGGCAGTTTATTTTGCCCACCATTTAGACCAGCAGTAACTTGGGGTTCTGGTGTTCTGACACCTTCATCCAGCGCTCACACAGGCCGGGAGGTGATTGGTCACTGAAGGTATATAGTGCAAACAGTAATCTGCAATATTGTTCTGACTATACTTTTGCAATATTGACACAATTGACATCAACTGGTATCACTATAAACAAACATAAACATTTTTTATAACTGTGTATTATATGTATACCAGGAACTGAACCAGGGGCCTTTAGTTGCTAGGCCTGTCTCTTCATAGCTTTACCTGTCATTGCTCTCTGCTGCAAACTAAAGCTTTCTCCTTTATGAGTCCTGAGTCTGTTCCGGTTCAGTTCTTAACTTCTATTTTTTTTCTTTGCCTACTCTGACTTAATTTGTCCCATTCAGTTTTTTAAATCATTCTGCATTACTCACTGACTTCTAGTTTATCTAAAGCAACTGCTTCTCTTCACATTGTTTAACAGCACATAGGTTTTTTTACCAGTTAATTTTGACATCTTGTATAAGCCTGTAATTGTCTGGATCTTACAAAAAATAACTGTTTTAATAAGATCCTGTAGAGTAGTGGTTTTCAAACTGTGGACCTTCCTCCCTCGGGGTGGGGGGGGGGGGGTTGAAGCATTGGTAGGTGGGCTCCGACTGCAGGCCATTTATGGTGAGAGCTGTCCTTTTGCTCTCCTAAATGCACATACAGTAACAGCACAGTATGAAGATAAGTAAAGGTAAAATTTGTTGTGAATATGTATTTGCTCTCTTAAATATTCGTGTAACTCTAATTGAATGTTTGATACATCTACATCAACATTTTCCTATATCTGTACTATTTCATGAGCTAAGAAGAGTCTTGGCCAATGCTTGAATGTTTGACAAACACTGCTGTAGAAGGTCCTGTTACTAATTTATTAGTACATATCTATTGTATCAGCACACCCTGTCCCCATCAATCATTTTTAATTTCTTTTCTATTATTTTTTCTATTATTTTATTATCTATGTGAAACTTAAGGGGAGTTGAGAGAACTTCATAACTGAAGGCATTGTTCATTAAACACAACAGAGCAGAGACTTTTGGCAGCAGGTTAAGGATGGCTGAATGTAGCAGAGCTGAAAGGATACATGCTACAATAAAAAACAAAACTCCTTTAAAGTGTTTTTTTACATACACAGAATAAAATAATATGTGAAATAATTAATTTTTAATTTTGGTGGGTCTTTAACGCTTAGTTGCAAGTGCATTATTCAAGGTAATGAACGACATTTTCTGTGTTAATACATAATTATTATGTTTGTTATAGAGTAGGGGTCCCCAACCTTTCTTACTCGTAAGCCACAGTCAAATGTTAGTTAATAAATAATTATAATTCTGGTTTTATTCAATCAAAACAAGTCAGGAATTCAAAAATAACTACCTGGTTTGGGGGCACTGAGAGCAACATCCATGGGGTTGGGGAGCAACATGTTGCTCATGAGCCACTGGTTGGGGATCACTGTTATAGAGCATATGAACCTTGTAATGAACACCAGACTTTTGTATTTTATAAGAGTAACATGTGGTATAGAAAGTTATTGGTTAACTAAGTTAACTAGTTATTAGGACTGTAGAGTAAACTCTGGCTCCTGTGGCTTATTGGTTGATGACAATGTCATGGGAAATCAGGTTGGACAAAAACGAGGGATATATGTTCCTATATCTCAAAGAAATTCACATCTATTTCATCTTTGTTTTAAAATGCTGATGATGTGAGAAAGTAGTTGAGGAATGCTGAGAAAAGAGTAAAGCTGATGAATGCTACAGCTGTGGAATTCTGAGCACATGACATGGACGAAAATGATGGCTCCTTTCTGTTAACACATTTATGCTCTATAATTACATGTAATCCCGTATCGCGTCTGGGAATGTTTAATTGTGCTCCAGCAGTTAAAAGAAAGTAAAGGCAAGGTCATATTTCTGACTTTTCTGCTTTATAATGTTGTTATGACGTAATCTCCTGATCTGTTAATAAATAAAGTAAATTTTGGATTTTCTAGAGGAACATATTGTAGAACTCATAAAGCAGTAGAAAGAAACTACAAGGTTGATCTTGGAAAACCTGATCCAAACTACCATTTGTGTCCTATGCCATCTTATCTTCTGACATTCTCAAATTTCAGTTTGGGGATCTCCAATATTTTACCAAATGTCAAATGGTTATTATGAAACTGATTGTAATCACATTAAAAGCCTGTTATTCATTTCCTGACATATCATTTTCACTAATGCACTATGGAGGTTACAGAAATGGTCTGATCTAGTGAGCTTAGGGAAAATCTAGATATTATTCTTAGGTTATAGATAGCCATCTTTTGTTGAAAAAAATGATGGTAGAAGTGACAGCTGTCTATACACCACTTTAGAGAAATACCCTTTAGATAAATTCTGCCTTTTTCTGCTTTTCTTTTGTTTGCGTATGCTTCTTTGGCTAGATGTATAACATTTATTTAGCAATGGTGTGTTTGTTCCATTCTATTCAAAATGCCCACCAGTTATAATGTAAGAACATTGTATCAGCTGAATGTTGGCCAGATTGGATAGCACATAGTGCTTTGATCTGAATCCATTAAAATACATCACACTGAGTGTGCCACCATTGCTTCTGATGAATTTAGAAGGGGTAGTGGCGCTTGGGATATAACTGGCACTCTGAAGAAAATCAACTCAACTGCCTTGAAGAAGCTATTGTATGTTCTTCCAATATACATTGTAAATGTACTGTATAATGTTAACAACTCTAAATTCTCCCACATTTATTTTTTGTGACAGCTTAATGCACTATTTTATGGTTGTTTGAATAGGTTAATGGCACTGGTGTAGGTTGAATGTGTTTAGTATGGCATGGCACTAAATACAAGGAGAGCTAAGGAAAATTAAACAGGACTGGCCACATTTGGTTTCTTTATCATTTCCCCCACAAATGATAAAAGGCATAAAGTTTGCCCAGGTGCAGTAACCCTCAGCAACCAATGAGATGCCTGTTTTTAAACAGGGGACCAGTAAATTCTACCTACATATTGGTTGCTTTAGGTGATAAGAAACGCAGCAAGCTTTGCTCCTTATATTACATAACCCCCTTTATGTTTCTTGCATGGTAAACAAGTCAGTACCATAAGAATAAACAAACTACCCAACACTCTAGCCTTGCAGTGCTGCACTAGGTAGATACCACTATTTGAATTCAACAAGCACTTAACACATATGAGACTGTTGCACAAAATAAGTATCCTTTGTGAAGCAAATAATTAATGAAAAGCGTTAAACAGATGGTGTGTAATTATTTAGAAAAAGTAATGTAACATTTTGGGGTCTTTGTAAGTACACAGAGAAATGTTGAAAGCAGAATATACAGGCCAAATGAACTTTAAATCCTATTAGAATTACACTGGCAAAACAGCATTATTACCCAATAATAATATAAATTACTGAGCAATGATAATTTAGTCCTTACTTAAATACTCTCAGAAAGGCAATGGCGTAACCATGTTGATACCTTTGTGGCAACAGAGAGGTTAACATCTTTGCTTTTGCCTTTTATATAACACGCTTTTTAGATTGCTTACCTTTCAGAAAGGCTTAAGTAGTTGGCAGAGATTGTCTGCCCTGTTACTGGCGGCACGCCATTGGCAGAGGCTTCGGCAATGATCCTTGCAGATTCGTTGGCACGTGTTAGAAAGACTGCAACTTACAAAGTGCAAAGGAACTGACGGAAATCTAATTAGTGTATTAGGGATTAAGCAGAGTGGAAAAAAATGATTTCATCTTTTTGCCTGAAACACTGCAAATCTACTCTCTTGTGTGCCAGAGGAGTATTGCGGATGTGTTTGAAAAGGCAATTACTCCATCCAAACCCTGCAAAGAAGCAAATGCAAACATAAATATTAAATATGTAGAAGTCTGTTTTTATTAAGGAAGATATTGGTAATACAGGAAAAGGAAGTTCCTTACAATAAAGATAGTGAAAACCTGAGAAGAACACTCAATAATATCCTAAATCTAAGAGCTTAGATGGATGTAGTAGATGCAAGGTGGTTCCCTAAGCAGTTAGCAATACAGGTATGGGATCTGGCCAAGCAGTGAGCCTGGTCTTTGAGCAAGCTGTTTTCATACATTCTACTTAATGTGTGCTATGGAGTTCTAATCCCTTAAATCAGATACAGTTTTATTATCTTAGATATAGTATTCATGATGTATATCAAAGAGCTACTTATGGTCCTTCGGGACCAAGGCATCTAACCCTGGAATCATGACTTACAATAAAGGAAACACCTGACTTCATTGACTCTGGGACCTAGGGACTTCCATGGTGTCCAAGTATTCCTGAGGGGTCTGTCAGTGTTTAAAAATTAAAGCCAAATCCATTAGGATAGCTAACAACTGATTATTAGCCATCTGTTTATTCACACTGAAATGCCAAATCATTAGTAATAAAAAAATTAGGGAAAAAAAAGATGAAAGATGAAGCTGTTAGGCGGTCATGTATCAACTGAATGTGTTATTTCTTGGGCAACTGGGAATAAAACTGGCAGGTTTCACTAATTTATGAACATAATACAATACTAAAAATAGTGAGGACCAAGGTTCTCGGTAACTAGCAGATGAACATGTAAATGGTGCCAATTGGTCACTGCCCCTTTAGCTTTACTGACATGTAAGTAGTATAGCTGATTTAAATACACATACTAATTGCTTTTATAAAGAATGGATATATCTTTGCATTTAAAGCAATCCTTCTAAAAAACCTTTTAGCCTATAATTGCAAAAAGAGCTACTATACAGACCTTTAAACAATGACACTGCGACACTAAACAATTGTTCTATTAGTTTATATTAGTTTTTTCATTTAAAGTTATAATAACATGCATCAGTGCATAGCACTCCCCCAGCAGAATTCTGCACTGAAATCCATTTTTCAAAAGATCAAACAGATTTTTTATAGTTAATATTGAAGTTTGATGTGTTGCTAGACATATACTTACTTTCCCAGGTGTCCTCAGCCATGTGACTTGATAAACGTTAGTCACTTGTCACTCTCTACTATTGCACTAAAAGCTGGAATGATATCACCCCCCCTTATTCCCAGCAGCCTATCAGAGGAACAATGGGCAGGTAACCAGATAGCAGCTCCCTAACACCTGGATTGCTTAAAATGCTCCCATGCCCCACCTAGTGGTAGATATGAGACTAGCATTCATAAAACAAAATCACCCAAGTCTGACCATGACCCGTCCAGTTACATTGAGTAGCTTATCTGAAAGCAGTTGCAAGTGCTGGCTCTTTCTGAAAAGCACAGGATCAGGCACAATGAACTGAGATAGCTGCCTACACAGGAATATTAAAAAAACTATTACTGCTTTTGGTAAGAATAACATTTTAAATGGTAGAATGAATTCATCATGAAAGAATCCCATATATTTCTTCTAAACTTGTTAGAGAGTCAGAATGTCAGACTGACAGGACGGATAAATAAGCCAAACTTCCTGCCAAGTCTTCCTATAGCCTGTGTGTACTTGCACATTGATTAACAATTGACAAATCAACAAATATTTTCTTGTTGGGGACTGTCTGTCCTAAAGGTCAGCTAAACCTATGGGTACACCACCTACAGTGAAATGTTCTTGGTTGGTTGCCTTGATGCACTGAGACATGAACTAACCAAAGCACGCTGCCTATTAAATATTTACTGACATTCTAGGAAATTGCCACGCTGGAGAAGATTTAAAGGGTTTAATAATTTGTAACATATTTTGTAGTAGTACATCAGTGAATAAAGATCTCATCTTTTCAAACATGATTAAAAGAATATCTACAATATATTTCAATACAAGGCTACATAAGAGCTTGTGATGAGATGTTGAAGTGAGATGGAAATGTGTAGATGTTACTTATTTATGAACACCCTTTCAAGTGCCTTTTTATACATATTCATTTTGGAACCAGTATTTGTCAGACACTGCAATTTATAGTCCTGAGTAAGGTGTAATATATACATACCACCTTTCCTTAAAAAATGACAAGGAAAAGTAAAAATATGAAATATTCCAACTTTTTCCAAATAACATTATACAGGTATCTGCATTGCTTGGGACCTGGGTTTGGGTATCTCCATACTTTAGTGTACTAAAAAACATTTAAACATTAAATAAACCTCCCTGATTTGTTTTGTCACCAGTATGGATTTATGCTATCTTAATATGGATGACATGCAAGGTATTGTTTTATCGTTACAGAGAAAAAGAACAAATTATAAAACAAATTGATATATTTGCTAAAAATGGACTCTGTGGGAGATGACCTTCCTGTAATTTAGAGCTTTCTAGATTTCCATATAAGAGATCTAATATATGTAATATCCATTTCACAAGATTGCTGAATTCTTAAAGGGAGATTCTTATCCAAATTCTAAAGATCTTTTTCATGCTGCTGTTAGAAGAGTGCAATGCTGTTAAGCCCTCCCCCCCCCCCAAACTAAATAAAGCAAGACAGTATGAAAACATTATATACTGAAAGCCATATTTGATTGCTGAGCACCTGGGTACCCTTAGCTAATAAAGGAGATTGGATCAGATTAGCATGAAATGTCATTCAGAGTAATCCATCCCAAGAAGCATATTATAGAGGAGATAATATGGGTAGCACTTCATGGCCTGGAATATGTTTTTCAAGGATTTCAGTGACCAGTTGACTATATTGCACTGAAAGCCAATCAACATACAATCTAGCACTCAGTAGTTTAGTGTGCACCAACAAGCTGCCACTAAAAACTTTACCTCCTGTGTTAGTCAGTATTTGTGTATGTAATTTGTATATTTTATGTATGCACCCTTCTGGTGTACAGCAATATGGAATATGTTGACTTGTTTGTAGATACACGATGATGATAATAATTGCTGCTTCAGAACTGCACTGGAAACACTAGCAGCACTGTTAATGAGTGAGGTTCTAGACTGACTGCTGCTTATCTAATTTTGGATAAACTATCCCTAGTGACTGCACTCATCATTGGATCGTTAATTATATAGCACCAAACTATTTCAGAGTTTGAATGGTTGATCTTCTTCTAGGTAATAAGGAAGCATTAGGTTATTTGTGCAAAACTTGTTTCATGTTTTGTCTAGAGATTTAATTCTTAACAATCTGCTAACTGCTGATGGCTTTCAATGGTTTACTGGACCAGGGAAAGCCATCTGTGCTAATACCTTACTACTATATAATGTTTCCCATCTAAACCCAAAATGTACTTTATTTTTACATTCACATTCTCATACTGATATATATATATATATATATATATATATATATATATATAGATAGATAGATAGATAGATAGATAGATAGATACATAAAAGCACAAAAACATTAAAATATTTATAAGTATATTTTTATAAAATATTATTTTCACTACAAGGACCACTAAAACTAGTCTATTTAAAGACAGAATTCCCTTCTACCCCCACCTAGAGGTTTTATGATCATCATGACACATCTTTTTGCCTTCTTATACTCCTTGGTGGGGATCTGTATCAAACAAATCCACAGTGTGATTAGAATCACTGCTTATCGACTGTACAAAAATGCCAATCTTTATTAGGAAGCTAAAATGTTATTCTTTGGTCATAAGTAAATAATTGAAGTCTTCATTCTTGTTGGAGTAATACAATCTTGCATAATGTTGTTTCAGCATTACATTGAAAATATGTGGGGGTAGCCAACAAATATGAGCCATCGGGGCAAATAAAGTGACAATCAATAAACCATCCCAAGTTTGAGAAATGAGACACATAACAGCCCTTTTTGAATATAATAGTAATTTAAGAGAAACAAAAGAGATAGAAATACTATAAGGAACAACTTTATATTATTGGAGCACATTCATTTTTCTCCAGAATTGTTTTCCTTTAACACACTGAAGTACAGGTCATGCCATGATCAGCACGGGCTAGTTATGTCAGCAGCACATGCTCTTGAGGTTGTCCATCAACAAGACACATTTTTGTTGAATCGATACAGAATGAAGAAAGGAGAATTGCTAGACTGGAGAAGTACAGACTGAATGGCATTAGAGAGAAAATATCAATTGTTAGGAGAAACGTCACATAAAAGAAAGATTTCACTGTACAAATTAAAAAGTGGCTTTGATTGTTTGTATGCTATGCTTCTGCAAAGTGAAATGTTATATTGTAATGAACTGTAAAACATTTTCTCTGGCATTTACCGAACACTTTTCCTATGGAAATTATAACATGTCATAAAGAAATGATCATAAACCCCTTGCATATGTGTCATCAAATCCCAGGTATTATCAGTTCAATGACACTATACACAGATTATTGTATTTTTCTACTTTTTCTGCCTTTTGAATGCAAGGTTTATCTTGACTATTTTGCCACTATTTTAGTCGATTGCAGCCTTATTTATCTTTCATTGCCTGACTTTAAGAGTGTAAATAGAATACTCTAGACCAAACACTGGATGTGAATGAAGCTACTGAGCTTCATCGGAGCAACAGATTAATTTATTGAAATAATATATTAGAGTGAGCACTGCCTCTAGTATCCTGAAGTATGACATAAAGTTGCAGTTTGGGACCCCCAGCAGTTTACAAAGGGTTAGCATACTGCTTGTATACTGAAAATGTGAAAGAAAATATTTGAGAAGGTAAAAAAAAACATTTTTGATTTTTGGATATACAGGTATAGGACCCATTATCCAGAATGCTCGGGACCAAGGGTATTCCGGATAAGGGGTCTTTCCGTAATTTGGATCTCAATACCTTAAGTCTACTAAAAAATCAAAAAAACATTAATTAACCCCAATAGGATTGTTTTGCATTCAATAAGGATTATTTATATCTTAGTTGGGATCAATTACAAGGAACGGTTTTATTTCTACATAGAAAAAGGAAATCCCTATTAAAATTCTGAATTATTTGCTTATAATGGAGTCTATGGGAGACAGGCTTTCCGTAATTCGGAGCTTTCTGGATAACGGGTTTCCGGATAAGGGGTCCGATACCTGTACTGTACAACCCCCAACATTTCCAAAACAGTTGGGCTTGTAAATTTATATTAAAAGAGAATGAGATGATTTGCAAATCATTTAAATCCTTTATTAAATTGCAAATAGAACACAAACAATATACTGAATGTTGAAAGGTAATCATTTTATTGTTTCCTAAGAAAGATTTGCACTTTTTGAATTTGATGTTAAAACACTTTTTAACAGTCATTGAACAGAAAACTGAGAAAGTTGTGTGATGCTTAAAAAAACCACAGAGTGGAACATCTCACCAATTGGCAATAGGTCAGTAACATGATTGGATATAAAAATAGATAATCCCAGAAAAGAGTCTCTTAGAATTAAATATGGGGAGAAGTGCTCTGTGAATCACTTGCATGGGCAAATTTGCAACTATTTATCAATAATGTTACTCAATGTAAAATTGCAAAGAATTTGGGGATTTTATCATTTACAATACTTAATATAATTAAAAAGATTCAGAGAATCTAGAGAAATCTCCATATACAAGGGACTAGGCTGAAATTCAATATTGGATGGCTGTGATCTTTGGGCCACCAGATGGCACTGCATTAAAAACAGACATGATTATGTAGTGGAAATCACTTCATGAGCTTAGGAATACTTCCAAAATCCATTTTCTGCGAACACAGTTCTTTGCTATATATAGCAATAAATTTAATACAGTAACACTGCTGCCTTCCCAACATAGCAAAAAAAAGAAGCACAGTTTATATAGTCAATCATTATGCCTATCATTCGAACCAGGTGGGTGTCTTCAACTAAGTACTAAATCAAATCGAACCTGAATCAACCTAAATAGTTAGTAATCCAGTTGAAATCATATCATAAAAAGTAAAAGCATGTTTATTAAATACCTATAATGCTTAAAATAACACCATTTTAAACCATGCTGCAGGGCGTAAGGGGGCCCTGTCTCCCAAAATGCAGTCCAAAAAGTCTGGTGCTACCCACGCACTGTTTGCAAACACTTGCCTGTGAACAGAAAGGTTCTAGTAAGTATATCTCCAATGTACATACCCAGCTGTATATAGACATATACATAAAAACCTTGCAGTGGCCACTCTGAGTTATGTTGCACTTCAAAACTGATACTTGGCATGATGCATCATTTGCTTCAACCAGAAAAGATCTTACATGTTCAGCGATGTGTACCCGCATACCTGTGGTGTGTATTTTATCAAACATTTCATTTTCAAAACTTCAACAATTGGTCTCCAGTTTCAAAACTTGATATGTTTTCTTTGTACTATGTGCAGCTAAATATAGGGTTTAACTAATATGCAAAACATCCCATTTTCTTTTAATTTACATTTTACACAATGTCCCAACTTTTTTTTTTTTACATAGAGTTGTATTTATGGGGTCTCAGCGACTTGCATGGGCTGCCTCTGTACTAACTCTGCCCTATTAATAGAGCCATGATATGTAATGAAATAGCAAGATTATATAACCGTTATTATGTAGTTGGGAAAAAACAACTGCTACCACAAGTTTTTTTACTGATTGAGCATCTGAGAAAGGTTGAGAGCATCTAAGAGCATCTAACAAAGGTTGGTTATTATTTGTAGTCGACAATGTATGTCCTGCGCATACACAGTCAGTTGAATGCCTACTTCTGGCACAACCATGTTTAGTCACTTGGCAAAGTGCACATGAGTTAAATAATGGAAAAAACACAATACATCCTGGGCTGTCTACAAAAAAAACATTTTGACACCTCCGTTTTAGACCCATGGTTGTTCTGTTTCTTGCCAATCAATTATACTGACATGGATTAGTTCATAAGCTCTTTGCCTCTTTATTTATTTACATCCATAAAATTCACTCTCCTGTTGAGTTTGCAACGAAAATTGTGTGCACTGTAAACCACAGGACATTGTATTAATCTGTATTGTTGTTGTGCTGTCATGACATCTACAGCAAGACATCCGAGACATGTTTCTCTAACTATTGCATATTCGTCTGCTATTTTATTCTTTTTGCATCAGTGAGCAGTTGAGTGGTTAGCAACTGGGATATAAGGTTCTGAAATGAGTCACATAAGAATGGTACTTATCAGTACCAGACACTTGCTGAGATTTTATTCCCCTTCCCTGGCAGTAAAACAACCACAAACCCAGCAGTATATCTGTAGGATATGGATGAATTATATGGATGACGCATAAAATGAAAAACTTCTCTGACAATACTGTATGCAGGTAGATTGAGGTTAGACTTAATAAAGAAAGTGAACACATTCCGTGTGTGTGTGTTGTTCTACAAAAATATAATATGAGTAGTCAGACTTGACAGATGTCAATTGTATGTTCTTTGCTCACTGAGCCGCAATGATTCAAGAATGGGAGTAAATTGCCTCCCCAGATGAGAGAATTTATTTGGCATGTCTCCAGTTTTCAGTGGTTGCCACCCAAGAAACAATTTTTGAATATGTGACTGCTAATATGTTTTGCTTGGTATTTTAATAAGCATTCCTTTAGACAGTAAGCTCTTTTGTGCAGGGCCCTCCCCCTATTGCCTTTAACATTATGCAAACTCTCATTGTGCATCTGCTTCTGTAAGATGTCATTGTTTGTAGGTGTAAATTGATAAGTCTTTTGTCTGGATTCCCTTAATATCTAAATCACTGTGGGAGATGATGGTGTTTTATAAATACAAATAACAATGATGCATGATCTCAGAATTTATTCAACACTTTATCCTCTTTGGGCTTTGTACTAGAATATACTGGTGACTGAATGGGAAAGTGTTGCCAATTTGAGATAGTATTGGAATAGGAAATATAATCTTATTTAACCAATAGAAGCAGGGATTGGCAGCAATGTACAGTATATAGTTGTGTGATATACTGTATGTATACTTTGCAATTTAGGACCGTTTTTACTGTATTAAGCAGTGTGAAATGTTTGCTTATTGTTGGTATATTTCCAAAGATTCATTGTAGCTCTTTGGCATGGAATAATTCTATCATTTTTAATTGCAGAAAACTGACTGGCACAATGCATACCAAAAAGCTGCTCAGAATATGTAAAATGTGTGTAATTTATTTTATGTCAGACTGAAGCAGAAAATACCACCATTATTTTACACCCCCTCAGACCAGGTGTAATGTATTACCAATGTGTTTTGTTGGACAAATCCAACTTCATCTAGGTTTAAACAGTTTACAGATTATACTGGCATGTATACCTCTATTTTAAACAAAGCTTCAGCCATGGTCAGTGTTCCTCTCCAGCCCCCTGGGAGTGTTCAGCCCTTGCCCTTTCAGTGCCACTTCTGGTTCCTTGCCCTGCATGCTTCGCAGAGTGTTAGAGTTAAGTTTGCCTGTATACAGCTCTTTAAACCCTGACAAAGACAGATTTGACCCATGAAACACGCTGGCAACAATTTTATTTCCATGGGAGGAGAGGAGTGTGTGTGTGAAGAGAGGGTGTTCCATGGGTTATTGCTTTTCTTCCATGCATCTGAGTTGATTACTCTGCTGACTGATCATCACATATGAGGACTCATGTACATCCCCAAGGGCAGTTGCGGCCCCCGCTATTTCCCTGCAGTCAGTTGTGGATAAAACTACTTTCATTATAGGTACTTAAATCAAAATTGACACTCAGTTCTTCCTTGCTTCAGTTCCAGTACTGCTGTGCCTTTTGACACAGGGGAACCCTGGGTCTACCGTCACCTTCTGACCAGGTGGTAGCTCAAGGGTTCTCCTTATGCCCAGTGTCAGTAGGCACTGCACACTTGTACCAGAAGAATTGGGCACAGACATCACTTATGTCTTAAATATGGGAAAATAAGCCAGGTAGACTTTCAAGCAATTTTGTCTGGTTTGGGATGAAATGTGAGTGCATAGCCCCCTGTGTTTGGAATGTGAGTGATTCTATCCTTTTGTGCATCCAATCCTTTTGGTTGAAATGTGCTGCACCTATTGATGCAATGTGCTGATGAATCCCTACAGCTGCCGCCTGGTCAGGAGGTGGTGGTAGCTCCAGGGTTCCCATGGGTCATTATGCAGTGCTTGATTTGGAACATAAGACAGGAAAAACTGAGGGGGACTGAGCTCAACTATATGGAAGTGCGAAGAGCATTTTTGATGCAAGTACTTTTAATGAAAGTGATTTTAGGCGCGACTGACTGAGGGAAAAAGTGAAAGCTGCCCAATCCACTTGGATGTGGATGTAAATGAGCCTTAATGGGTCTGTACCACTCTATTTTTTATAAATTGTGAAATAAAAGTGTTTTCTAAACATGGATAATTTCAGTTTGACACGTCTGTATTAAACTTGATGACACCTGTGTTATTTCACTCTGCCTTCTCCACCTGTACATAAGGAGCAAGGTCAGCTCAGACTGATTCATTAAAAAGCATTATAGAACTTGTGTTAAAGGTATCTATCTGTTCCTGTAAATAAGCCGCAGCTTCACAAAAATCTTTATAAATATATTTAGAGCTGAAATTGAATGCATTAACAGATATCTCCATTAATATATGTATAAAACCAGCACCAAATTTGATCAATGGCCGCCTAGAGGCCACCCCCTGTCAGGCACCCCTCTCACTCTCTCGCCCCCTCCCCAGGATCATGCAGAAGCACATCCATTTGTCTCACACACGGAGCACTGGGTACAGGAGCACCTAGACCCCAGTGCTCTGTATGTGAGCAAAGTTGAAGTGCGGCTGGGTGGCACGCTACCCCTACATTCATGCTACCCTAGGCCTGGGCCTTTGTAAAACACAACATCGTCAGTACACGGGTACCATACATTCATCTGTGTTGCTTCCCTGTAATTATCTGAATAATAAAGTGCTGCGTACTGTATGCTCCTTTTGTCGATACATGCAAACAATTCTATTTGGCAGTGTTACCATCAGAAAAAATAGGAAAACAAAAAAGCTAAGTGTATGAACTGGGTTTGAAACCTAAGTACCCCCAATAAAACTCACCAGTGACTGACAGTTTTGTCTAAGTGTATTACAGGACATCTGATATGTAATGCACAGAATATCAGTAACATTATTCTCCTTGGTGAGATGTGCCTAAAACGTAGACCAAGATTTTATCATCCTAATAAGCCTCAAGGAGTTTTTCCAGATTTTCAGTGAAACAATGCTAACAATGATTAAAGCAACTTCGTTTTGAGAACATTTCAGTATCACGGTATGATATTTTCAAGGCTTGCTTTTTTTTATTAATTTTCTCTGCAGATAAATTATTGATGCACATTTGCAATCAGAGCCTTTCTCTGTGTTAGAAAGTAATCGAAAGAAACAGCACACTACAGACAGACTCAATTCAGTGCCATGAAAACTAGGCCACAGAGCCAATATTCCAATTAGCCCATCACTCTGCTGGCTTACAGATTCTCTCACATAAGTATTAGCAGGTGGAAGGGAAAGCAATGAATATTCAGTAACAAAGGTATGTCTTGTTTGTCCAGCATATTATACAAAATCAGGGAGTTTTGTTACCACAATGAAATCATCCTATTCCCAGTGGATAGGTGTAGTAAGGGTCACTTGTCTTTTTGTTTCCTTATTACTATCTGGTGTAGTGTTATAGGGAAATTATGTGAAAGATTTAAAAAAAAAAAAAAAGACCTAGACAATAAAAAGTGTTTTTGTGTTGTAACAGATACTTTTTCTAATACAGGTATGGGATCCGTTATCTGGAAACCCATTATCCAGTAAGTTACGAATTATGGGAAGGTCATCTCCCATAGGCTCCATTATAAGTAAATTATTCTAATTTTTAAACATGATTCCCTTTTCTCTGTAATAATAAAACAGTAACTTGTACTTGATTACAGCTAAGATATAATCAATCCTTACTTGAGGCAAAACAATTTTTTTTATGCTTGGTGAATTTTTCCATGGCAAATTTTTGTGCCTGTTTCTCGAAACAATTTATCACGATATGTGGAAATTTGGGGTGAATCCATGCCAGTCGAAATATTTCGCTCATCGCTACCTGCTAACACATGGTTCTTTATCTCATATGGATTAAATTTACTGACAATCAGTACCAGAACTGCCAATTTTCCTTTTGGTTTCAAACATATGCTGTATGATATAACATGACTAAATATAATGGAATGCTGGATCCTGACACTTCTGATATCTCTAGTCAGTAAGCAGGCATCAAACAGACTATACGTCTTTATTGCAGAAAACATCTTGTTCATTCCCAGTATGAAACGTTTCATTATATGGCACTGCATAAAAAATCATAGCAAGAAAATCTCACATAACATAAGTTCATCAAGTGCATCCCGCCTAAACCTAATCTAAAAGAAACAAATTTCATGAGATTTCTATTAAGGTATTATAGAGTTTGGTCTATACGTTGATGGTTTGCAAACAGTAAAAATTAATACCTTTATGAACAGACCGATGTCCATCTAATGGATTTCCCTTGCTTTATCCAACATCATCATCAAGTGGTATCTCTGAGATGGTTTAGCTGTGACTGGGCAAAGCTGAATATGGCAAACGATTCAATTTCTTTTCAAAAAAGATAAATACATGAAATAATTTCATAGGAAAGGAATGTAACCCTGTGAGTAGCTCACATAAGGTAATTGTTATGGGGGTAGTTAGAACACTATGCTAACAAAACTCTGAGTTCCAGGAATTCTATGAATTCAATGGTGCAGCCAGTGGACACTAGGACCTGCAATGTGTAATTAGGGGTGTCTGCCAATTCATCTCCACTCTCACCTTTAACTCTGACTTTATTATAATTGTAACGTGGCCATGTGTTATTCATAGAAACCTGACTCCGATTCAGAACAGTTCAGATAAACAGTAGAGACTGTGCCAAACAGGTGTTGTTTGTCCTAGGTCATATTTATATCCTTCTCACATACAAGTTCATGTGTTGCAATTTGTACTGTGGCACTGCTAAAAGGCATTTTAAGACAGTTATCCTATAAATGATGTGTATTAGACCAGTCTTAAAAGAGAAATGCATTGTGACCAACCAGTGCTTTTACATTGATATATTTCAATTTTCACAGCCCAACTTATTAGTTTTATTTATTCAATAATATTCAACTCTGTCATTGTTCAGGGCCTGTGGCAGTGATAAGTGGGGAAGAAGATTCTGCAAGTCCTCTTCATCATATCAACCATGGCATTACTACACCCTCATCTCTAGATGCTGGACCAGATACTGTTGTCATTGGTATGACCCGTATTCCAGTTATTGAAAATCCTCAGTATTTCCGACAAGGCCACAACTGCCACAAGCCAGACACATGTAAGTATTACATTTAGCCACATCATGTTTAAAGATGTTTTTCTTACTTTGTAGATAGCATATTAAAATACTCATGTTTTCATGGCCTTCTAGAATTGAAAACTTATAACATTCCTAAAGCTTTCAGTGCCTACATATGTTGCACTTATTACAAATAACCAATTCAAATTTACATAATGCAACCATTGCTCAACAGAGAAAAGCTGTCCAAATCTCTGTAACTGTAGTTTCAAAATGGTAACTTTTCTTTATAACATTTAGTTCTATGTTCAGTCTCTGCATCCAAATCAAGTATCTATACAGATACAAATTAGGTATCTGACTTAAGGGCATTATATGTTCTTCAAGAAAACACAAGGGCTTGGAATTTTTTGCTTTAAGTAGACAACAAAGTAAAAGGACACTACTCATTTCTTAATGCCACAGATATACCCAGAAAATACCAGCAGTGGATTGGCTAAATAACTACAGAATCATAAGAGAACTAAATGTTTTTGCATCCAGTTTTCTTAGTGCAGTCTTAGGGATATTAATTGTCAAGGATATTTTGTGCTAACCCTGTGTGAGGAATAACTTAGTTAAGAATGTTGTATTGTTGTATGGTTTTTACAGCTTCTAACTAAAGAAAATTAGAAATTATCTGCACTCATTATTTCAGAGACATAAGATTTGTTGCACCCAATAGGAACATCAGTACATGAATGAATATTAATATGGATCCAATTCAAAATTTAGATTGCTATGAGTTTTGACTTTGTGGTCAATGCTTTACAGGGTAATTTTAATAGCCCAAGCAAACAGGATTAAACTTGTTATAGAACTGACACACTAAAGTGTTTTTGGGCTCTGGCACTTTCAGGCAGTTCTTTGTACTAGGCTCAAAAAAGTCTCTACATCCCTACACTTTGGGGCTGATTTACTAAGACACGATTTCGAATCCGAATTGGAAAAATTCCGATTGGAAATGAACATTTTGCGACTTTTTCGTATTTTTTGCGTTTTTTTCGGCGTCTTTACGTTTTTTGCGTAAAAAGGCGAGTTTTTCCGCGTCTTTACGATTTTTGCGTAAAACCACGAGTTTTTTCGGCGTCTTTACGAAAGTTGCGCAAAGTCGCGATTTTTTCGTAGCGTTAACACTTAAAAGGCGCGACGTTTCGCGCAAGTTTTAACGCTACGAAAAAATCGCGACTTTGCGCAACTTTCGTAATGGCTACGAAAAACTCACGTTTTTACGCAAAAATCGTAAACATGCCAAAAAACTCGCGTTTTTACGCAAAAATCGTAAAGACGCCGAAAAAAAATCGCAAAATTACCGATCATTACGAAAAAAACGCAATCGGACGCATTCGGCCCGTTCGTGGGTTAGTAAATGTGCCCCTTTGTATTGTATTATTTACAAATTGTAACATTCATTTAGTAAAAACAACAGCATTGCTGTAGGTTAATTCACAGAGAAACAATAACTGTACACAGCCATGTCTTCATTCCATTGGCTATTCCACTGTCCTGCTAGCTTGTTATAAAAGAGAGAGGCACGTCAATAAGTGTTGCTAAATTACAGTTAGAGAAAGCAAATGCTTAATACACTATTAATAGGACATTGGCATGATATAGATTCCTAGCTTCAATAAACTAACCAAAATTGCTTATGGCAGATGATGACGGATTCCTATTTTTTCCACTTAGTTCAGCATAATAGAGTCACAGATGAAATATTGAAAGCGGTTTTCTCGATGCTAATGTCTGTGTGTTGATATTGAGAAGAAACAATTTGTAGACATTTTTTTAATGTGTTTCTGTAGCTACTCACTCTTAAAGGGAAAGTATAATTTATATTCTTTATAACATCTTTTTCCTGTCATAGCTTAGTGCAATATTATAATTCATTGCTCTGCTGTTCTGCATACTGTGAATTTGCTACTTTTTGCATGATCAGCCTTTGTACGCTATTCTTTTCTATGTGCTAAAATTTCCAATGGTTTAACCTTACAGTACTAACCCATAATACAAACATTAAAGGGTCTTTACAAATGAGTTAACCAAGTCAGGCCATTGGATACTTCCATAAAATATTATAAATTGCTATAATTTTGGGTGTAAGCTGGTTTTCAGTACTTAAATGGGCACGAGATTGAGAAGAAAATATCTCACTGGGGACAATAACTCCACTATTCAGTTCAAAGATGAGATCTATCACATTTTATTCTTAATATAATCAAATATGGCAAATATTCTCTGATTAGAACCAGTATAAAAAAAATGGAATAGTTCTGGCTCAGTCACCCTTAGGGGCATCAGTAAAATTACATTAAGTTCTTAATCTTCTACAGATACTTTCTGTACAAAAACAAATCAGCAGAGAAATAACTACACAAAATAGTATAAGGGTGAAATAATGAAGAAGCATAACAGAATAAGGACATTGGGCACTTAAGAGAGTACCCATAAACATCGGCTTTTTCGACGATAACCGTTTTGGTATTGTCACACAAAAGGCAGATTCAAAGCAAAAAAAGATATTCCAGGGAAGGGAAGAGACATCTACCATTGATTTCTACATGATCTCAACAGGTTTTAGATAAAGTTTTTCTTTTAAATTCAGAATTGTTGCAGTTTTTTCAAATAAAACTTTGAAAAGTAGCAACTTTTTTCCCATGTCTTTTAGTGCAAAAAAATCTGAACATTAGTAATTGTGTACTTAGTGGGGGCCATTTATCAACACTGGGCAAATTTGCCTATGGGCAGTAACCAATGGCAACCAATAAAATTGTTGAATTTATTGTTCTACCTGCAGCTGAAGGTAGCCAATCACTCATTGGTTGCTATGAGTTACTGTCCATGTGCAAATGATCCCTGTGTGTTGGGCATTAGGATCAGGAGTGCTAGCTAGAGTGGGGCTGCTACATATCCTGAAATGAAAGCCCCCCTGAAACTGTCACTGGTGTTCAATAGTGAAAAGATGTTTGTGTGACATCTATCCTCTGATGTTAGTGTATCAACAAACCAATTACTTGTCAACCAAATGTAGCAAAGTAGACAAATAAGATATTGCAAATAAAACATGGCTGGCATGTGGAATGGGCAGCATTTTAACCAAAACATATCCTGTTATTGGAACAGGAACAATAGATGGATTCTCTGACTTAATTATACACATGTGAATGGTGTTTATGGAGAAGGCAATGAAGATGAAGAATGGTTAACATTAACAGAAAGGGGGAGAAGGTGGAGTTAGAGTGCCAAGCCTTTCCGATGGTCCCTGCTATGTTTCACAATTAGCTTATTCTAGTCTTTGCCTCACTTGTAATGCTACATGCCTTAGTTAATACATACAGTATGCAGTGTCACAACTAGGCATCAGTTTGATATCATATGAAACTAGATCCAGTTTTACATACTTACATGCTCTCATTCAAACAATGACCTTTAGATTATCACTAGGGTTAAACAGGCAAGTGAATTTCTCATAGAAAGCTTGCAGGTTTTGTAAGACCACTGAGAAAAAGAAGAAATGAAAACCTTTAGCATTAATAAATATGTTCTTGGCATAATACATTATGAGCTGGATACATTTTTAATGTCTGGGAGTCCAGCTGATTTATAATGCATACATCTGAAGCTGTAGCACACATAGTTCGAGCTAATAAATAAATGACAGGCACCTTGTATTAAAAGTATCATTCATTTTACATTGCCAGAATTTAAATGATGTAAAATAAAACTGCTGGAGAATTAAAAGACAATGCTGTGAATGTGCTCACATCTTGTTCTTACTGTTTATATTCTCTGGTGGTTGTCTGGAACATGGCTAGCCTTTAGTTTAGACCTTATACAGCCTAAGTAATGTAATGAGTGCAATCAAGTGCAGTTTAAATACATAGGAAAATATTATGCGGTTGATTTAGTTAGAAAGAGGGAGGTTTTTGTTAATTAAATAACCTTGACATGGGTATGTAGTCAGTTTTCAAAGGAAGAAATCAGGAACATACACATAAATTAAAGATAATCAAACACAGGCATGTCCCACATGTGGCCTCAGATTGTTCAACCATGGTCAACATTCTGTTCCACTAGGCTGCAGAGATCTTGTGGTTGGGGCTGTCATTTGCTACTAATCTCATCATGTAGCCTGGTTTAATGGTATCCCCATGCCTAACGAATACTTGCAGTGTACCAAATCAGGCATACTTATTCAATATACATTCTCCAGGGATAGCAGAAATTATAGGAGAGTTATCTGTACAGTAATTATAAGAGAGCTATCTGTACAGAACTGTACACAATAGAAAAGTCATTTAACCTACACAGATTAGTGTGTCCCCAAGCTTTTAAGGCTATTACACTCACCAGTTAAGGATTTCAAAAAAACAAATCATATTGTATATGTATTTTGTAATATAAGCATAATCACATGTCTGATGTATACTTTGCCTTAGCTCTATAAAGCAATGTTCTGTAATCTTTCATGATTCTGTTCTATTTGGATGAGATTTCCTCCTTAGAGCAGTCATGGCTGTTTCATGTCTCAAATACAAATATTCAGATAAATAATGCACCCTGTGCAGAATGACCAATGCTAATATGGTTTACTGAGCTATTATATAAAGATAATGTAAAATCAAGGGATTGTCAACAAAGTTTTCATTTAGGTACATGCCAGTTAATTGTTTTATATATCTCTTCCTGCCAATACCTGTATTTTATATCTATCCACAGAAATGTTCCCTTAGGGATACGTTATATGCAATGCAGTATCATTTTATAAGGAAATCTATGGGCTTGTATCTGGTTATTTGCCAGGGGTTTAGCTATGTGCTGTTTTTAGAGTGCTTTTGAAGACTGCATTTCCCTGACAATGTGCCACCGAGTTAGATAATATCTAAGCACTACAAACTTACTGACCCATGTCATGTTGCTATAGTAACTTGTCTCTGACTATGGGTCATTTTCACACCATATTTTGTCACATCTGCCGAAATCATGCACATAATAAAGGATCAACAGCCATATCAGAAAAGCAATTTCATACTCAAAGCTGACATATTACATCTGAATCGAATTCAGTCCTAATCCCAGTGCACCTGTATTCTATATGTTTTTTGCTAACTGGATAAGGAGTAACAGCACACTCACACTGACCCTTTCTGAACCTGGTACTGATCCTTTCTAACATGCCAGATACTTCCCAGGACCCCACATCTTAGATATATACTGTATAGTTAATGATATTGTACATTAGAAATCTCCCTCCCCCAAGTTTGTCTTATGCACCACTGCACCCTTTGTCATTATTGTTATGCTCCAGGCAACATGTTAATATCTTTATTATCTGTTTGAGTTAATGGAATAAGCTCTGATGCCAATCATAGCATTTTGTGAATTACATAAGAATGATTTTGTTAATCAACCCACAGATATCTTAGAAACAGATCACAGTTGCAATTACTAATGTCTACAAGAATAAAGAGGGAGTATGTTGCAGCTTTCATGTAACCGTCCTGGAATCATGTGCAGTATTGGTTGTATAATTATTTTAGTCAGAATTATAAAGGTGCAATCAACTAGACTCTCTGTGGCCCTTTATGGTTCATATATAAACCATTTATTAATATATCAACCATTTATTAATATCTGATTTTACCCCAAGGCCAGTATCATGGCTGGCTGAGCATCATGTATGTGGTTAAAAGGTGACAGTTCTGCACAGTTTCACCACATGATTTGCCTGTTGGCCCAAGGGCTGAATGTTAAGGTCAGTTTGGTCTGGTCTTTTGGTGGTCAAATCAGGCAAAAGACAATTTCAGTTACCCAGCTGAACAAGCGTATGTTTAAATGTATGGCCAACTTTAGTTGATTTGACCATATCTGCTTTACTTACACAAAATTATGGTAGCTCTTTATATTTTCAGACTGATATTCAATGCACTTGAGCACACACAACATTTTGTATGGTATGGTGGCTTGGATATTCTGTGAAGCGTTTCACTACCTTACTACAGATCTGTAGTAATAGGGAAAATCATTTTTAAATATGAACCAATCATTAAAAAACGGGGGTCCTAAATCAGCCTCAAGGAAGGACGCATTAAAAAATAGTCAGCAAAATTAGGAGGGACAGACATTAACTAGAAGACAGACATTGACTAGGATACACAGCAACCTTAGCAACTTACCTTTGGGAGCTCTGTGCAGTTCTGTACTTTCTCCTCTTTCTTTTCTATTTTTTTTAATTGAATAAAATTTAACTTTAAAAAAGAAAAAAGAATACACAGAACTTAGGACAAAAAACAGCTCAAAGCACAACTCTGATCTTTTTCTTTCACTGAAATTATCAGTAGATTCAAACAGAAAATACAGATTGTGCCACATTGTTACTCAGCAGGATAAAGGCAAAAAATCATTTTTGTTACAAAAAAAGCAGATTTAATCATGCACGTACAATACATCTCTTCTAGAACTAATAGAAATGGACCTATTGGGTAATTTTGCCTAAGTTAAGCTCAAGTTAGACAGAAAATTAGCTTAATAATAAGAACAAAATCAGTTTTGAACAAGCTAGTGCCTTAAAGAGAGTCGATGTATCCCCTTTTCTGAATTCCAGAATGCAATCTCCAATTGTATCTTATTTGTGTAGATACAGATTCAATGTACGGCTGCCTTAAAGGGAATGTGAATTGTAAACTAGAATATCCAATTCCAAAACTGCATTTTATGTGTGGTCAATTGCATCAAAAAAATTAAACACAATTTGGTGTAATGTGGCCAATAAAGATGACTTATGCTGACTTGCACTTATTTGTGTAGAAATTGTTTTATATACATTTACTTGTCCCAGTCATGTATAATTTCACTTCTCGGTATGGATTTACTTGCGTTTTATCTATGAACTTGTATATTTCATATATTCTGTACTCTACATGCCACTGAACATCTTTTTTAAAAAAAAATATTTGCTAAAATTTGTATAGTCTTATAGGACTTGAGGAATAGAATAAAAAATGTGAGGATTCTTAAACTGATTAGAAGTATGGCATTGAGACTTTTCAATGAGTGAGGAAAGATACACTATTTGGGGTGTTGTAATTGCCAAACATTGACAAGGTCTAGTAACCCATAGCAACCAATCAGTTGTTTGCTTTCAAACAGCAGATCAGTAAATGATGCATGCAGATGTAGTAAATGCACTTGTAATTACATAACCATAATGTATTATTTAGTCATTGGGGAGAAGATTCTAAGGTAATTATGTTTCTAATTATTCAAAAGGGACACTTTCCATATTGATAGGTACTTTGAATGCAAAAGCTTAACTTTGGGTACAAAATTGCCAAACCAAAAAGAAGACAGCACACGTTTTTACAGAAAACTATCTTGTAGTTCATTAGAGTTGCAGTTAAGATTTTATTGCTGTTGTAATAACCAGTAATTAATTCATGCCAGATCCATGCATTAATTATCCTTAGCAATAAAGGCCTTTATTAATCAGAGCCTGATAATTTTGAGTTATTATGTTCTTGAGAGAAAAGTTCTTTTATAGAAGAAATATAAAACTGGGTACATTAGTTCCATATCAGGACACCATCAATTTTCATTTGCTTCATCTCAAATTATTTAGAATTTAAGTAAAGGCACAAAGGTTAATGAAGTACTGGTGTTAATGTTCAGCCAACACTGTATTAGATGGTCAGCTTACAATAGTAGTGATCTGAAGTATTTAGTAGATATAAGTCTAAAACAGCAATCCCCAACCTTTCTTACTCATGAGCCACAGTCCAATGTAAAAAGACTTGGAGAGCAACACAAGCATCATACAAGTTCATGGAGGTGCCAAATAAGGGCTAAGATTGGCTATTAGGCAGCCTCTATTCACACTATCAGCTTACAGGATGCTTTATTTGGTAGTACATCTTGTTTTTATTCAACCAAAACTTGCAACCAAGTCAGGAATTCAGGAACTACCTGGTTTGGGGGCACTGAGAGCAACATCCAAGAGCTTGGTGAAGAACATGTTGCTTACGAGTCACTGGTTGGGGATCACTGGTCTAAAACTACTGGACTTGCTGATCAGTCTGGAAAACCTTTCCCCTACCTCAGTGGTAGGAACATATGTAAAACTTATAATGAAAATGCAACCTCCAAAATCCAATCACAATGATTCTACTGTACTTAATCAGACAAGTGTTAGCTGGAACTCTCTGGGGTGTGAAAATACGATCCAGTCACTGGGACAGGTTTTCATTTTATATGACATCATGATTTGATCTGAACATTACAGAAAAGATCAAGAAAATTAGTTGTAAAAGACTTGGCTAATGTTTGGCCTTATTTTGCATGTAGACTTCACCAAGGCCCTGGTTGTTATAGCTAAGGAGGAGGTAGAATCGACAGTTAAAATAGAGCACAAACAAGGATTTTCACATGATAATTAATTAATCAGTTGTTAACGGTCAGGTTTTAATATTATCTTGGTTGACTGTAAAAATAACAGTTTTTTTTGTCAGTTTGTTATCTAAAACATTGTTTTTGACTGTAAGTGGAGAGTGGTGTACTTGTTAAAATCCAACTCAAAACCATTAAACTCAAAAGAAAAACAGTTTTTATATTATAAAGTAAATTCAGTTTTCAAAAAGAGCAGTGTTGCAGAAAATTAACATATCTTAGCAAAAACAGCTTATAGGTGATTAGCTATAAATAAAACTGTAATAATTAATTCTACAGTTTCCCACTAATATGAGATAGGAATATGTATTCTGTATTTAAGTTAATTTACCCTGCAGTTTTCTCAGGGTCACAGGGCTATGCCTGGGTTATAAAGTGTAGTCATTCTGGGCAATTTATGTGATATACAATATAACTGCATATACTGTAAGCCTAAGCCTATGCACTGTATCTAAAAGTTAATCTAGTATTATATATAGTAATAAAAAATTAATAAAAAAATAATGTGAAAGCTACATTTCCTTAAAAATGGGTGCCCAGAACCAAAAGAATGTAATACATACAATGAAATTGGTCCGCGCTCGAAATATCCATGTTTCTCATATTTGGAGTGCAGACCATTTTCATTGTGTGTATATATATATATATATATATTTTTTTTTTTTTTAGAATGTAGTAGAAAAGGTACAAATGCAACCAATAATAATATGTTTACAGCATTGTCTAGCTAGTTTTTTACTTTACCTAAAAATTGGAGAAACTGCTGAAAAATTTGTGAAATTTCACCAAGATGCAAAGCAAAATTACAGCACCACGGCAACTGGATAGCTCCTTAGATAAATAATGAGGGGGGGGGGGGGGGGGCTATGGTAGGCTCTGATCTCATTGGTTTATGTAATGACTGAATACATGGTAACATTCTAAAGCTGACTTGGTAACATTTTTGCCATGGTTTTTGCTGCAAAATTGAACAGGGCAAAAAGTTTGCTCATCTCTAGCAAGCACCATCACTGCATCAGTTACATGCAAAATGATGCACTTTATCAGTGTATAAGTATATTTGTACATATGTTTAACAAGCTGAATCTCTGACAAGCTGGACCAGCACTGCGATGCCCTCTTTGTAGGCTACATTGGTTGCATTTGTGTAAAATTTCTGTGCAATGACATATCATACGTCCAAGGGTATACTCTGTATCTTCAATATATTGATGGTATACTCTGTATCTTCAATATATTGATAAATAAACAGACAACCAGAACATAGAATGAAATATCAGTACAGAGACCGTAGCACCTATCATCTACTGTCCCTCAGTATGGTATCATTGTACAGGAACACTGCAAATAACTCATTGATATTTTACATAGTGAAATCAATAACGTGACATACTTTGCCATTTGATAGAGAACTTAGAAATGAGATATATCCTCTTACACTCATTCTGTTTATACTGCACAACACAGGAGCTGAACACAGTTTACCTTTTTACATCAAGTTAATAGGGCTGCAACAATTTAAATTCTACCTAAATAAATCTAAATAGCCTCTGAGAATACAACAACTGTTATTGTGTGTTTTTGTCCATCCTCAGTAGACTTTCCATGTTAAGAAGTAAGAGATGCCTTCCCTTTTGTGTGATAAAACAGCTGCTGAGGCCGGCTGCTTCCAGAACCATTTCCCCCTGCGAATTTAAGCGTGGGTTGTAGAAAAATGCCATTTCCTGCCTTAAGTAAAAAGAAATCAATTAAAATCTTGTTTAAGTAATGTTGGGTAAACTGTGGTAAATTGTTGTCTAAAACAAATTGAACAACCAAAAGAGAGAGCAATGATACTCAACTTTCTGTCTACTTAATGGTTTGGTGGTTAGGTTTAAATAAATCATTCATGTGAAAACCTTTTATACAAAGTGAGGATTGGTGACTGCATATGTGGATCTGTAACGATTTATCTGTCAAGGGTTTTATACATCCTTTGCATTACCGTACAAAAACATCCTTTTATGATTGATAGTTCTGCAACCTTGTGCCTATAGAGAAGATAATCGTCATGCTAAAGGGCAGAATGTGGAGTGAAACTTCAATAAAAGCTATCACCTAGCTCAAAAACGAAAATAACGAGAAATAAAATGCATAGGGGAAACAATAGAACGTCGTGACTTTCTCCATTTGGTTTGTTTTTCTAAGACTGTAAACATAATTACTGCTTATTTTGTATTCTGGCTCCTTAAGTTTGACAAAAGTGTGGGTAGTGTTCCTCAGTCTGTGTTTTTCTGACTGGATTTGGCCTTTTGCTAAGTGACATACATAATACTATATTTATAATCATTTTGTTGTTTTGCATATCTGTACAAAGTATTTATGGCTTCCATATTTAATCCTTTCCCTAAGAAAATTGGTGCAGATACTGGTCAAAATAGGTGGAAATTGTCGCAGGAGCGCAGGGACTTGGAAGTGAGATTTTTCCAACAAAGGTGCAAAATATATTGCAGTGTAAAGGGTACAATGCACAAAGCCAAATGCAAAGCTTGAAGAATATGTGTGGTTAGAAAACTCTTGTGGTCGTTTTGGCTGCTTAGGTGTATTTTAGCAGGCAGGTACCAATATTTTTTTAGGGGATCTCTAGCTATGACACTGCATGTCCTTTATTCACTGCATGTTCCTTAAGATATATTTTTACATTGTTTCTATGTAAAAAAAAAATTGTAATATAAAAAAAGCACTGCTTTCAGATGCCACTTTTTTGTTCAAAAGCAATTTGTCATAATGTTTTGAAACAGAAATTTATATACACTATACACAATGAAATCGCACAATCCAACCTTTTACACCGTTGGATTAGCCGCCTTGATGTCTGTGATATGCTCATGAATTTTAGATTTTTTTTCCAACAAACCCCCATCTGTTAAAACTGCATTGGATTAGCTTTGCAATCTTCTACATCACATCATAAGGCAACAGGGAAAGGGACATGTGAGAATATAAAGGTCACATCTAAAAAAGCCAATGTTGCTACAAGATAAGAGAAACGTTATTACTTCTGTCCTGCACCAGATGGAAAGGAAAAAATATTTTGCATGAAGCAATTGAAAGTCTGACAAGTTTTGTATCTGTGCAGCCCAAGTTGAGCCCTTGTAAATAGCTTTTATTGATCTCTAATTTTGGTTCTGAAACACTATAATTAAAGTCAAACATCATTATTCAGAGAATGCATTGACGCATACAGTGTAAAAACTGCCCTTGACTTAAGATTTTCCCCTATAGATTGTTTCTAAGGATAAGAATGCTTCAGCAGCATCACAATTTAAAAAGGATTTCTACCCAAAACATTGTTGCATAATAAAAAAATATAATTCGAAGGAACTATCCAAAATATATTCATGAAACATTCTCAGTTTTTTTTACAGTTATTTGGAAGTGTAATTACTATTGAGAGCAATATCTCCTTGGTTGCTCCTAAAATTATGTAGCAAAAATCAACTCATTAATAAGGAGGATATGAATTCTGGTCCATTATGAGAAACAGAAAAGTGAAAGGGTTATACAAATATTGTTTCAATAGCAAGAATAATTGTAATTAATTTTACAACCTTTAAAAATGTTTAATGTATATTGGAAAATTGTATAGAATTACATTTTCTAATAATGCAAAAAAGCTGCTTTTGGGTGGGCAACAACCAATAAAAATGGGTCACTAGTAACAATCAAGGAATCACCTTCTTCAGCTGTGCTTTATTTGAATTAGGAATTCCAACTCACCTTGTGTACATTTATATGTGTACAAAAAGTTGCCTCATTATGGTAATACATACATGTAGAATATGTGATTACTAGATTGATATACTAATGTCAGTTCAAAAATGTGTTACTTAGGTGGGCATTTACTAATAGTGATGAGCGAATCTGTGCTGTTTCACATCAACGTGAAATTCGCAAAACAACAAGACAATTTGCAAAACGGCAAGAAATATCATGTCTTTTTTGTCGCCTGCATCTTTTTTTCGTCACCCATGTCTTTTTTTTTTTTTCGTCAGCCGCGTCTTTTTTTTATGCGACTGTGTCTATTTTGACGCACAACAAATTTTTCTGCTGCTAATTTTCGCAAAACTTTCACTAAACAATTCACCAATGGCGAAATGTGGAAATTTGCTGCAAATCCATGCCTGTTAAAAAAATTCACTCATCACTATATACTAACATTCAATTTTTTGGGTTTGGGATTTTTTTAAAACCAAAATATGATTTTGTCGCAGAAAGAAACATATTTTGTATGATTTATTATGCAACAAAACCGCGACAATGATATGATATACAGTATAGCAACTTTGGATACTGAACATCAATTACTATCCCAACCACCCCTAACAAATTACATAGTGTCACAAATATATCACACAAAGCTACATTATGATTTCCTTTGAGATGTTAAGATGCAATTTTTACTCATTTCACAAAATGTTCACACTATAAGGAGAAACCCCATGTGGATACAACATAAAGATCTATGATGGGTAAAGCAGACTTTTTATATTT
Organism: Xenopus tropicalis; assembly: GCF_000004195.4. NCBI lineage: Eukaryota > Metazoa > Chordata > Amphibia > Anura > Pipidae > Xenopus > Xenopus tropicalis. Next base: position 110,894,469 of record NC_030679.2, read on the forward strand.
CTCTGGGAAAAAATATTGGGAAACATCAAGATCATATTTGGAGTAAACAAATACAAGTTAAATATATTTCACAAATGGGACATCCAGGTTATAATTACTGTAAGTGCACTTTAGCTTCGTGCCAGTGGTATGTAACAGACACCCTGCTAATAATGTAATGTGTGTGAAATGGCAATAACACCATACATTTTATTATATACAGAATGTCTAGGGGTAGTAGTAAATTATTGTATGTATGTACATTATACAATCTTGTCCACCGATGGCTAAAAGCAGTTTATTTCTATGTTAGCAATGGGACATCCAATTATATGTATAAGGTTTTAAAGCTTTTAGAATGATAGCACCTCTCCAGTCTTAGAACTAAGTGTATGTACTGTACCATTATAAATAAGTTACCATTTTTCAAACTTTTACATTTGAGTATTTAACATAATAAATCCAGAGTTTCAGAAACTGTTATTCAGATTTCTAAGTTTTAAAAACTTGAATTTGAACTCTGATAAATCTTTCCCTAAGGATGCACACAAATTGTCCTTCTAAAATGTATTTTCATGCATGGTCAAATTCTGGTAAGGTAAAGGCATAAAGATACATTGCTGCCAGAAAGGTATAGAATCTGTTTAAAATTACAGGTATATTTAGGTATATTCTAAAGTGGAACCACCTGGCATCTGGAGTCTTGTCTTATAAAAAGCACAAGCCATTGCAGAAGCTATTTTAAAACAGAATTACTGCATGACTTTTTCTAATGTAGTTGTGGATCCATAATAAATGAAACCTATTCTCTAGTGCAGTGATCCCCAACCAATGTTGCTCCCCAATCCCTTGGATGTTGCTCTCAGTGCCCCCAAACCAGGTAGTTATTTTTCAATTCCTGCCTTGGTGGCAAGTTTTGGTTGAAAAAATCAGTGATTCCCAACCAGTGGCTCATAAGCAATTTGTTGCTCAACAACCCTTTGGATGTTGCTCCCAGTTTCCTCAAAGCAGGTGCTCATTTTTTAATTTCTTAGGAGGCAAGTTTTGGTTGCATAAAAACGAAGTATAATGTCAAAAATATTGCTCTTATTGGCAACATCAGTAACCATTTTCATGCTTGTGTTGCTCCCTGACACTTTTTCCATTTGAATGTTTACGGGTCTTAAAGGTCTAAAATAAATAGTTTTGCCTCCAATAATGATTAATTATATCTTAGTACTGTGTTATTATTACAGAGAAAAGGGAAATCATCAAAACGTGATTAAAATGGAGTCTGTGGGAGAGGATGTTCTCATAATTTTGGGCTTCTGGATAACGGGTTTCTGGATAATTGAATTCCATACGTTTACAGTATTTTTTATGAAAACTGGATATATAAAAACATATTTATAAAAAGCAAAAGGGATTTATTAGACCAGTCTTTTAGAAATCTGAATATGTTTAATCAACTTAACTTATTTCCTTATGCATTGCTAGTATTGCATTGCAAATTTCTGATAATACTGCAATAAGCCACTTAGATCAGGTTAAATTTGTTAGTGAATCAAAGCATAAGGGACTGATTTATCAAAGTCCGAATTTCGAAAAAAAGTACGCTTAAGAAAAAATTGTATCAAATACGAAAATTTTGGATCGTATCATGGTCATATGAAAATATTGTGGTACGATCAGAAAGTTCCGAAATTTTTGTATCCGAACGATCATAAAAGGTGCGAAAAACTTTCTGACTTTGAACCTTCTGTGCATGATTTTGGAAGCCTCCCATAGGAATCAATGGCACTCTGCAGCTCCAACCCGGCCCAAGGAAAGTCTCCCATAGGGCTCAATGGCACTCTGCAGCTCCAACCTGGCCCAAGGAAAGTCTCCCATAGGGCTCAATGGCACTCTGCAGCTCCAACCTGGCCCAAGGAAAGTCTCCCATAGGGCTCAATGGCACTCTGCAGCTCCAACCCGGCCCAAGGATAGTCTCCCATAGGGCTCAATGGCACTCTGCAGCTCCAACCCGGCCCAAGGATAGTCTCCCATAGGGCTCAATGGCACTCTGCTGCTCCAACCTGGCCCAAGGAAAGTCTCCCACAGGGCTCAATGGCACTCTGCAGCTCCAACCTGGCCCAAGGAAAGTCTCCCATAGGGCTCAATGGCACTCTGCAGCTCCAACCTGGCCCAAGGAAAGTCTCCCATAGGGCTCAATGGCACTCTGCAGCTCCAACCTGGCCCAAGGAAAGTCTCCCATAGGGCTCAATGGCACTCTGCAGCTCCAACCTGGCCCAAGGAAAGTCTCCCATAGGGCTCAATGGCACTCTGCAGCTCCAACCTGGCCCAAGGAAAGTCTCCCATAGGGCTCAATGGCACTCTGCAGCTCCAACCCGGCCCAAGGAAAGTCTCCCATAGGGCTCAATGGCACTCTGCAGCTCCAACCTGACCCAAGGAAAGTCTCCCATAGGGCTCAATGGCACTCTGCAGCTCCAACCTGGCCCAAGGAAAGTCTTCCATAGGGCTCAATGGCACTCTGCTGCTCCAACCTGGCCCAAGGAAAGTCTCCCATAGGGCTCAATGGCACTCTGCAGCTCCAACCTGGCCCAAGGAAAGCCTCCCATAGGACTCAATGGCACTCTGCAGCTCCAACCTGGCCCAAGGAAAGTCTCCCATAGGGCTCAATGGCACTCTGCAGCTCCAACCTGGCCCAAGGAAAGTCTCCCATAGGGCTCAATGGCACTCTGCAGCTCCAACCTGGCCCAAGGAAAGTCTCCCATAGGGCTCAATGGCACTCTGCAGCTCCAACCTGGCCAAAGGAAAGTCACAATACTGAGCTTGAAAGAATCTGAAACTTTCGTACTCGTTGCAACGTTTTTGTCAGACAAATTGTTGCAAAGTACAAAATACATACAGTTCTAAAAGTCAGAAAAAATACGATTTATTTTTCCATTCAGACTAATTTGCACTTTGATAAATGTGCCCCTTAGTGTGTTGGTTGTAGCTAGACAAAAGGGCAATGAAATACATCAAATAAGCATATTAATCATTATAATATTGAATTCTTATTTTTGTTTTCTTTTTATGAACTATGGCTAACACTGTACAACACTTTGCTACTAGTGGTGGGGGTTGTGTCACTTCCAAAGAGCATGTTTAAAACAGTGCTTGCATCCGATTCTCCTTCTGACATGACTCGCTGTGGGAACCCTGGAGCCAATGCCAGGTCCAGATAAGCAATAGCTCCAGGCTTTCCCAGCATCAGTAAGAGCTGTTGCACACCATTCATCAGAAGAGACAGGATGAACACACTGGCAAACGTGGGAGTGCAGGAGGAGTATGCAAGTACCTTAATAATATACATCAATGTGTGCTATCCTTTGTTTCTATTTTACCTATAATTGAACCCTAAATTCAATTTATGGTAGTGGAAAGATCCCAAGAGTAATAATCGTAGACTTGTAGACAGTACCTTACTCCTTATAAAAAATATCTACAGTATATGTAACTGAGCACATTTAACATAAATACAAACATTACACAAGTCTCTAACCCAGGGGGACCCAGAGTTTGTCACCCTGTGATCTACTCTTCCCACCTGGCCTCCATCATGAGATCTACTTTAATAAAAATAGTTGATGTTTAATTCCTAAATACACATAGAAATATATATATAAATATAGTGTCAAATTCACAGTTAATGCTCACAAAACATTATAAAAGAGTCAACACAGCAGTATGGCTTCAGTCAAAAGCTCTGTTATGTTGGGGCACAAAGGAAGTGTTAAGATGGCAGTGATCTACTGGTAGACCGCGATCTACCTCTTGGGCACCCCTGCTCTAACCCTTCTCCCAACCTGCAAATAATTAAATCATAATTTTTAAGTATGAAAAGTATATAAGAACAGTCCATAGTATCTCCTCAATATAGATGTATTGCACAAATTCCAGTTTTGTAAAGCATAAATTTTCCTCTTAGTCTTTGTAAATGTTTTAATCACAGATTTATGTGTTATTGCTTTCAGTGTCAATCTAGTGGATTTCTGAGAGTCAGCACAAGTACTCAATTTAAATTTAATGAATTTAATCTTATACGTTATTATGAATATTTTGTTTTCTCTGCCTTATACGTAACCATTCCATTTATACACAAAAAAAGCCTTCTTAGTTTTTGTTTTACCCTACAAATTATATGCAGCCATTAAACTGCTTCTGAATATAATAAAAGCAATTATTTTTCAATGCAGAGTAGTACCTTTTATGCTCTTCCTTTTATATGTATTATGGGAATGAAAAAAGGTTAATAAGACTTTGTATCCAAATGCTCAAAATGCCTAGGATCAACCAGGATGAAACAGGCTTTCTCTTATAGCAGCAATCACCAGCCAGTTTCTGTAGCTATTTTATTGTGGACATAACTTTTCTACTCTAATAATCAGTTGTGCGATATAGCCGGGAGAAGAGAATTGGAACAGACATTCAGAAGATAAAACTGTCTGAAACCAAAGTCCTTCAAAACTACCATCATAAACTCCATTACAATACGCTTGTACTGCTACCAATGTTTTATTTTGCTTTGGACTATGCACCGCTTGTCCTGCCATTATTTCAGATTAGTTACATTGCAAAGAAATAGCATAGAGTATTATATGTACCTCCGGTATTGGAGATATAGTAGCCATTTAATTTGTTTAACATGAAAATTTAGCATCTATCATTCTTTTGTAACAATAGGAAAACATAACAGCTCTATAAACCAATGCATGTAACCCTGACAAAAGGATCAACCTGTTTTGTTCATTAAAAAAAATCTTCCCTAGAATGTCTTTATTTTACAGTATATCATCAGTTACCATTGCACGCTTTCTATTTATCCAATTCCTTGAGTGAATGTCGATTTTGAAGTGTGATGTACAGGTATGGGATCCTTTATCCGGAAACCCATTATCCAGAAAGTTCCGAATTACAGAAAGACCCTCTCCCATAAACTCCATTATAAGCAAATAATTCTAAATTATTTCCTGTTCCTCTGTAATAAAAAAACAGTACCTTGTACTTGATCCCAACTAAGATATAATTACCCCTTATTGGGGGCAAAACAATCCTATTGGGTTTATTTAATGTTTATATGATTTTTAGTAGAGTTAAGGTATGGAGATCCAAATTACGGAAATATCCCTTATCCAGAAAACCCCAGGTCCTGAGCATTCTGGATAACAGGTCCCATACCTGTACTATAGTTTAATTTAAATTATCTGTTGTAGACATCTTTGCATTATCATCAGGATCTTTCAAAAACTGGCAATGTGTTCTGTTCTGTAAGTATAAAATCTTACTCTATTGGAGTCAAAACTTCATAAGAGATTAGTAAACAAACAATTATATGTCACTTCTAGTTGAGTGAGGGAAAAGAATGAGTGGGGGAAAAAAACAAAGTTAACTTTATTGAAAAAATATTTGTACAATGCAATTGTATAATGTTCCTTGCAATTTTTTTAAAATCAGTTTTAAAGCTTTGATTTCAAGGAAAGCGAACCCTTTTACTGATATAGCAGCACTATATTGTTCAGTCCTGTGCCTTACAGTAATAAGCTAAAATGTATGAAGATGATAGAGATAAATAACCAATACTAACCCAGTCAGATTAGACTATATTTCATTGCTACTAATTTATAGGCATGTTATCTTGTTCAAAAGGGCTAATCAGACTTCCCAATAGAATCCCAACAGCACAAGTTGAATGATAGCATTCATTTTCTTTTGGATACATTTTTTGCTGGTATAATTAATTAGAAGTGCACTGCCATGTGTTTGGCAAGATTCAATTAAAAATCAAAGAATTCAAATACAAATTTAATTATGTATTGATTGACAATGGTGATTATAAATGGCAAATACAGAAGAGGATGTTTTTGAAGGGCCACTTAAGTACCATCCATATCACATTCATAGTGATTTTAATTTTGCGAGGCTATCAGCTTTCATGTGATTTATGCAGATGCTGACAACTTATTGTCCAGTATCCAACCACCATGCCTAGGCAATGTGCAAGCTCAACAGAAAAGGGCAGCTCAACAGCAGGACTCCCCCAGTCAGTGCTTCCTGTATTTTGCACATGCCCACACTTGAAAAGCACCATATTATTGCAACACATGGGCTTTAATGAGCATGTATCGGAGTAAAGTAGATAGTGGGGCACATTTACAAAGGCACGAACGCTCAGAGTGTATTTTCTGCGAATTTTTCAGGCGTCCGCACAATTTTGTTGTACGCCGCACAACTTTTTCGTATGCTTGCACGAAAAAATCGGAAAAGGTTTTACCGATGTTAACAATTGTACGGTACGAAAATTTCGTGACTAATACGATTTTTTCGTAAGCATTTTCGTGATATTTGTGATCTTCAGAAATTTTCGTTTCCTATCCGAATTTTTCCCATTCAAGATTAGAACTCATGATTTGATAAATCTGCCCCTAAGGGGCACATTTACTAACCCACGAACGGGCCGAATGCGTCCGATTGCGTTTTTTTTCGTAATGATCGGTAATTTTTGCGATTTTTTCGGCGTCTTTACGATTTTTGAGTAAAAGCGCGATTTTTTCGGCGTCTTTACGATTTTTGCGTAAAAACGCGAGTTTTTCGTAGCGGTAAAACTTGCGCGAAATGTTGCGCCTTTTAAGTTTTAACGCTACGAAAAAGGCGCGACTTTGCGCGCAAGTGTTAACGCTACAAAAAAATCGCGACTTTGCGCAACTTTCGTAGAGACGCCGAAAAACTCACGTTTTTACGCAAAAATCGTAAAGACGCCGAAAAACTCGCGTTTTTACGCAAAAATCGTAAAGACGCCAAAAAAATCGCAAAAAAATACGAAAAAGTCGCAAAATGTTCGTTTCCAAACGGAATTTTTCCAATTCGGATTCGAAATCGTGTCTTAGTAAATCAGCCCCTAAGTGTCTTAGTGTTTATAATTTTTAATTCATTTCAAAGCATTTTGTGATAAGTGGATATTTAGCAGGAGCAAGAGCCATTTCATACTATTTTGAACTTTAAAACCCTAACATACATACAGCCTGGAGGTTAAACTGTAGTTCATTAAAGAGCAAGCAATGACAATTATTATTTATACATAATGTACTGTTACCTTGTGATGGTGAAAATATTGTGTTTACTTCACATGCACTACTGCAGATTATTTAAATTCATCTTAATAGCATCATATAAGTATAGATTTTTTTTTAACTATTTGGGTTTCATGTTTATTTTGGAAAATGCCATGCCAAATGTCTTTTACATTTGACAGTAGCTCATAAGTAAGGTTGGGGACCCCTGCTCTAGAACATGTTCACATGTGATCCCCTAACAAACCTTCAAATAGCTTGCCCACAACAAATGTCAGACTTATAATAATTTAATTACCAGGTGGATAGCAAAATCTATTTTTAAATACTTGAACTGTATAAGTTTCTCTCCACTCTATTGGCACCATACCAGATAAAAGGGAGTCTGAGAAAATCAGAAAAAGTGGCCTGGCTAAAACCAAACTAAGCTTTTTATGTATCCACAGGATGTATCCCATCAGGCCTTGGGCCCTTGTTTACATTTATTATACTATATCCTATGTCACCCATTGACACCTTGAGCTAAACCATTTACTTTCAGACTAGGCCCCGTAGCTTTAAATTCAACTATACACAAAAAAATAACTCATTAAGCACATTTGTTTTTTCAGAGTTACCTAAAACCAAAAAATGTCCATCCATTAGTGAAGTCACACTTCTATTCTTTTTTTTTAACTATGGGTATATTTAAAATATATTATGGTATTAGTCTTTTCATTTGAAACAATCATTTCCTCATTTTCTATTTTTACCTCCTTTATTGCTGCTTTGCAACACTTGCTGTAATTAAATTAGATTAAAAGTTCTTAAAAGAAGCTCCTATTCCTATTACCACTTGGGGGGTAATGGTTTTACATTTTTTCCTAAGTGAATACATTTAAAACAGTAAGGGTAAAATATAATTTTACAACTATTACAACAACCATTTTAATACAAAAACTGCATAAGAACATTACCGAACCATGTTTTATGGAAGGACATGTTATTGATTAAATAGGAGCAAAATAGCACCATAGTTAGCGGGACCTGTTGTGATGCACATAGTATTAACTGTATACTATATAGCAGAGACCATATTAAGCAGGAACTGAAGTTATACAAATACTATTAATGTGCTAAATAGCAGAGGTATAGCTCCACTGTACTTAAAAGCTGCAGTGAAGCATTATTATACTAAATAGCAACAATATAAGTAACACACAGCATTATTATGCTGAATAGCAACAATATAAGTAACACACAGCATTATTATTCTGAATAGCAGGGATATAACACCATGATAATTACAAGCTGCAGTGATGAACAGCATCAATTTCTTAAAAAGCAGAGGTATAGCTTAAAAATAATTAGATGCCTCAATCATGCACATCAAATTAATATACTGAATATGTATAATATAGCACGATAGTAATTTGGGCTGAAACTATAGTTATACAATATAAATTCAATGAATATGAGTAACATTCTGAATAACTACACACCTTTATAAATGCTTTGCCCTTAGAATAGTGCAGCTGCAACTATGCACTGCTTTGCCCAGCAAAATGGAATTTATAATGCAGCTAAAGTTGTTCACATGTAGAGTTCCTAGTTGATCAGTATGCAGTCTTTCTGACTGCTTGCATATTAAACAGAAGTATGAAGGCTGGTTTTGAAGAAAGTTTTATGCAATAAAGTCTTTAAATCACCACTCTCAAGAAAAATGCTGGTCTTGCAGGAAACATTTGCTAAGAAGGGTAAATTATATTAGAATAAGGAAAATCAAGGTCACTATCTGCAGTGAATTTGTTTGTTCTGCATATATTTGGGTTTCTCCTATGGTTCAATAATATATCGGCTGTTTAATTGGCTTCTGATTAAATCAACTTTTGTCTGTGTTGGTAGAGATAATATATTGTAAGCTTCACTGGCTCATGTAAATGATAAGTAAACACTGTAAAGTTCAGAGTAACATATTGGTATATTAATAATAATAATAATAATAATATAATAATAATTAGTTTCACAAGTAGACTATTTTATTGATGTTATTTATTTTAAATTGCAATAATTTGCAGTGACCTAGATAAAGACCTGGGCATCCATTTAGTAAAGTGTTTTAAAATTAGTTGCACATTTTATAGACAAAATTAACGTCAAATATGTTAACGCCAGTTTACTAAATGGTTATCACATTCGCCAGAAAGTTCGCTACCTATGTAGTTACGTTAAACTGTTTTTTCGCCTGAAAATTCTCAAGGGGACAGGAAATATCCCATAGCACACTATTTTTTTTTACCCATCATTCTTTCTTGTTTCTGTAGCCATTGCTGACATGAATAAGAGACAGAAAAAATATTGTATATGTTATTTTATATATTATATATATATAGAGCGAGAGTGTAAGCCGAATCAATCAAGTTTATAAAGTTTTATGAAGTTCTTTGTTTTTTATTTCTATTTTATTGACAGGGTGTAAAGTTCAATAAAGTTGATCAAGTTTTGAAGAAGCATATCTGCCTATATATTTGCCATTAAAAATTGCCATAATAAACGCCATAAAACAAGAATATTTTATAGCAGAAATATTTGCAAGCTTATTTTTCGCCAGAAAATTCTCAACTCGCTAAAATTTACATCAACGTAAATTGGTACATTTGCATAGTTAACACAGATGATCACCGTTCCTCAAAACACACATTCTAAACAGAGGTGGGCCAGGGCAGCCAGACACCCTAGGCAACCTGGCCCCCTACACTGCCCCTCCACCTGTGCAAGTGTGTGTATGTGTACTGACATTGGAACTAGTGGGGTGAATGTTGTGACCAGTGATGAGCGAATCTGTCCCGTTTCAGTTCGCCAAAAAATTGACGCCAGCACAACTTTTGTTTACTCTGTCAAAAATGGCAAAATGTGGAAATTCGCTACGAATCCATGCCTGGTGAAAAAATTCGCTCATCACTACCCCAGCCTAGGGGTAGGCAAAAGAGGGACCTACCTATCACCACCCCACCGTTGCACCCTAGGCAGCTGCCTCTTTTTCCTACCTCTAGTTCCAGCCCTGGTTCCAAATCACTGAAATACTATCAATAATTTCCTTTCTTCTCCTTTTTTGTTTTTTGTTACGAATTATTATTGAATACACCTGCTGCACCGCCTCAATTATTGAAAAAATTAAAGAAGGCACATGTATATATTAGCAAGATTACAAATTGTAAGTGTATTGTAGGAAAGAATAACAAATAACATGAGTTATAGGACCCTTTTAAAACATTTGAAATGTTTGCTACCCAATTTTTATTTGTTTGTAGCAGCAATACTGCTTCCCCAGTCATACTGCAGGGAAAACAAACACATAGAAAATATTTGTATGCACCCCTATACTAATTAAAATGTCCGGTTTGTTTTATGTATGCTTGCAAAATGATGTGATGTTACTGCATGGTTCCACTTTGCATGAACAGTGTGCTCAATCCTTTTTTCTCCTATTAACACTTAATTTAAAAAAAACACAAAAAAATAAAAAATACAAAGGCAAAATAATTTTTTCAAAATATATTGAATGTTACATTTATGCCATGTTTTTTTAATCTATATATATTAAAATGTATAGAAAAAATATTTATAAAATATATAATTATTAATATTTGAACACTTATACTCATTTTTTCTTCTTTGATTCTTGTTTTTTTTTTCTTTTTTTGTAACATTTTTTTTTCTTTAATAATCTGCTGCCCTTCATCCACTTGAGATAACAAGCAATAAAACATTTTCAATAGAAGGTAGCAGGAAATTGAGCTATCTTTCTTCTTTTTCTTTTTTTTTTTTTCTTTAATTTCTTTACAAATAAGAAATTCCAGTTTAGCAGCAAAGTCAGTTTTTGCATGTTTACAGTGCTAAACAAAATCAATTGCTTCTCGTGTATCTTTTGCATTGACTGAATTATTGTTTTCAAATATTTACCTTAACGTATCATTTTGTTAAATCAATATTAATTTGCTTTTTTTTAAAGAAAAATATTTTCTATTTTTGTTTTTCTTTTCTTTATTTTGGCTATGTTTCTTCTTTTTTTATAGGTTTCAGAGAATATATGTTGAACACAATAAGCCTTCCCGGACATCCCAAACCACTTAACCAAGGCATTTATGTACACGACGTCGGTGTTTATTTCAGCAAAGGACGCCACGTCTTTTAAGCTTCTAATGTTCCCTGTTTTAGTGCCAAATTAGGCTGTTCTCTCGAAATATGAAGAGAGACACAGAACTCTTTTGGACCAAGGTTGCTTTGACAAGACTCAGTTGTAAACTTGCTATAGAACAGAAATGTCCTTCTGTCACAAGTTAAGATTTGCTCTAAATCAAGTAGCTACTGCCTTTAATGTACCCACAAATGGCACATCAACAGCAGCAGAAGCAACAAACTTATCTAAAAAAGGCAACAGACTCAAAATGTGCAATCCTAAAAACCAACAAAAAAAAAAAAGCTAGTTGTATTTGTTAAACAGACATTATAGTTGTGTTATCCCTGTTTGGAATTTGTGTTTGATTTCTCTTTGTGAACCTGTGACTTCACATCACATATCAATGATGCCATCACCTTTTTCCATGGCATTCTAAAGAGATGTCATAATGCAGGGATTTATAAGGCTTGCAAAGTCAGCAAACAGCGAAGACTGGCAAGAAAAATCATCCTAGCTTCTGGAGATATAAGTTCAAGAAGAAAAAGATATGAATATTACTTTTTTTAATAGGAGAACTTGTAATTATTTTTCAATGAAATGTTTTACAAATCCTTTGTGCGTCCACATTTCTTTCATTTTCTATTTTTTTTTTTGTTAAGGGTCCTGTCCAGTCAAAGACACTATAGTTTATGTGGAAATGGGTGCATACGTTAAAAATGAACAAAAAATAGATTTGAGAAAAAAAACATCAAATACAATACGACAACATATCACTCATGATGAATGATTGATGTTAGCTAAAAGGAACACCAAAAGTTGAAAAAGTAATTAAAATGTAATGTACTATTGCACTGGTCTTTTAAAACTGGTGTGTTTGCTACAGAAACGCTACTATAGTTTATATAAACAAAGCTGCTGTGTAGCAATGGGGCAGCCATTCAAGCTGGAAAAAAGGAGAAAAGGCACAGGTTGCATAGCAGATAACAGATAAGCTCTGTAGAATATAATGGTGTTTTATCTGTTATCTGCTAAGAAACCTGCGCCTTTTCTCCTTTGAATGGCTGCCCCTGTGGCTACGCAGGAGCTTTGTTTATATAAACTGTAGTAGTCTTTCTGGGGGGAACTCATCAGTTGTACCAGTGCAGGGCAGAATTATATTATATAGTAATGACTTTTATATTCTTTCATTTTTTGGTGTTACTGTTCCTTTAAAAATATAATTCCTGTATACAAATATATTTTACATTTAATATCTATAATTAGAATATTTTGAATCAAATTGGTCCAAATGTCAGGCACATTTAGCATACTTGTTACACGCAGTGGCCATTAGTCATAGTAATTCAATTAAGGGTGACACCTAGGGGCTGATTTACTAACCCACGAATCCGACCCGAATTGGAAAAGTTCCGACTTGAAAACGAACATTTTGCGACTTTTTCGTATGTTTTGCGATTTTTTCGGATTCTTTACGAATTTTTCGTTACCAATACGATTTTTGCGTAAAAACACGAGTTTTTCGTATCCATTACGAAAGTTGCGTAAAAAGTTGCGCATTTTTCGTAGCGTTAAAACCTACGCGAAAAGTTGCGCATTTTTCGTAGCGTTAAAACTTACGCGAAAAGTTGCGCATTTTTCGCGTAAGTTTTAACGCTACGAAAAATGCGCAACTTTTTACGCAACTTTCGTAATGGATACGAAAACTCGCGTTTTTACGCAAAAATCGTATTGGTAACGAAAAATTCGTAAAGAATCCGAAAAAATCGCAAAACATACGAAAAAATCGCAAAATACCGATCATTACGAAAAAAACGCAATCGGACTCCATTCGACCCGTTCGTGGGTAAGTAAATCAGCCCTCTATACTCATTCTATTTCTTACAAATATGACAAGTAAGCTATATGACATTAAAGCTGCCTTCCCTCTATGGTTTATGGCTATGACACATTTGTCTAAGTAGAGGTGGTTTAAAAAGTTCTATGTGCCAAAGCCCCTAGGCAACAGTGTGATATTGGTTGAACCTGTCCATTGTGTTTATTTGTGTGTGTGCAATGACAACAATAATCTGAGAATTATCCAGTACATATCATAATTCAGTACATATCGTATTTTAATGATCAGCAGAAACTCTTAATTGCCTTTTTTAACGATGTAGTTACACATTTTCTTCTATTTTGAACACATGACTTAAATACTGTATATGTTTAGAAAGTTAATTCTGTTATGCACTCCTTCTCCAACAAATGTTGATACAATTCAAACCATTCTTATTTAAGATATATTAGACCATGACAATTTAGATATGCTGTTGAGTAATTTTTGTGAAATAAATATATATTTTTAAATATATATTTTTTCAAAATGAAGCTGCAAATATTTTCTCAAAATGAACATCCAGAAGAAAAAAATGCATGTTAAAAAAAATAAATAAAAGTTTATACTGTATTTCCTAATTTCAATGCAAAGGGAGGAATGCAAAAATTGAGGCCTATTATTATATAGAATTTTATATAGGTAGATAACATTCAAATAAAGAGTATTAGCAGAATATTATTTTGGAGATACCTTTGCAATATTTAATGTGGTGCCAAATAGTTTTATCTACATAACTGCATATAGATACATATCATTAAAGGGGAAGTAATTTAGGGAAATGAATACAAAGCAGGCATTAGGTACAATAGACACTTGAGTATTTTACACCTTGATGGGTGCACAGGTACACACAATTGCTACATTAGTGGGTCAAATTTTGCTAGCAATTGCTCCTACCAGTGGTAAATGATCCCTCATAATAAAAAGAAGAAGTTTTGGAAATTGTATTTTGTTTCCTTGAATTTTTAACATAAGCATTATTATGCCAAAATAAAATGTAAAAAAATGTCAGACAAATATTTTCAAAGTGAAAATTTAGTGAAATGCACACAACCCTACATTAGTTAGTTTTTTTTCTCTTTGATTTGAGTAAAGTTTTTCATGCAACAGATTTTATGAATTTGAAATATGCAATTTGTTTAGCTGAAGGTTTTTAAGCTGTTGATTTAATCTCGTCTCAAAATCACTCCTAACACTACTGATTCAGGGGGGGGCATTTTGTTGTATATATTTTAGATATTATAAATATTGTAAAAAAACATCCATGAATATACACACTTTTTCTATCAATCAATCAATCAATCAATCAATCAATATATCAATAGACCCTTTCTGTTGCAAGGTTGTAGTCTAGTTGTTTATTCTGGATGGAAATGCAATATATCAAAATGGAAAATATTATCGACGGCCACCATGCATGGTGGCTGCCATTTATCTTTTAAACTATTCAATAACTTCACATCATCTAAAGTTAAGCATAAACATGTAGTATATGTTCTTTACCAGGATTTAGAAGTGCCTATTGATACTTTATATGCCTTTGTAATGGAGTGATATGTCTAAAGCAACTGGTCTTGCTTAGTCATTTTGAAAGTGTTTTATCATTCATCGAAGCGCCTTCTTTGGTTCAACTGATTAGGAAGTTAGGAATTGTCAGTTAGGAATTGTTGTAGCCTTTTCTCAAACTTACCTAAACTAACAACATGTAGTTTATAACTGCATCCCACAGTAGTGATGATCGAATCTGTCCCGTTTTGGCAAAAAGTTCACAAAACTGTGAAAAATTTACAAAATGTGTTTTTGCACAACTGTTTGTGCCTATTTTGACGGGCCAGGGACTTTTTTTGATGCACAACAAATTTTTTTGCGGCTAATTTCTTTTTTTGATGCACAACAAATTTTTTTGCGGCTAATTTTCGCTAAAGTTTTGCAAAACAATTTGCCAATAGCGAAATGTGGAAACTCACTGTGGATCCATGCCTGCCAAAAAAATTTGCTCATCACTATCCCACAGCAGTTTTTTACTTCCCACTAGGTGATTTATGATTGATTGTTATGAGTTACGAACACATTACTCCAGTTTTGTAACTCTTTCAGCAAATATTGCTAGAAAAAAATGCCTTTTTTAATTATGTATGACTGCAAACATTTTGGAAATTCATTGACATCAGGAGTAGAAATGTATTCAAAGAAAATGTAGTTAATGATGCTAGTGGAACCAAAGCATCATACCTTGTCAAGATCTTAGTCACCCATAATAAAAATGTTAGAGGAATCAATCATTATATATCTACATTGCTATATTTTTTTTTAAAAAATGAAACAAATATATGCACATACCATTTTAGTCAGGGACTGTAATTTGTTGTTCTTAATTTAACATATTACCCCATGACAACATGTTTCAAATGTATTTGTATGATAGACGTCATTATTTATGAAAGAAATCCCATTGTAAAGCAAAAAAGCCAGAGTAATGAACAAAAAGAACAGGTGAAAATATTTTAATTTGTATTTTTTTTTTTAATAAGCTGTATTGTTTAAAAATTTTTTTTTTTGAGATTTGCAATCTATTAAAATATCTATATATTTTTATGCTAAAAAAAACCAACTGGCCATAGTATGAAACCCAGACCAGCTCTCAGTTTTTGGCCCACTGAGCACTGTTCAAGTTAAAATCTTTTTTTCAAATATTATTGGACATGGACAGAAAATGATGTTCATTTATAAACAATGGGGAAATTTAGTTACCCATAGCAACCCATCCATAATTAATATTTTTTAGCCAGCTAGAGGAAGGAAAGGTAACATCTGATTGGTTTTGCATGTGCAAGTTTGCACCTAGAGAGTAACCCATGGATTAGTGACCCCCAGTCAGTAGGGGATCATTTAAGAAATTTGCCTGAGGGCAGTAACCCAGAGCAACCAATTAGTGATTGCCTTTTTTCAGCCAGCTGCAGGTAAAACAATATATGAAACAATTTGATTGGTTGCCATGGGTTACTGCCCACAGACAAAATTACCCAGTGTTGATAAATGACCCCCTAATGACTTTATAAAGATGACTTCTTCAAAAAGCTAGTCATCTTAGATCAAAAACAACTTGACTATGGTGAACATTAACATTTAAAAAGGATGGTCACATGACATTGCATATATGTATGTAAAGGAAGTTCATTTAGTACAGGCGAATCATGGCTCACTCTGAAGTCAATTTCTAGGGTGCAGCAATCTATTATGTCATTGGATTGTTAGGGGGGAATTTATCACTAATTAAATTTGAATATTTTCTGTCATTCAGTTATTTTCCACTAAACCACCCAAATTGAAAATGTGATTTACAAAACTTAAATGTTTGATAATTAATAAGCGCAAAAATATTGACAAACTCGAGTGTACCATTTCAACATCTAAAAGTTTGTGAGTTCATGTAGAAGTCAAAGAAAGTTTTCCTAGCCAAAATGTATGCTTTTTTTGTTTTATTAAATGTTTCCATTTTTGAGAGTTTGTAAACCTATTTAAAATGAAGAGTAGAATGTGAAATTGATTGATTTAAGTTTTTTTTTATTTATAGTTTAATTCAATCACATTTTTTTTTATATGAGAATTGTTTAATAAACATTTCTAGTTTATTTGAATTTAAAAAAATTGGTAACAAAATAGATGGCAAACATAACATTTAAGCACAATATTCATGGTAGAAAACTTTTTAACCAGTAGTTATGCAAATCAAATTATGTAGGCAATATTCTATTTTTCACTTAAAGGAAATGTAACGCTAAATTTTTTTAAGTAAAAAAGCTATTCTACCCTGCCCCAATAACTGCCCTATCCTGCAAACCACTTAGTATTTTAAATACTCAAAAAATGTTAGTGTTACTTTCCCTTTAAATAATGGTATGCCCAATCCCAACAAGTAGCAATATTTTCTAATTTTATTTCCTGTCTTATTTCTGCCTTCATGCCACTATGAATATTCATCTACAAAGTGCATGTCAGGCTATATAATTATATTAGCTATAGCATATAGAGTACTGATCCCCAACCAGTGGCTCGGGGGCAACATGTTGCTCACCAACCCCTTGGATGTTGCTCTCAGTGCCCCCAAACCAGGTAGTTATTTTTGAATTCCTGACTTGGGGGCAAGTTTTAGTTGAATAAAAACAAGATTTACTACCAAATAAAGCCTCCTGTAAGCTGATAGTGTGCATAGAGGCTGCCTAATAGGCAATCGTAGCCCTTATTTGGCTCCTCCATGAACTTTTATGGTGCTTGTGTTGCTCTCCAAGTCTTTGGCTCATGAGTAAGAAAGGTTCAGGACCCCTAATATACTGTAGAGTATGGCAGACAATTTAAACAGCTTGAAAGCAAGAGGTTTGTTGAATTGTAAAGCAAATTTTAATTGTCTATATTAACCAATTAATGGTTGTGTCAGTTTTTTCTTTGTGAGTGGCATCTTGTCTTGCATACAAACATGCAGGCCATTAACATGTGGCAAATTGTTGCATACACTGTTCTACCTACATCTGGCAAAAAAAAGTCACTCAAGTTGCTATGGGTTACTGCCTTTTAGCAAATGCTGCATTGCTGCTTACAAAATGGAATGTAACAAAAAACAGATGTAGCAGACTAATGGCTTACATGGTATTCGGGAGTAAGGTTGTTTGGTCTAAGTTTTCAATGTATTCCGGCTTTAGTAGTACATTTTGCGGTGTATATATTATCTAAGCAAGGTTTGTCTTTATTTTATTTGGCAATAATACTAGGGCCCGACTGGTATCTATTTGGTTGGATTATCTCGTATAAAGACAGTCAATACAAATATTCTGCAGATTTCTACAATATTGGTACCAAACACACAATTGTAGCATAATTTCCTTAATGAAAAAATAATCAGGTAGAAGAATCGAAATTACTAAATGGGCTAATTTTGGCACATTAGTCACCCCTGGTTTTCCTGGTTTAAATAATTAAAGGGATTCTGTCACAGGAAAACACATTTAAAAAATGCATCAATTATTAGCACTCCTCCAGCAGAATCCTGCAATAAAATCCATTTTTCACAGATTATTTATATTTTATTTTGAAATTTGACCTGGGGCTAGCTATGTTTTTAGTTTCCCAGAAGCCTTTAGCCATTTGACTTGCTGCACAGCAAGATGGAGTGATGTTAGCCTCTAAGCAATCTATCAGACTAACAGATCCCTGACACCTGTATTGCATAAAATGCTCCTATAACCTAGCGGTAGATATGAAAACAACACTTAATAGTAAATATCCAAGTCTGGCTCACTGGAGTCATGACTCCTCCAGTTACACTAGGAGAAACAATAGCTTATGTGAAAGCAGTTCCATTGTGAAGTGATGGTCTTTCTAAAAGCTCAGAATCAAACACAATGGCCTGAAACTGCAGAGAGGTTATATATTTGTATTCATTTAGGCCAACCATCTGAACATTTGCAACAGCAAAAAAAGTGAAAAGTACCAGCACTGTGGCCCCTCTTTACTTCCTTTCAATCGAAAGACATTTTCTGTCAGGACCGTTAATCCTTAATTTGTGGTCCTCCAACTGTCCATTCTTGGACAGATGTTTTGGCAGTATGAAAAAAATCTACTAACCTGCCCAACCAAATCTGGGCCTTTATGACCAACTTTAAGACTTAGGGGCAGATTTATCAAAAAGTGAGTTTAGAGCTTAAAAACATAAAAACTCACCCACATTCTATTCATTCCTATGGGATTTTTAGAAGTGTATTTATCAATGGGTGAAAGTGAGAGTTCACCATTTGATAAATTTGCTCCTAAAAATCCCATAGGAATGAATAGAAGATGGGTGAGTTTTTATGTTTTAAGCTCAAAACTCACATTTTGATAAATCTGCCCCTAAGTCTTAAACTTGGTCATAAATGCCCAGATTTGGTTGGGCAGGTTCAGGGCATTTTCAGGGCATTACATTTGCATTAATAACATTATAACATACAGGTGCCATAAGTCCTGAGTACACAATATAAAACATCTGAACACTCTGAAAGATCTTATCTTATTGTATAAAGGGACTGTAGAGTTACATCAAGTTGAAATTTCTAGCGCCAAAGGCTGCTGTATGCACTGCTTTCGAAAGGATACGTATGCTTGTGGTTTATTTATTAATAAAATATAGGGCAGGATGCAGACTTAATTTCCCTTTATCTGCATAAAGTTGTCATTTGTATTGCAATCTATGTATTTTTGTTATTTTATATCATCTTAAAGAACTGTAGAACTGTGACAGTCTTTATAAATAAAATATAAAATGGGTAATGTTATGACCAGTAAATGTGTTTTAGTTCTAGTACTTCATAGTCAGAAGGGTAGCTTATACTGGTCTGCTGTTGGAAAGCAAACATTTTATTTTATCTATTATTGTTTTACATTTAAGGATTACATTGGCACCTTTTATAATATTACCCCCCTTATGAACATGTAAAATATAGCATTCATTATAGAGTTTATAGTTATGTATTAAAAAGTCTGTTAGGCTTGCATGCTGCTCTGACACAACATGTCAATGGTCACAGTAGTTTTGCACCTCAGTTATGAAAACATTAGTTGTATATTTAAAAAACGGATCTAAGTGCAAACATATTTTTGCATATCTTTCGATTGGCCAACTGCAATGTAAGTTTTTCTGCCCAAGGATTAATTGCCCTAAAGTCAAGGCTAGTTAGGAGTCTTTTTTTATAGCATTTCAAAAAATTTCCACATAACATGTAGATGTGTAGACATTGTTTGAGCATTGTATATGTTCCCTGCCAGTAAAACATTTTTTTAAGACAGGAAAACTTCTTCCTTGGGAAAGTCCAGTGCATTGGATTGGCTATTCTAGGCAACAGGTACCATTGTGATGGTTTGGGTTCTACTTACAGTATTGTACTGGAATTTATTAATGCAGCAAGCAGTGTAAAGTAGGACTATGTAACTCAGTGCTATAAGTTACTGAGTTATTAGAAATGTATATTAATGGAGTAGAGGAACAATTATGCTGATAAAGAGTATGGAGCATCTCGGTTATGAGGGAGGCTGGCTAAGTTGTCACTGTATGGAAAAATGGAAAGGCAAAAGAGGCATTTAATAAGGAATATGATAACAAAAGTATAGAATATATAACTATGCACTTCCCCAGAAGTTCATTCCAATGGACATGAGGGCATCCATTCAGATTAGAAGAATGAAGGTTTCATCTTAAAGGGCACCTATCACCCTAAATTTGCTTCCCCCACTAAAGGTGTGGGCTAATACGGCTGTGGCACATGTTCATTATGCACATGTGAGTGCCACAACATGGCAGCCCAAACCGGGAGCTCCCTCCTGGTGTGGGCAGCCTAACACTGTAGGGGCTTTTAAAAGAAAAAAAACTGTTTCCCCCAACTGTAGTGCTGCCTCTATTAGCCCATACCTCTGTTGGGGGAAGCAAATTTGGATTAATAGGTGCCCTTTAAGATGCTGAAAGGGTTTTTTTTTATAATGAGAGCTGTGAAGTTGAATGTTCTCCCCAAAGCTGTTTTACCCCTGGAGTCAAGAAGGATTTTATTCCCTCCCCTCACCAAGGCAAACTGGAGAGGCTTGACTGGAGAAGTTTGACTTTTGTAAACGAATGATGAATTTGGTCCTTCAAAAAAAAAAAAAATGTGTCTTCATCTTTTTAAAAGCTTTATTATTAACTGAATTTGTCACAGATCATTTAACTTAACCTTACTGGCACAAGCAGACCTTTGCAGTTTTCTGCCTTGTGCTAATAAATCTTACCAAATCATATACATTTATACTAGAAATAATTTGCATTGCTGTTATAAATCATGCATGTTGGGGAATAAGTCATACACACTGCATCACTGAAATTAGTTTGATTTAATGCGAATGAAGATGTACAGGAAAGCTGAAAGTACAGGAAAATGGTTTGTCATGAATTCGTTTTTTTTTACTAACTGTACTTAAAGTAATCTTTAGATAAAACCCTGTTCTGTTCTATTGGAAAGACCAAATACTAGACATATTTGTTTGGTTCTG
Organism: Xenopus tropicalis; assembly: GCF_000004195.4. Classification (NCBI taxonomy): domain Eukaryota; kingdom Metazoa; phylum Chordata; class Amphibia; order Anura; family Pipidae; genus Xenopus; species Xenopus tropicalis. Next base: position 110,915,620 of record NC_030679.2, read on the forward strand.
TCACTGTTCAGGTTATTAACAAACACGGCATAAAGTGTTTTTCTTTCCAATGCTCCCTTTTTTGTTAAATTTCTAAGGATCCTTTTGGTGGTATTTCTAGTTAGGGTAGTCCCTGGACATACAGTATATATTAAATTAATAAGATGAAGACTAGTCCTTGTTAAACTCAACCAGCTGTCCAGTGAAAGGCAGTAAAACTGGCCATACACAATAAGATCCGCTCACTTGGCTAGGTTGGCAAGCGAGTGGATCTTCCCTAGGGCCAAAAGATCGAATTCGATTGGCAGGTATAGGTGCTGTTAGTTCGGGGCCACATCAACGAGCCAATGTGGTCCCTGATCCAACAGGAAAATCAATCCTGCCCAATCGAGATCTGGCTGATTCAGGCCAGATGTTGGTCAGGGAGGCCCATCATTTGTGTCCATACATGGATAGATAAGCTGCCGAATTTGTCTAAAGAACCGATATGGGCAGCTAAAACCAGCCTGTGTATCTCCAGTTAATTATTATCTCTGCTGGTTGTGTGGAGAACTTCATCAGCAACCCCAAGTAGGCAGACTTCTGGTGACAATATTTTATGAAAGCCCCTTTTGTCTTGGACATACACCATAACACTGTTCCAAAAGTGATACCCCATAACACTGTTTCAAAAGTGATACCCCATAACACTGTTTCAAAAGTGATACCCCATAACACTGTTTCAAAAGTGATACCCCATAGCACTGTTTCAAAAGTGATACCCCATAACACTGTTCCAAAAGTGAGATATATGAAGGCTGGAGAAAATAAGGGAAAGTGGGTTCTATGTATGTATGTATGTATGTATGTATAACTTTATACTCTACATTTATGGTAATTAGGGTTGATTGACTTATGTGACTTAGGCATGGGACAGGGGGTGATGTACTGTATATGTGATGCTATGTCTGATGCAAACACTGAATCAATCTATCCCTGGCAGGTATCAGGTATTGGTGGGGTTTCTGTGTGCCTCCCTCCCAGGAGTCCTTATCTAATGTAGGAAAGTCTTGTTTTAACTCATTGTAAGCCTAAGTGAGTGGGAAAGGAGTCAATGCAAATTAATATTAATGGTGGATTGAGAAAGAGAATCTATAAGTTATATCCCACGGGTAGGTCCTGAAGCAGTATACAATCAAGTAACAAGTATTTCAGTGAAACAAACAAACCATTTATTGGCTCAAAATTAAACAAACAATTCAAAAATAAGCAGTAAACATACTATACCAAACAATGGATAGGTGCATCCCAGTGCCTCATGGTTACCCCCCCACATGCACATGCGTGCACACACACACACATACTTTCCTATAGGGAAAAACAATATTTTGAGCCATGCAAAATCAAGCTTTAAGTTCCAAAACAAATCAACCCAACCCTGTGTCCCAATCTGTGAAAGGAAGATTACATTGGGACATTTTTATATAGACAGACAGTGTTTAGCATTCACTTATATTTGTGCATTGCATTATCTATTTAATGACTAGCTTTTCCATTAGTGCCTCTGTTTATTAATGCCTACCATAAGACAAGGGATCTGCACATCCCCATTCTGGTGTTGATTGCTGACAGAGAAGTATGAGCGTGAATGGAAATCTTTAATTAAACAGGCACAAGGAAAAGCACAGCCTGGTTCCATTCTCAGGTACTTCTGATTATATTATAGCCGTGTTCCAGTTGAGGACAGATGTACAGTAAGTTTAAGCAGCTCCTCCAAGTAATTGCACAAGGCTCTTACTTTATCCGCCTAATTGCACATTATTAATCAGAACAGCCAAATAAAAAGCTGTTGCTGCTTCAGAAAATACTTATTTTACCATACGCTGTGCCTCCCACACAGCTCCTACACTAACATTTCGAGCAGGAATGGCTGTCATAAAAGCACATAATTTACCCATAATGTACCCAAAGGCTAGTTTACGTGTAAACAGTTATATATGCCAAAATGTTGTACGAAATTCTTTCGCAAGGTCAAAGCAGGCAAAGCATGTATAATGCATATTGTACTTCAGGTTTCACATACACATTATAGAAGTCAGTGTTGTCTGCAATTTTAATTGCTCCTTTATGATTATATACACAATAGATACAGTCATTTTAGTTAAACCTATTTTAGTGCTAGAAAACTGTACATGAACCGTATTTTTAGCAGAGCTCAGGTAGAGTATTTATAAAACATGTTACTGGTACATATCATGTAAGGCCATTCAACAGTGCCACTTAAAAATCAAAAAAAGGGATAACAATTTTACTTCCATTTATTTTATTTTCAATTAATTGCACTGTAACACAAAGGCTAAATACTGAGTTCTAAAAGCAAAGCAGATTTCTGTTCTTATTCTATACAGCTCTCAGTGAAGCAGGCTTTCTCTGTCCACTAGACCATATGATTCCTTTTTAACGTCTTGCTTCAGTATTAGAGGTGATCAAAGGCGGCTCTGTCAAGCAGGCACTAAGGAAAATCTCTTGGCAAATGTTATGAAAACCCAGCTGCATAGAACATTCGTGTTTGCCAGAAATATTCATAGGTCATCAATATTCATTCCCCCGATGAAGCAAATGATATGCAACAAAACAGGAGAAAGCCGAATGTTCATAATAAAGAGATCTCTGTACAATCCCATTTATCCATTCATCATACATCTAATGTATTTTAAATGCTATGCCTTGAGCTTATGTGTAATACATTTTAGAGAGGAATGGCGTCAGGGAAACAACATGTAACCAGTGCTATACTTTTCATGTGTTTGTATAGAGAGACAGAATTACCACAACAACCAGATGTTAATATTTTTACTGCATTCAACCAGATATTCTGTGCATAAATGGGCCGGGGCCATATACAGAACCACATATTATGTGAGAGACTGGTCATGTCTTGAAAACAAACATCTGAGATCATTTCCCTTGTCATTGCTTAACCCTCTTTTTGTCCTGGTTTGAGGACAAGGTGTCATTTAGAAAGTATTATAGCAGGAGATAAACAAAATACATTTTTATACACAAAGACACAAATAAAAAATAATCAAACATAACTGGCTTTGTTTATTAAAGGAGAACTAAAGCTTAACGGGGAAGGATAGTTAAAATCACTGTAGGGTGATACCCCGGGCTGGTGCTCCAGTTGGCAGAAAATGGCACCAACATGGGGTACATGCAGACAAGTGATCCTCTTCCTTTCTTCTTGTTTCTTAGTGATCCAAGGGCCCGCATATGCACAGTAGAGTAAAAAGGTTGACTTTTAATTTGGCTTTTCACTCTAATGCACATGTGCAGCCAGAATGAAGAAAGAAGATGGAAGAGGATCACATTTTCTGAGCACCAGCCTGCAGTATCAGTTACAGATACAATCACTGGGGGTGCCTAAAATTTTATTACCCCCCCCCCCCCAGTGATTCGACCTTTCCTTTTCTTTTAACTAAAGAAGTAGGGCAGAAATGTTGTACATTACTGGAAGATACAGTATGTAGAAAATAAATATCACAGAATAAGGTTGTGATAAGGTTAATAAGTAATTAATTCAGATTATTAGTACCTGGCAGCTCTGTAACCAGTGCATTGGGCACCAAACTTTAATAATCAGCCCTGCAGCATCAGCTTATTTGACAGACAAACCTAATTTTCTGCTTGATAATTTGCATCATCCCCTAAGCTTAGCTTTTCAGCAGCTGCTCAGAGCCCACTGAGCATGTGCAGTGTCACTGACTCTTGTAACAAAATCAAAGATGGGGCTTCTGCAACAACTTTAAAAGCCAGAAACATTACTACTATAAAGATAGTTCAATAAGTTCAGCAAATAAAATATGGCAATTCTAGCCGTATTCATATTCATGTTGCCCTTATGCAACCAATGAGATGTTTGCTTTCACTAGTTCAATAACTATAGTTCAGTAAATATTAAGTACTCTTTAGTTTATGTGGGGTCCATTTTTTCACAACAATGCAGTGTTATTCTTCTCCAGAATTCCATCATTATTGTGGGTGATACTACATCATGTCTGCTACAACTTGTGTTTTTAAGCACTTTATGGGCTCAGTTTTGTTAAATCCAGCACAAGATGTGATGGCCGTTCTAGTAGTTGGGATTACATAATTTCTAAAATGTAGAGTTTTCTAGGTGCAAGTCAGTTGTGTCCATGGATACAAAACACTAGGGGAACCCAGGAGTTATCAACAGGTCTAGGCTGCCTTACTTCAGGGGTTCATTAGTGTCCATGTGCAATTGAGCACGGTGCACAGAATGGGTACACTCTCATGAGTGGGGCACATACATTTTTGAATAACATTATTATAAAACTTGCACTTTGCAGTTGTGCTTTCCCACCATAACTTACAGCCTTTTGCCCTCGTACAAGGGGCACACTAGCAAGATGTTCCATTATGTAGCATTCAACTACTTTCACTTTATAATCTTGTCATTTTCGTATAAGGATATTTCTCTAGAAATGCAAGGAATTAAAGAGATTTTACTGCCAAAGTCTTCCAGCCCTTGATAGATCCTGATACTTTGTTCTCTACAAGAGCCAAAATCTGTCATGATTCCCTTGTGCTAAAAATATGACTTTATACTTTGTACTGTCATTCAAGTGACCACATCAATACCAATCACCGAGCATCAGCAGTGCAGTCAGGGAACACTGACAGATCACACCTGTGTCCTGTACCGTCACAGTGATGTAGCTGCTTTCCTCTCCTTTAACCGCATTCAAACTTTTCTTCCAATTTGCCATTTTCTTTGCATTACTCCAGTAGAGCAGCACAACAATTCCACCTAATGAGGTTTGACGGGTAGCAGTATTCATGGTGATTTACTGTCTGTAATTTGCCATTCAAGTGGTTCCTTTTTAAACCTCTAAAAGGTCTGCTTAATGAAATACACAGCAGGCTGAATTTTCTTTTTAAAGTAGACTGTTAGAGCTGTACAAGGCAGGTGACAAGTATTTAACTGGGAAAATGCAACAGGTTGATGTAAAACAAATAAACAGCAAGCCAGACGCACCCTGGAGAACCAAATATAGCACTTGCCAAGTGGGCTGACAAATTTCACATACAGATACCTGCAGGAGAGAACTGTTGGATATCACTGACATCCCTGGGATACTACTTTTAGATACTGAGTGTCAGAATAGATGCACCCTAATGAGACCTTGGGACACTGACTGTGAATACTATCTATGGAAATCTGAACACAAAACATCTTATTGAAAGACATGCAATGGATTTAGGTACAGAAATATTCTGTCACTATTTGTATTACCAATATCTCCTCTGGGGATAATACAGAAAATGCGTTTAACCCTGTTCCAAAACCATTCTTGCATTCAACTTTCACCATTAAAAGCAATTAAGCTAGAAAAGCAACATGAAGAGTATTTCATACAAAAAAAAACACTGGTGTAAAATAGTGTATTTTTAAAGCCCTGCTGCCCGTTCACATTAATTAAGTAAATGCACTGCAATCCCAGAAATAATTAATTCCAAAAGCTAATTATTTAATTTAAAATTATTATAACAATGTACAAAACTGTAATGCATGCACCAATTGTTTTGTCTGGTGTAAAACATAATTTTTTTAAAAAAACCTTTTTATATATATATATTAATATTAATACTTTTTTCATATGGGAACAGATCTATTTTTCAGCGATTTATAAACACAGTGCTGCAGTTTTCTGCCGATTGCTGTTAAAATTGTCATTTAAAAATAATTTTGGGACGGACTTGAAGAACACAGTCATCTGCTGTCTGGTCTGCCAGAGATTCCTGACAACTACTATGCAACTGTCAGACAAAACTGATAAGGTAGAATAAAATGGGAAAAAATCGAAACCTAAAATTTGAATAGCAAAATAGAAATGATTCATACAGTATATTATCTCATTCTCCAACTAGCATAATGGGGAAAGTGGTAAAATGTTTTAGAAACTTTTGTGTCATTTTGCTTTTGATTGACATTATACTACTACTACTTCTGTTCTAATAATAATATTATTATAAAGGTATGTAGAGAAACTTCATACATATCTTAGGACAGGACCAAAAACATGAATCTGTTCACTTTGTCAAGAAAATATTTTGTTTTTTTTTTTTAAATTGTATATACTATGTAATGTAGCTGTCACTATTAATTATGAAAAATTACCAAGAAGAAGTACAAGTATGGGATCCGTATCCGGAAACCCGTTATCCAGAAAGTTCCAAATTACGTAAAGGCCATCTCCCATAGACTCCATTATAAGCAAATAATTCCAATCTTTAAAATTGATTTTTTTTTTCTCTGTAATAATAAAACAGTACCTTGTACTTGATCCCAACTAAGATATAATAAATCCTTATTGGAGGAGGCAAAACAATCCTATTAGGTTTATTCAATATTTAAATGATTTTTAGCAGACTTAAGTTATGGAGATCCAAATTACTGAAAAATCCCTTATCTGGAAAACCCCAGGTCCAGAGCATTCTGTATAACAGGTCTTGTACCTAACTCAAACTTTAAACTGACATCAAAAGGCCAATTGAAAATATTCAGTTGGTAGCCATGGTAAGTTGTTTTGCACACTAAACAATATCTGTTGTTTAGTGGAATTCAGTATCCCAGATGTTTATGAAAAAAGGAACTGTTAAACCATGTATTGCCCAGTTTTGCAACAACAAATCAGGCCATACATGGAACAGCTTTTTGATATCCAGAGTATTATTATTATTTATATAGTGCCATCAATTTATGCAGCACTTTACAGAATAGAGGGGTACAAAAGACAGAACAGTTAACATGTACATATAAACAATTCACAAGAATGATTTGCGGTTACATTGGATGAGGATCGGAGACACTAGGGGGAGGGCCCTGCTTGCAAAAGCTTATATTCTAAAAGGGAGGGCTGAGACATAAGGTCAGGGAAACTAGGATGGCATTGGAGTTCATGAAGGTGTGTAAAGTGACAGTGAGTGAGATGTGGTAAGTGAATGTTAGGGGGGTTTAGGTTATATGCTTGAGTGAAAAGGTGAGTTTTAAGAGACCGTTAAAGACTTGGAGAGTCTGGTAGTTACCTTATGAGTATTTACTAGTAACTAGTCTAATTTGATATAATCTGGTGTTGCACATGGATAGCCATTTGTATTAATCAGAATTATTGGCTGGTTGGTAACTATATGGAAGAGCTCATTCAATTCTGGGTCTGTCAATGACCAATTATAGTCACCGGTTCTGTTTTTTCAGTTGTGGATAATGGTTTCTGCCTGATATTTAACATTTTTAATCCATGGACTGATTCTCAGCTATTCCATGTGTTTGAACCAGATTATACTGATATCCTGGTGTCATACAAGAAAATCAGTGGAATGTTTGAAGCAGACTGGGGCAATAGAAATCTAATAAAGAGCCAAATCTGACCCATGGGCCTATAGTGGGAAGACAGTGAGTAAAGAAGGGACTATAGATGGAGTGATTTTGCTATGTATGGTAGCTTCAGCCACTGCACTGCATTTTTTCCAATGTGTTTTGTATTTTTTTTTTCTTTGCTTTTGCTTTGAGAATCAAGATACACAAAGTTTTCAACCACCATTAATTTTAAGGGTTGCTCAGTATCATGACACAAGGACAGCGTTCAGCAAGAAATATTGGATGCCCACTTGTAAACTTGGTATCTTTTGAACAGCTAGATGAGGTTTGATTTCTCTATCATGGCACTGGATTATATGCTTCTTTGTTTTATTTTATGTTTGTCTCATAAAGCACACATTGTACATTGTATTGATTCACAGGTTCACTAAACATTCTGAAAATATCCTTGCAGTGCTACTTCATTTTCCTTAGATACCTGCATACGGGTTTCATACATCTCTATTTTTAATCTATTAAAAAATATCTATCTAATCTATATCTAATCTATTAAAAATATCCCAAAATTGGGTTAAATGCTACAAAGTATATAATTATAGCAGCTAGCGCTGCTTATTGACTTATATAGAGTTTGCAGATGTCAGAAATAGACTTTCCTGATAAAAGAGGCCATTGGAATCTTTTTATTAATAAGTCATGGCTTATAAGTGCATTATGCTTGCTACATGGAAGCACTTTACTGCAACAGGAAAATAAAAGTGCTGATTAGACCTGAATATGTATTTATCTACCTCAGAATTTCAATCAACATTTCTTTATCTTTGTCAGACCACCCTAAGGTCGTACTGTAGGGGGCACATTTACTAACCCACGAACGGGCCGAATGCGTCCGATAGCGTTTTTTTCGTAATGATCGGTATTTTGTGTTTTTTTCAGAAAAATGTCGCGACTTTTTTGTTACTAATACGATTTGTGCGAAAAAACTCGAGTTTTTCGTAGCCATTCCGAAAGTTGCCCAAAATCTGGCGATTTTTCGTAGCGTTAAAACTTGCGCAAAAAGTTGCGATTTTTTTTCGTAGCGTTAAAACTTGCGCGAAACGTCGCACCTTTTAAGTTTTAACGCTACGAAAAAGGCGCAACTTTTTGCGCAAGTTTTAACGCTACGAAAAAAATCGCCAGATTTTGCGCAACTTTCGGAATGGCTACGAAAAACTCGCGTTTTTTCGCGCAAATCGTATTGGTAACGAAAAAGTCGCGACAATTTCCGAAAAGTCGTAAAGACGCCGAAAAAATCGCAAAAAATACGAAAAAGTCGCAAAATGTTCGTTTTCAAATCAGAATTTTTCCAATTCGGTTCAGATTCGTGTCTTAGTAAATGTGCCCCTAGGTGTCAGTGCAGTTTAATCAATGCATACTGGCCCGGACTAGTAATCTGTTGATTGCGGCAAATGCCAGAGAGGCTGCTGTAAAATGCCATAGACAGTCACTATTTATTGGGCCTGTGGGGGCCTCTGTGTTCTTGAACCACCAGGGCCTATTTTGAATCTTAGTCCAGACCTGAATGCAGGTTTGTGGTTTTTAAAAGATCTAGTGGTTAGAAGCTTCAGCTATATACTATGCACTATTGTATAAGTCATTTAAATGGCTATTATTTTTTTTTAACTTATTCTGTGCAATTTAGTGATTTGAATAAATATGCAAAGTATATTCTAATTGACTCAGAATGAAGAAGGGAAGGGCCTTGCTCATAAACATGATAACCTACAGGTTTGCATTTAGTCATCGGAAGCTGCCAAGGACATAGCATCTCAGTAGCAGAGCAAGAATTTTTGGTCCATATTTTACTCTACTTCTTGTGCATAACCTCTCTATTGTACTTTCATGGAAACCACAGCACCAGTTATCAGGGAAGTATATATATATATATATATATATATATATATAGTATATATAGTATATATAAGTCACCCTAGGCACCAGACCTGGGTACACCCTCCCCAGACAAAAGAAATGATGTCACAATCCGCTTCACCAACGGATTTTCACTGGTAGGTCTGTGGAGGATTTCTTTCTTAAAATTGTATTGATTATTTAGGCACCCGAGGGCCACCCCCACTAGGCACAAGCCCTTTGGTGCCAATATATTAATACGCACTGGCAAGTATATTTGGATCCAATATGGAGTTGGAGTAGGAAAGAGAGAATATTTTTTTTTTTCCTTGTTGTGGACAGGGATGTTGTTTTCAGGAAAATGAGTAACCACAGATAATAGGAGTAATGCACTGAATGACTCAAACAACATATGGTGAGAGGTGTTGATTCTATATTGAAGAAAATGGCATATTACAATTTTTCCTGTTTTTGTCATTGCCGTGGAACAGCCATCCAAGACTTGCCAGTAAAATGCACCACAATAGTATAATAAATAATTGTGATCATCATGTTTATGAAGTGCAGGCTTAATCCTCCTTGAAAACAAGCAATGGAAGAATTACAGACACATGCAAACTACTCTTTTGAAAGACTTGAACTAAATGAAACCATTTATCCTCTGTATAATTGTATTTTATGCTCCAGTCTGCAGTTTGCCTTTTGCAAGTGAGAGACAATATAAAAAAGAGATAAACGCGCAACAGACATTTGGAAGGTACAGTTTTGCTCTGTTAGGTTTCTTTCCCCATATAACCCCAAACAGCTCCCCCAGGCACCAATCAGATCAGAGCAGGGTTCTCTGAATGTCAGTGACAGTTTATCTCCATTCCTTAGCTTCTGACATTTAGTTACAATAAGAAGGAATGCAGATTAAGAAACTTAAAAAAAAGCAGAGGAACATTTTATGCAACTATCTGCAACTGAGGAAATTAGATAACAGAAATATTTGTCCAAGTGTTTATTTGTTTAAAAATCCAAAATATTTTTGCCTTGAATGATCTCTGCAAACTGGGTCTAACAATAATTACTATTCAACAGAGATTATTATTAAATAAAGCCTATTACTATAATTAATTATCATTAGTGCTTGTTATATAAACAGACAAAATTATACTGTGTTGGGTCAGGTTTAATATGAATGTACCTCTAATTAACACTTCCGCTTCTTGCTTCTCACCTCAAACACATGAACTGTCTCTACTTCAGTAAGTCTTCAAATAGGATATTGTCATCTAGTCTTTCATACAGGAAGCACAAAAAAATGATTGTATTTATTGTAATTTATATATACAATAAACCTAGGGTGGGCCATACAAGGGCTGATTACTGGTGGCACTTAGCCTCTTCAATTCAAGTCTACAGCATATTGGCCAATGTATGGGTGCCTTCCAAAGGTCTCTACAACAAATATTTGGTTGGTTTGCAAATCCTGCTGGGTGAGTATAGCACTGGGGTGTTGATACAGTCATCTCCCAACAGAGACCCAATTTGGTCCTGCACATTGGTGTCCAAACTGCAAAAAAGATCTTGTCATCAGCTGACCTTCTCAAACAAGTTCATCTATTTGTGTATGACCAGTTTGATTCATTCTGCAGAGTTCTTCACAATTACATTTTTTCAGTAAACTTAACAGAATTAAATAAAAACAAGGAACTGTTTTTGCTCCTCATATTTCACTATCATTTGGACGATGCCAAAAATGTTTTTAGGAGGCTTATCTTTGAGTTAATGAAAAACTGCCTTTAATTTTATTTTTTGACATTATATTTAGCAATGGTATAAAATAACATTTTAAAATAACATTCTAATAACATAGAAATCATTTAACTATCATTATTGGGTACACCTGAACTTACTATTTGTTTATTGCAGATAAACAAGCCTGATGTTCTAATTATTGTTTTTTTGGGAGGCTATACTTAAATACTCCAATACTCTGAACTGAAAATAAAATACACTATTAATTCTAGAACTAACCCCCCCCCACTGGCAAAAGTGCCCATAGTTTGACCTCAATTGCCCCCTCTCCCTGCTCCTTCCCTGCAGTGTCTATTACAGTGTCAGACTGGCCCACCAGGATACCAGGAAATCTCCCGATGTCAGTGGGCCCTCTTGCTTCTAAATATTTTCTGAAGTTAGACTGGTCCATCGGGATACCAGGAAAACGCCAGGTGGCCTGCTTCATGTTTATTCCCTATTCCTGTATGAGAACAAAGAGGAATAAAGAGACCAAGATAATAAAGAGATTAAATGAGCAAAGGAGAAGTAATAGTTTAGAGAGTGGGCCCATGGTTTAAGGTTTTCTGGTGGGCTCCAGGCATTTCAGTCTGACACTGGTCTATTAGATGCAAAAGAGTTCCTGTCTCCTTGCCAGGCGCCATCTTCAAAGTCTTTGCATTTTGTTAAACAAGTTTGCCCTCACTAAGCTTTCTGGAGCATGGGCAGTTGGAGGTAGTTCAGGATTAGCTGTGTATGCACCAGAAAGCTCTGTTCGTCTGTAAAAAAGGTAAAGAAGAGAATCAGAAGATCCAGAAGATGGTGCCTATTAACTCTGTGCTACTCTACATTTATAGGTCACTAGGAGGCACTTTTCTATTTAATAGACTCTCTGGGGAGGGAGAAGTGATTGGGGCCAAGTGAGGGCAGGCTATGTGGGCCTGTGGGGGGGGGGGGGGGTCAGGTCTCCTTTAACATGTATACATTGTTTCTACATTGCACATTATTCATGCTAAGGCAGGCGCACCCATTTCACTATGCAGGAGTTATGTTTCTGTAAGTCTCTTAAGTGTACAAATAACTACATTCATGTGTATCAAATAATGACAGAAAGAAAGGTTCAGGTTTTAGAAGTTTACAAGCAATAACTAAATATGAATCCTTGTAAAGTATTAAATAGGCACTTCTTTTCCTGAGTGCTTTCACAGGATAGGATGAAAGGAGAGAGTCAGGCGAAGCCTGGAACAAAATATTTGGTAATAAGGTAAAACAGAATATAGTGTTAAAAATAATAAAAAGTGATGCTAGCTTGTATTATAGCCCAGTCCGTACAGTGAAGCATATCAAGTCTTCCAGTTACAAAACAAGACATTTTCATACACTTGCAGAAGTAATTTGCAATATTTTGCTTGTGAGTCAAGCCAAAGCTTTAACTGAAAGAAGATGCAAACAATTTGTTCATTTCTATTCACACAGACGCACATTTCTTCCTTTCTGCGAATTTCAAGGTTAATCATTGTGGTGTGTAAGTTAGCTCACACTGTGAAGATACAATTTCACGGAATCATCTATGGTAGATATAGGGAAATGTATTAGAACTGAGAAATGCTAAATATATTTCATTACTATTGCTCTAAATAATATGTTTCTTTCTCTGTCACACAGATGTACAGTACATTAAGAGGAGAGACATAGTTCTGAAGAGGGAACTTGGAGAAGGGGCTTTCGGGAAAGTGTTTTTGGCTGAATGCTATAACCTCAGTCCCACCAAAGACAAAATGCTTGTGGCAGTGAAGGTAACTATGACAAACATTGTGTTGTAATTTAAATTCAGCTCATGCATTACATACACTTATTTTTTTAATACCCAAGGTATTTACTTATGTATTTTATGAAGAAGAAACTAAAGTTATTAAATATTAGAGGATAATGAAACTTTAGAGAGGCTTATTCTTGTCAAAAAGAGCCCTATGGCTATATATATATATATATTTATATATATACAAGTATGAGTACTGCAATGGAAAGACTTTCAATTTTGTTTTACAGAACAATAACTATACAAGTAAAATGTGTTAGTGTAGCATATATTGTAAAATATGCATTTGTGGTATCTTTTATCCAGATAATAGTTCTAACACCTGTACTGTATCTATACATAATTGATATACATATTTAATGAACTGCAGTATGTGGGGTATAAATACAATAGAGTGGTGAAGGAGGCAGGTCACAGGGCTCTATCTAGAATTAGAATTAATTACATCACTATACATTGAAGAATGGCTAGTGGGGGTGGTTGTGTGGGTATACATGTAGTGGTTTTAATTCTCGACCATATATAATATTAGTTTTGTAGTTAATAAAGCAGAGATTACAATAATGGGTACAAGTATATAACTACTATAGAAAGTATAAGTCAAAAAGTCAAACTAAGGATAATGTTTGTCAGACAGAGAGCTTTCCCTGGACTACACCTATTTACCTGCGGTCTCTTAGCAACTCCAATTTAGCTCCATCTACTGAGTCAAAAACTGGACATCCTAAATCCATTTCCTTCTCAGCCGCACACTATCACATCAAGCATTGTCCCACAGGCTATGTTAAAAAGGATGTACTGGCAGATACTGTAAAAGAGATCATTTCAACAAAGCGCCGAATGTATTTATAGTTCATCAGAAAATACAGAGTTTCTGGTATTGGCATACAGTATTAAATAGAATGTTGACACTAGCACTGGTATTTTGAAATAAGAACTCATTTTCATTTCCACCTGATCCAATTAATGTTATGCCATTTTGTTTAACTACCCTATTGCCTTTCGGAAATGGTTTCCTATTTTCAGTTTTAGCCACTATTGTACTCTTAACTCTATTCTGAAATCAGCCCACACAAAACATATTTCATCTCTTATGTCATTTACCTCACTTAATACATCAATGTAAATTCTACAGCTTTTCCTCATCACATCCCCCACTTTTAATCTTAGCACCGAATGTCCCCATTATTGTTTCCTTCAATGTCTTTGTGGCATACTTGTTCTCCAGCACATAACTTTGTACTTAATCTTTGTTGAACTGCACTTTCCATTCACCAGCAAATTTCTCAACTTTATGCAAATCCCTCTGCAAAGACAGGGCATCCATCTCATAAGTTTTATTAACTTTAATAATTACATGCCATCAGCAGAAACCAAGGCACTGCTTTTAATACCCATTTCTTTGAGATTAATTATCCCATGTTATATGAGCAGACATGAGTCTCAAACTTTGTCATTCAGATCATCATCTCTTTGCATTTTGACTTAGGTCCAAATAATAAGGGGACAAGTTAGCAACACACAGAATTTTAATTGAGTTACAAATCATTAATATAGGGGAAGCTTCTATTATTATTATTACAGTATTAACTAACTAAGCAGCACTTTACAGATACACTTTAGGGCAGATTTACTAATCTACGAATCCGAATCCCGAAAGGGAAAAAATCGTATTGAAAAGAAAATTTAGCAAATTTTTCGCCGCCGTCGCGATTTTTCGTATTTGTTGCGACTTTTTCGTCGCCGTCGCAACTTTATCGTATTTTGCACGACTTTTTTGTCACCGTTGCAATTTTTTCATATTGAGCGATAGTAAACGGCGGAACAAACCAATCCGATTTTTTTGCGATAGCGACGAAAAAAATCGTGGGACATGCGAAAAAGCCGCGATGGCGACGAAAAAGTCACAAAATAACGATCATTACAAAAAAACGCGTTCAGACGCTTTCGGTCCGTTCGTGGATTAGTAAATCTGCCCCTTTGTATAACATGTCACAATAAAAATACACTAGGGCAAATTTAATCAGGAGATAATGAATCTGCTTGTGTGTTTTTGGATTGCAGGAAAGTGGAGGAAATCCCTACAGGCATTTAAAAATAATTTGTAGATAGTACTCAAAACCAAAATCAGTGGCAACAGTGAGCCACTGGGCTAGATTATGCAATAGTTAGATGATGACCAATACAACTGCATCGTCTCAGCATAGGGAGCAGCAAAATGCTGACTATTTTAATGTAGCTTTGAATAAAGACCTTTTTATTTTTTTACTTGTGTGGACCCTTATGAAATCATTTAAGTGTCTGACTGCTACTGTTGTTGTTAATGTTTATGGACTGATAAAACTGACCATGTGTGTATGTGTGTGAATGGGAGAGAGACCTTGGACTGTAAGTTTTACTGGGGCAGGAACTGATGTGAGTGATTGTTGTGTGTCATTTAAATAAGCAAACTAGGGATCATGAGAACGGCACTCTGCCCCTTGTGCCAATTCTAAATCCAGAGCACAACCACTGCCCTGGCACAACCACTGCTGAGGCACAACCAATTATCTGTGCATGAGGGGGTGCAGTTTTGGACTAGTTAGGGTTCTTTTACTTCCATCTGGGGCATTAGTAAATCATTCTTTAAGTCTGGTACATTTGTTCCCAAAGCATTGGCCAAATATATTTTAAGCAAACTTTCTTTATTTGCAAAATATACAAAGAGTATAAGGCCAGGTTTACTTCCATTGCCATAAATATAAATAGTTAATTAATGTTGGGCAGGTGTTTCCCATTAGAAGCAGTGTATTTTACAATGCAACTAAGCATAACATTTCCATTTATTGGTAATGAATATGTATATGTTTTTGATTAATTTCTTATAACCGTGATAGCTGCATTTGCGCAAAGTGAAAGATAGCAACCCCATTTATTCTGCCTTCTAAAGTACACTTAACATTGCTTATAAATGGTGATTGATTCCTAAATTGCATTTGGGATCATTTGGCCAGGAATGTTTCATAAATCAAACACGGTGGTGTTTTTACTTTTCTTCCATGTTCAATTACCTCTTAGAAAAGGAGTGCATTAGGACATGTAGAACTTACCATCCCTTAAATATCACAGTAAAGCTTTGAGGAGAAAAAATATATTTTCTTCTAAGGAACAGCATCAACAATATAAAGATATAAATGACTAAAACTAATAGACTGTGTGAGATAAGGATGGATGCTTTCCCATCTGCAAAATGTAGCTATCATCCATCTAAATATTCTTGGTCATGGTGTATCTCCAGAGGATAGGTAATTAAAGTAAAATTATTCTATGTACCAAGCAGCAAGATAAAGCAAAGGGCTGCAAAATACAACAGAATCGAAGAAATTGAATAAAGGCACACAGTGTAGGGCAAAATGTCCATTCTAGTTAGATTCCCTATTGAAATGAGAATAAACTCTTCCATTTAGTAGGAATAATCCTTAGTATCACTGATCTTATACGGCACAGCAATCGAGTAAGAACTTTTATATAGATTTAAAAAAAATATTATTCACAGACTAAATAAAAACAGTATAAGACAAAATCTCCAGTTGCCCAGACAATATTATGAAGATGTTTATCTATCTGCAATACTTGCTTCATAAAGGCATTAACGTCACATTACTTGTGGCCGATTGTGTTCACAACTAAATCTTGTGTTAGTTATTCATTGTTGATATACATAAAGAAGGTGAGAGCAAACGTAGGTGCACACATATCTCTTTAAAAAAAGATGACCTAACAATGGAATTCAAGTAAAATCATTTGTGCAGATTCATAATAATTAAGGTTGGCCCTCAGCATGGTTTGTTAGGAAATACAGGAAAACCAGAAATGCAAAAATACACCATGAGATGGATGATGGAGTTGCAGGGTCCAACTGGCCCACTGGGTATATCGGAAAAAATCCAAATGTCCCTGCCACTTGTCCCATGGCACTGTGAAGGTTGTGGTCTATGTGGGGGAGCGGTAGGGGGGGTCCAGTTTCCCAGTGCACCTGCACAACTCCACGCTGACGGTGCAGAGTTGAAAATAAGAATGCAAACTTAATTTTTAGCCACTATGCAAAAGGAGGAAAAGAAACCTTGTAAACATAGAAATATAAAAAGCTTACTATAGATATAATTCTATATGTAAATAAATACATTTAAAAGAAAACAAGCAAATTAACTCCTACAGCATATATGGCAGTTTGTTCACTTTTGCCAGAGTGCACCCCCTTCTCCAAACATTTGGAGATTATATGATCTGTAGGGAATATAGAATTATATTTCTTATGTCAATAATAAGTGTGACGAGGTGCACCACTAAATTTACAGGGTATAGTATATAAAAAAAATCTTCCAACCCAGGACGGTGCTTGTACTAAAAAAGCATTTCACAAATTTTTCACGTTTTGCAAATTTTTCTGTAGTTTCGAGAATTTTTGTGGCCAAGCGAAACGGGACAGATTGGCTTATCACTAGATACAGTCACCCCACATATACTCACAAATACATATTCAAGCTTCCAGTACTTGCCCCTTAGGGGTCAAACAATGTACAGTGTTTTATTTCAACTTTCAGGCATCCTGTCAAGTGGAACCTAGGCGAGCTACAGCAGTCCCTAGGTCTGTACACTTGGTCCCTAATCTGGAGAAGTGCACCGAAGAACCTAATCCTTAATAAATCTCCTTGGTGAAGCTCAGGCTGCTCACTAGCTACCCTAATTTTTGCACTCTGCATCTATCCATTGTTCAATAATCATTGCCTATGCAGCATGTACATAGGACTTAGAAAACAAGCTTAATGCTGCTGTAACACAAAATTGTGCATCCTTCCTGGAGCCTGGTTTAACAACAACAGCAAAATTGATAAACTAACCATAACACTGTCCCTAACTTGGCAAAATATCAAAAAGTCTGTATTGGATTTACTGTGCAATAACTTTTGAAATAATCATCTCTCATTCAGAGAGATCCTTGGTCATAGTCAAGTGGAAAAGACATAAACAATTTCTGTTTTTGTCAGAAACCATGATTTGTCAGTATAATCTTCCCTCAACACTACAGAAGTAATTTCAGTTATCAAAGAATGTGAAGATTCGGGTAAATAATGCCTTTTTTGTTATTTGTTTAGTTGAGAAAGGGCGAGTAGGGATATATATATATATTTTATTGAAAAAAATGTATGTGTACATATATTTATATATATAGTAAATAAATACATATGTGTGTGTATATTGAATCCTGTGGTTTTAGAGTCCTACTGTGCTGAAATTGGATGCAGACTGCAGAAGAAACAACCACTTGGAGATTTCTAAAAAGAAATAACTCCTTGAAATGCAAGTCTTTGTTTTCTTAACAAAATAAATGTGTTGACAGTGTCACCATCAAAAATAAGAAGTGACATATAATTGAGATATTATATTTAAGATATATGTCATGTTATATTGTACATACACATCAATAATGTTTTGTTACATTTAAAATTAGAGTTTCTAAAAAATGAGCGCTGCTAAAATATAATTAATAGTGATGAGTGAATTCATTGGCCAGGCATTGATTCACAGGCAAATTCCACATTGGCGAATTGTTTTGCTAAACTTCTGCAAATTTTGCAGCGGACAATTTGCAAGCACGTCAAAAAGGCGCAGTCACAGTTAAAAAAGTTGCACGTTTCTTCAGTTTGGCATTTTTTGGGGGACAGATTCGCTCATCACTAATAATTAATATACTTAGATTAAAAGTTAGAGCAAGAGGAAACCTATATAAAATACCACAGTGAAGCCAATGGGTATGTCTGCATTAGTAAATGCAAATAAATACAGTTATGCAGAATATACACAGTTTAAGTAAAGCATAGTGACTTAACCATAACCAATTGTAACAGGTGTATGTGTCTTCCTTGGTGTGACATTAAGAATAGTTTTTGTTGTAGTAAAAATTAATTAATGTTTTCTTTAAACTATATCTAATCATATGCAATCAAATTACAAATTAGTGGTGAGTGAAATTCTTGACACACATGGATTTGCGGCAAATTTCTGTTTCACCATTGGCGGATTTCTTTGAGAAATGGGCGCAGATGTTTTTAGTGCGAAGATTTGGCGCACGACAAAAATTGGCACACGCGTCAAAAAAATTTGCATTACCATTTCGTTAATTTTCCGCCATTTCGCAAATCTTTGCAAGTTTCATGAATTTTCCAGCAAATCGAAATGAGACAGATTCACTCATCACTTTAATAAATGCATAAAAACATCTCTTTATGATTCATGAGAAGCCTTTTTTAAGAGAAGTCTTATGTATTAACAAATTTTGAATAAGGGGACCAAAAAGGACATTATGGATGCAAAGGGTAGCTCAGAAGGATTAGAACAATCGTGTAGTCCTACAGACAAAATTTAAACTGCAAGTAGAAAACAAGTGCCATATCTAGGAGGCAGAGATTTAAATGTATAGATAACTCATAGGCTGTATTGATGGGGTTTATTTTATGATGATAAACAAAACAAGAACAAACTGTAACTAGGAAAACTGGTCAGAATAAGAATGAAGATAGGACCGAGTAAGGTCATGATAAATGAATTAGGTCAAGTGAATCACAAGAAATGCTCCCAGAAGCCAATGTGGCCACAGACACAAAGCACCTAACCCAGATTTTAATTTTGGGCATGAAACCCCTTTGTACTACGGCATAGGGTTTCATTCACCAACACTCGATAACTAGCAGTGTTATTATGATAAATGGCATGGACCTGTCCTTTGGGATGGTCAACACAATCATCACATGCAATGACAACAGTTTAGGGTCATTAATGAATTCTTGGAGGATGTATAGGATTTTATTGCCCAAAGGGAATAGATATGTGTCACCTGTGGTGCTGGATACTATCTGCCATTCATTTACAGCTCTGATCAATATAAGATTCTAGTTGGCCTATTTCGTATTTGCTGAAAATTGAAGCATCATTGGAGACTAAAAAGATCTAGAGACAAGGGATGTACTGTACACAGGGATTTCTACTGATTCAAAATCCAGTAAAGGCTATAGGAATGATAGACTAAGGGGCAGATTTATCAAAACACGAGTTTGAATGCCGAATGGGAAAAATTCGAATTGGAAACGAAAATTCTGAAGATCGCAAATATCACGAAAATGCTTCCAAAAAAATCATATTAGTCACGATAATATCATATTGGCGATCCAAAAGTCATGAAATTTTCATAACGAGCGATTGTAAACAGTGGCAAAACCGATCCGATTTTTCTCATGCCGAAAAAGTTGCACAAGCATCGAAAAAGTCGCGCAAGATACAAAAAAGTCGCGGAAAATACCATTGGACTGATCGAGCGAACGGTCGGAGCATTCGTGGATAAGTAAATATGCCCCTAAGGGTTTTTGGGGCAGTCTCAAGAACAATTTACAAGCTTTTCTTGTAATTATGTATTTATGGCCCAGTCTGAATGTAATTGTTCTTAGCAATAAAGCAGTAAGAAAATCATTCTATGGAGTTTAGCTTTACAACAGGAATGGTACAAAAAAAAGTAAAGCTCCGAAGGGGTAAAATCAGGGAAGGTTCATAACAATCAGAATAATAGAAAAACAAAGAAATTTAGGACAATGATGTTTAAACAAAAAAGAGAGTTTATGTTCTGGGCTGTCAAAGTTTAGCCAACAACCATACTCAAGCTGTTGTTAAAAACAAGGGAATCAGTCACATGTAGTATAGTAGTTAAGAAGCAGGGCTAAAAAAGAGAGCAGGAAGGCTTAGCAGTTAGAAAGAATGAACATTATTCTAGCAAAAGTAGCAACAAGAAAGAATTAGAAAGGGCAAGTATTTCTAGATACAGCAGGTCAAGGGAACCCTGGAAGTATCACATCCTCAAGGAGTTACTTCCTCCCTCGTGTCCAATTCCCCGGGAATTGTGTGCAAGTGATAAGAGTTTGTCTGAGTTAAAAAACATGAGTATAGGATCAAAATATCTCTGGAAATAGTGTCCAAATGCATTTCAAATACATCATTTTATTTCTGGTATTTCTTCTCTAAGAAACTGGAATTGCTGCACTTTTTTCATTAGTTTATTTGAAACATTTGTAAATCTTAATGACATTTGTTTTCTTCCAAGGAAAGGAACCAGCTGACAGTGCAATTTGTATTTGCCTGAGGTTGTGTCATTGAAAAGGATATTGTTAGAATGCACCTGATATTTCCAGCATTACTGTTGCCCATATTTCATCGCTGCTATTTTTTACAGCGGCAATCCAGAGCCATTCAGATCTCCTAATGCTTAAATAGTATTCACAATATACTGTATGCAATAGTCACTCATACTCTTAGGGGGTGATTTATCAATGGTCGACTTAAAAAACTCAAATTGAGTCGTCATAGGAATAGTCAAGCCATATTCTCAAACTCAGATTTTTCAAAGTTTTTATTCAAACGAGTTTTCCTTATTATTAAATAAGTGACAATTTTAAAATGCAAATTTATTTGATTTTGAAAAACAAACTCGTATGCACAAACAAATTGATAAAGAAGCTCATTAATCATAAAGTAAGAATGTTACATTGCATGTGTGTCTACAGTATAGCTCCCTTATGGGTCTCTAGCTTTACAATTACTCTTCCAGCATGTTTTCCTCTGATAAAACTTCATTCTCAGTACAGGTATAGGACCCATTATCCAGAATGCCCGGGACCAAGGGTATTCCGGATAAGGGGTCTTTCCGTAATTTGGATCTTCATACCTTAAGTCTATTAAAAAATCAATAAAACATTAATTAAACTCAATAGGATTATTTTGCATCCAGTAAGGATTAATTATATTTTAGTTTGGATCAAATACAAAGCACTGTTTTATTTTTACAGAGAAAAAGGAAATCAATTTTTAAAATCTGAATTATTTGCTTATAATGGAGTCTATGGGAGACAGGCTTTCCGTAATTCTGAGCTTTCTGGATCGGGTTTCCGGATAAGGGATCCCATACCTGTATTTCCATTTGGTTTTCCTTAATTCTATACTAGTCAAGGTATTAAAAAGCAGACTTCCTCCAAGTTCAACCTCAGTCACAGGCAACAAGTATATTTATTGGTCTGACTTTTATTTAATCTGGTCAATCATGGCCTGGATTTATACACTGAAAGCAATATATATGGGTTTGCTTTCTGGCTGAGATTGAGATGAGGAGTAGTTCCCCATTAATGAACCTTTAGTATGATGTAGAATGTGATATAACAGACAGTTAGCAAATGGTCTTCATTTTTTTTTGGTGCTTTTTTTTTCATTCAGCAACTCTCCCCTAGCAACCAGGCAGTGGTTTAAATGAGAGACTGGAATATGAATAGGGGTGGGATGGAACAGAAAGATAAGTAATAAAAGTAACAACATTTGTAGCCTCAAATAGCAATCGTATTTTGGCTGCTGGGGTCAGAGACCCCCATTTGAAAGCTAAACAGGCAAAAGAGGCAAATAATTCCAAAACTTTAAAAAACCAAAAAACTGGCACTGATTTCAAAGTTGCTAAAAGAAGTATTTCTATATCATAGCAACAGTTAACTTAAATGTGAATTACCATTGAAAAAGAAGCAACAGGAAGTTTTAAAATGGGTGATTTTACAAAAGTTTGATATTTATTTCTAGCATTTTGGTTGGTTAAAATATACTGTATTAGTCATGTTCTATGGCAGCCAATAGAAAACAAGTTACAGCTTTCTTTTAGACCACAGTTTCAGACAAGTTCACAAGTGATGAGCAAATCTGTCTCAAAATTCGCATTGGTCAATTACTTTCTCGTGGTATCTTGTTTGCCACAGCCACAGTTTCATTACAAAATACATGTGAGTCTTTTCGTATTTAAGGTTTTTTTGCTGCTTTTTCCAGAGAAAAGTTTTCTGTGCAGAATACATTGGGGTCTGTGGACGTTTATTTGTGGCAACTTCTTCACAGTGAAAATGTTTGTGGCAAATTCTAGAGCAATGGTAAAGTGCGGATTTTGTTGCAAATCCATACCTGGTGAAAAAAATTGCTCATCAGTAACAATTACTACTGACAACAGACTAACAGCCCACTACAAGGAGCTTTAAATGAATGCAATTGGTTTGCAGGGAATTATGCACAACTGCAACAACACTTATTTTGTTATTGGCTAAAACTGAATAGACTGAAAGCTTTCTGGGCACTAACAAATATAAAGAGCCAATATGGCAAATTACAGTAGCTTTCTCTTTAAAAAGATGTGATTTTATGAAGATTAAATTTATGAAGATTAGATATTTCAAATTATTATGCTTGGTTGTGTAGTGCTGGCCTTTCAAGCACCTGAGCAGGAAATTTCAGCTTCCTTTTGATTGGTTGCTATGGGTTACTGGACCTGCACCTTATATTACAGTTCCCAATTAAAATCATTACTCTGCCCTATTTGAAATCCAGATCCGTGTTGTTTTTTAACGAAAATATTTTTCACAGATGAATTCATTTAATGTTTTTAAGATCTGACCTCTACACTTTATGTTTGTCCTGAGCGTGATTTAAAATCATCTCTTACCAGCAAAAAGAGCAGTTATTCTGTTGCAAAGCAAACGGCTCCAAGCCCCCGAAGCAATAAGTTTGTAAAGAAATCAACTCCCTTTATGTAGTCTTGACAGATTTAAAGCTAGGATTAAAAATGTACTTTCACAGATCATGATCCAAATCAGAATAAAACTACACGAAAATATGATACTTACTGAAGTGTGGGTTTCTGGCATATCTTAGACTTTTATGGAAATAAAAATCATTTCCAAGAAGAATGCAAACTGCCAAATAAGACTCCAAGATTCAATGGGTTTTCAGATTATGAACACAATAAATCTGCATCATACTTATTTGAAACAGTCTATCTCCAGCCTGCTAGAAGTTTCTAATGATTCTTTTCCCCCTGGCCCAACACACATTTTGATATACATTATATTTACTATAGCATTCAGGTTTGCAGACAATGTGATTGTACAATTTTTACCCATTTAAAAAAGCTAGGTTTATTTCCAAGATAATAGCCCTTAACTATATAGTATAAAGTATGAAAGCACATAGTTATCTGAATATTGAGCCAAAATCAGTGATGTAACTATAAAGGACACAGACCCCACGATTGCAGAGGGGCCAGGGGACATGGGGACCTGGACCGTGGGTTCAGTTTCTGGAGGAGCACGAGATGCAAGTGGGGTAGAAGGGGGGTGGTGTGCACGCTGGGCCCCTCTAAAGATATTTTAGCGGGGGTGCTGGCATGGGATAGTTATGCTAATAATTTGTTTCACCAAAAAATGTGATTTGTGAAATGAAAAAAAAATTGCGAAACATGGAAAATGACATTCGGTAGACAAATACAGCACAAGACAATGTATTCGAAACACTAGCAAATTTTTCTGCAGCTAATTTTTGCTACCATTTCGCAAAACAATCCAAAAATGGGGAAATCATTGCAAATCCATGTCTGGCAAACAATTTTGCTTATAGCTGATATTTAGATAATGATGTAGAACTGGAACTATGGAACAATGGAAGTTCCCATTGATACACTTCCTTCTTTACTGACTAAGGTAAAATGATGATACATATTATAAGCACTGACATATTAAGCACACACATATTTACAAGTGCAGGAAAAAACACAAAATGGGAATCAAGAGGGATCATTTATGACTGTAAGTTCAGTGTGCGGATCACCATGTTTTTTAGCCTATAATGCAGCATTTGTCCTGTAATTCCAACCACATGGTGAGTTGTGCTTGCCAGAGTTGTATCCAATAGGTCAAAACAAGTGCAACAGCTTGTGTGCGTGTGGTAACACAACAACTGGGAGGTTAAAATTTTCAGAGTCAGGATTGCGTCACTTCTGGCGTGTGACGTTAATCTATATTCTGCATTCTATTATCAACAGAAATTAGTGGGTTAAGTAAAACACTGGTGACTTTTAGTTTAAGAAAGGAAAGTAAGAGGTAGAAAAAGGAAAGAAACAG
This sequence comes from Xenopus tropicalis, assembly GCF_000004195.4. Classification (NCBI taxonomy): domain Eukaryota; kingdom Metazoa; phylum Chordata; class Amphibia; order Anura; family Pipidae; genus Xenopus; species Xenopus tropicalis. The sequence continues at coordinate 110,940,446 of NC_030679.2, forward strand.
AATATAAAGTTTGAGAACGAAGGAAAGGAAATTGAACTAAATATATTCTGTATATATATTATCTGCTGTCTCTGGATCTCTTCTAAAAACATCTGTACTGAATTTGTACAACTGCCCTTGCAAGAGTGGTTAGGTGTGAATGTGTTTTATTTGGTTAACAAGAAGGATGTTGTTATGTTAACCAGGGGGGAAATGTAAAGAGCAGAATAAATTATTTTTTGAAAATATTATTTCTACTGCAATCACTAGTTGGTACTGTAACATAGGTAAAGTCCCCAAGAGAGGCCATATAAGGAAGAGATTAGGATACTGCTTAAACTTTTGCTGAGAAGTGGAACAAGTGAATGGTGCCAAGATGCGATGGAGCCTGAGGTCTGTCACCTCAGAGAGGTTCCGTAGAAGAGGTACCATAGAGAGAGCAGTTAGTAAGTTAGTGGTAGGTTGGTGAGACAAGCAGCTGAGGCTCCAACAAGGAGATGGGAAGTGACCAGTGTTCTGACAGTACCTCGTCCCGATATGGACCCAGTGGTAGAGGGACTAGGATAAGCAGGACTTAGTGTCTCAATCACAAGACTGACCCATGTGCTGAAATCTGTGAAAGGTATGGTGTTCCTGATGGGAAGAAAGGAGTAGGGAAGTTGGCAACAAGCTGGGGCCCAATAGTTCATTGGGGATTTGTGTGGTAATTACTCTTGGTGTAATTATTCCAGTTGCACTGGTGACTGAATCCATCTGCAAAGTCATGTGAACCTTCAGTTTATTACTTCTGAAGTGGATACAGTTAGCCCCCAATATTGTGACAGTGGTATGCAAGTTGGTTTGTCAAGTAGTACCAGGATCATGTTATACCCTGCTGGACTTCATTGCTATCATGTTTATCTGCCTTCAAATCATTTGTGATTTAAATGCAATGTCCCACTTTCTTTTCTGTATGCATAAAATAAATCTGAACTGTGCAGATTGATAAACACATGCAAATGTAATGAAACAAATTACAAACAGCCAGCATTACATAAACCCCTTCACATTCTGCTCAGTTCAAATATGTCATTTGTGTTAAAATTTGTCATTTGCAGTTAAACCAGTATTTTATTTTACAGCGTAAAACCTCTCATTTCGATTTGTTACATGCCCTATATTGCTGTATTACTAGGAATAGCTTCTTCATTAATTACTGAGCAAAACAAAAGTGACAATGGATGCATCTCATTTTCTTAGAAGCTTCATAACTGAGCTAATAGATATTTATACAATATAGCCAGAAAAAAAGGAGAAATCAGTATTGAATAGTCTGATCACAGAGCATTAAGCATAAATAAAAATGAGAAACAATATGAAATCCTTATTTGGTTTGCAAAATATTTCCTCATTCTCTTGCCGTTTTATTTTGTTTACTCTGAACTGTTAATGTGTGATCTGCAATATTCTGCGCTACCTCTCTCTACTCTATCCATTAATAATAATTATTTAACCTGAGCAGCTTGCTCTTAAAATAGTCCCTGGTTTGCACAGCTTGCAACATTTGGCGGTGTGAATACAAACAAATCAATCAAACTTCAACCATAGCAATCTGGGAGCAGCATAGGTATGAAATATGCATTGCATCACTTTATACAGAAATCATTTTCCAAAGCTGCTTTGTTATATCAAAAAAAGTCAATTTCTGTTTGTCACATGTTCGAAGATTATTATTAACTTATAAAAGCATAGTAAATCATTGGGATTAGAAGTTGTAATTTAGATCATGAATCATTGGAAAGCTGTGAGAGTAAATGATATGCCTTCAGCAAATCAATTTGGCCTATTCAATAGTATGTGTTTCATCATCTGACAGTCAATTAAATTCTTAATTCATCTTCTTTCTGTTGCAGACCCTGAAAGACCCTACTCTGGCAGCTCGCAAAGACTTCCAAAGGGAGGCAGAGCTTCTCACCAACCTCCAACACGACCACATTGTCAAGTTCTACGGAGTGTGTGGAGATGGCGATCCACTCATTATGGTGTTTGAATACATGAAACACGGGGACCTCAATAAATTTTTAAGGTAAGAGTAACTACGGGTACCATGTGCAGGACTTACATGTGCATGAAAACAATATATGGATGTTGTTTCTCCCTATCAAATGTATCGTATATGGCTTACAAATTTGAGTTCTTTATGGAAACCCTATAAGCTAAGGTCATCCTAAAGTCTTTGGTTCATCTATAGAATGTGCTGAGTTAGATTCAGTTTGCAGATTAGTTCTTGCTGGCCCCTGGGCAAAATAACAGGTTTTGTCAGCAGATATGAAGCCAATGATATATAGATCCGTAGAAGAGTAATTTTAGAAGAGGAATGCTCAAGCAGTGATCAAGATGCTGTGTATGCAAAAAAGTTGCATATGATGGCAAGTGCTTGGGAAAACAAAAAAGTTGCCTGACTTCTAATTGGCAATATTATAACTGCTCATTTATTTAAAAATACAGGTATGGAACCTGCTATCCAGAATTCTTGGGGCTTGGGGTTTTCTAGATAAGTTTTTTTTTTATAATTTGAATCTGCAAACTTTGTCTACTAAAAAATAATTTAAACACTATTTAAACCCAAGTTTGTTTTGCTTCCAGGGATTTCAGATCAGGTACAGGGTACTGTTTTACTGGGAGACGGACTTCCCGTAATTCAGGTCTTTCTGGATAATGGTTTTTCATATAACAGATTCCATACCTGTACTATAGATAGATTTATTATAAAAACATATACATGTTGGAATATCCACTACAAAACATATATGGAAATTCAGATTGTCATGTTATTTGTTTTCACAAAAAGCCCAGTGTCATTAAAGCATTTTCTGGTGACATAGTGATATCTTGCTGTTCCAGTGAGTGGCAATGACAAGCTAGTACATAATGTTATCAGAATGTGTCGGAATTGTCTCGCAGGAGACTATCTTGCAATAGTTCATGTAAAGAATCAATGAGATAGGCAAATGCCTAAGTTGACATTTGTTAGCATGACAAAACTAATGCTCAAGGTGCAGCCAGCTGTGGGACGAGAAGGTTCTAGGTTGCCCTGCCATTTCCTTTTTGGTAGGGCAACCTAGAACCTTCTCGTCCCACAGCTGGCTGCACCTTAAGCATTAGTTTCTCATAGTAGGAATCTACCTATACAGTCTGTATTTCTTGTCTGCTCTAGGTCTGCTCACTGGCATAAGCTGCACTATATTAATCAGCAGGGGCAGCTCATTGATAAACTCATCTTGCTCCATGCCTTATTATCTACCTGCTCTGCAAAATCAGTCTCAGTCTCAACTCCTCTCAACCAACTCCTCCTTGGTCCATACTTTAAATACTACTCCTCCTTGGTCCATACTATAATACTACTCCTCCTTGGTCCATACTATAATACTACTCCTCCTTGGTCCATACTATAATACTACTCCTCCTTGGTCCATACTATAATACTACTCCTCCTTGGTCCATACTATAATACTACTCCTCCTTGGTCCATACTTTAATTACTACTCCTCCTTGGTCCATACTTTAAATACTACAAATAAAATACTTTAAATACTACAACTATTGTTTAACCAAGTTCAATGTTACTTTTGTTCTGCCCCTTTAATGGATAAGGGACATCTTCCAAACTGATTGCTGATCCCTTATGCTGATTTATAAAATGCAGTCAGACTATCTAGCTATGATGTGCCCTGCATTTTGAGCATAAGTTTGTTATTTAAAGCACAATGTAAGCACATAGGAAATCCTACATTATACTTTGATCAGGGTTCTGCAACCTTTCAAAAAGATGAAGTCTTTTTTTCCTTCTGAAATTTATTTGACTCACATCAGACCGAATATTAATGTATCAACTGAATATTAAAGTATCTTCCATCACAAACACGAGAAAGAGACAAATGTAATACAGAGGATCCAGGTTGCAGAGGTAAAGCTTGTCATATAGGGTTTTTCATAAAGTAAGTAGCCCATAGAACTATCAGAGATTGCAGTGTTCATTGTTATTTATAAAACTAGCAAATTAATACAATTATATATTCTATTTACATATAAATAGACCCAACTATTTTTTACTGAGATTATAAGTCGACATTTACAAAGAGAAAGGCAGGGTGAAAAAAAATGTAAAAAGGGACTCAATTTGCCTTTTTTTCATTTTGCACCATATATTCCAGCCTAGATAAATTGCAGTAGATATCTGTGCTCCAGAACTGCTGCACTGTAATTATGAGAGATGAGTAAGGGAGGCATGTAGGCATACCCCTCCTTCCATGTACCCATCCCCAACTTGTACATCACTCACATATGCAGATTAGGGAGTGGTGGTGGGTGAAGGCTGCAACAGAGCCCTTGACTTTAAGCCTTTCCTATAGTAGACAGAAGGAATGGATGCTAATCCTACACTCTATACTTCGTTCTATATCCGCCTGACCTGAACACCATTGCTCACTGAATGAGCACTAATGGTTGCCCTTTTGTGCCCTTTTGTGCCCTTTAGTAGTTTTGTGCTTTTGTTCAGGGTCTTACTCCTGACAGATGGCTGTGTGCCTCCAGTAATACCCATATACTTTACAAACAGGCTCTTCCATTTCTGTAATTTGGCCAGTGCCTGTACTATTTAATAGTAAAGCGGCTTTAAGTCTCATACAGTATGAAGTATAGCAGTGAGCAGACATATACTGTGTATGACCTCTATAAACTTTTTTATATAGTACATCCCTACACCAGCAAAGGTTAGGTGTTATAAAAGCTAATGTACCCTATACTGTAAAATGTTTTGATATAAAGACATCCACCACTACTGATGAGTAGTGATGGGCGAAATGTTTCGCCAGACATGGATTCGCGGGCAATTTCCACGTTTTGCCATTGGCGGATTGTTTCGCAAAACTGATGAAAAAATTTGCAGCACGTCCAAAAATTGTCGCCCGCGTCAGAAGAATAGTCGCGCATCAAAAAAGAATAGTCGCGCAACAAAAGAATAGCCGCGCAAAAAAAGAATAGCCGCGGGCAACATTTTTTTTGACGCGCAACATTTTCGCAGTTTCGCAAATCTTTTGAAAGATTAGCAAATTTTTCGGCGAAGCGAAACGGGTCAGATTCACTCATCACTACTGATGAGCGAAGCTGTCCCATTTTGCGTCGCTGAAAAATTCACAATACTTTGGAAAAATTTGCAAAACGGGAAAAAAATTGCAGAATATGGGTACTGCGCAATTTCTTTGACGCACTCAACTTTTTTGACTCTACCGCACTTTTTTTTTACGTGACCGCACCTTTTTTGACATGACCATGTCTTTTTTGATACGACCGCTCCTTTTTCTGATGCTAATTTTTCATGGCAACATTTTTAGACAGTTTCGCGAAAAAATTCACCAATGGTGAAATGCGGAATTTCTATGCGAATCCATGCCTGCCGAAAAAATACACTCATCACTATCCACAACCTTTATAGCCCTAAAACTCTTCTGTGGTTTTTTATCCTTGTATTTAGCAGTAGACTAGAGGTACTGTAAGTTATGCTCTATTTATATTGTTATTGCTGAAAGTTAAATAGGGCTGCCTACATTGGACAATACAGTAGAGAAGGGGTCAAATAGAGCCTCACATCAAATCTGCTCAGAAAAAGGGCAGGTGAGATGCTACTGGCATATTATGTTTCTTTTGCAAAGCTTCTGATTAGACTACAACCTTCTGACTCCGGGTTTAGAGATTTGTATTAGGGTCACCACTCCCATTTAGCAACGGCAAATGGATGTCATAGTGCCTAGCCTAATCTTTCAAAATTAGCATAGGGAAATAATAACACTAATAACACTAGCAGATGTACAATGTATTTGTTTCTTGTGTGCTCCAAACTAACAGACTTACTAAAAACTGTGGTGAACTGATAATTAATAGTTTGTGCAAGTGCTTGCTGTAAGGGTATTCTCCTATTTCACAGAAAACATGTTTTTAAACTTGTAATAGAGTGGTACTTACCTCTTCAAATAATTACGAGTATTGCTTGCTGCCATTTAGTAAATTGGACCCTTGATATTTCCTTGTTTTGAATGATAAGCACTTGTATAATTGCACTTGGAGCTGAAAATTTGCTGCATCTCTCTGTAGTTTTTAACATTATTTTGTGTATTCATTTACATGCATTTTGTCCCTTTTAATGAAACAGATTTCCTAAAAAGGCATTACCAAAAATTCCCTTTAATATTGAAATAAAGTAATTAATCCCAGGCTATCCCATGAATCGTACTGACAGTAGCTTACATTTTAATCAGCAGAAGTTTTAGCTCCTCGTAAAATTATATCAAGATATAAATAGCATTTAATAAATGTCGAATTCAAAGAATTAACTTATTTTTTTTTACAGGCAAAATGTTTAAATAGTGATGCTACTGAAAAGCTTAGCAGCTATAATTTGTATTTCTGCTAGATAAATGTAGATAAATGAGGTCTCTATCTATGAGAGGGTACAAGCTAGAGGGTGTGATAATTAAGCATTATTTGATCTTTGGCAGACACACAGGGGCACATTTACTAAGCAATTTTAAGATAAAATCGGATTTTTTTCTTCTAGATAATTTCGAGATTTACGAATGGTTTTCACCAGATTTTTTTTCATTATTATTCCCTGAAAAATTTGTTTAGTTTTTTGAAAATAGCTGCCATAATTCATGATTTATTAATGTTTAACTTTTTTTGTAAAAAAAAAAAATTCGACAGATTTGATCTGTCAAGTACCATTGAGTCCTATGAAGGCTTAGGGGCACATTTACTAATCCATGAACGCTCCGAAGGTGTCCAAATGCGTTTTTTCGTAATGATCGGTATTTTGCGTTTTTTTCGTAAATTGACGCAACTTTTTCGTAGCCATTACGGCTTTTTTTCGGGGCCATTACGACTTTTTTGTGAATTGTCGCGACTTTTCCGTAGCCGTTGCGCCGAGTACAAAAGTTTCGGATTCATTCAAGCTTCAGTATCGTGACTTTCCTTGGGCCAGGTTGGAGCTGCAGAGTGCCATTGAGCCCTATGGGAGACTTTCCTTGGGCCAGGTTGGAGCTGCAGAGTGCCATTGAGCCCTATGGGAGACTTTCCTTGGGCCAGGTTGGAGCTGCAGAGTGCCATTGAGCCCTATGGGAGACTTTCCTTGGGCCAGGTTGGAGCTGCAGAGTGCCATTGAGTCCTATGGGAGACTTTCCTTGGGCCAGGTTGGAGCTGCAGAGTGCCATTGAGCCCTATGGGAGACTTTCCTTGGGCCAGGTTGGAGCTGCAGAGTGCCATTGAGCCCTATGGGAGACTTTCCTTGGGCCAGGTTGGAGCTGCAGAGTGCCATTGAGCCCTATGGGAGACTTTCCTTGGGCCAGGTTGGAGCTGCAGAGTGCCATTGAGTCCTATGGGAGACTCTCCTTGGGCCGGGTTGGAGCTGCAGAGTGCCATTGAGCCCTATGGGAGACTTTCCTTGGGCCAGGTTGGAGCTGCAGAGTGCCATTGAGCCCTATGGGAGACTTTCCTTGGGCCAGGTTGGAGCTGCAGAGTGCCATTGAGCCCTATGGGAGACTTTCCTTGGGCCAGGTTGGAGCTGCAGAGTGCCATTGAGCCCTATGGGAGGCTTCCAAAATCATGCTAAGTCATTGCCCGCCGTTTACGAGCGCTCAATACGAAAAAGTTGCGACAATATACAAGCAAATCGTAACGGCTATGAAAAAGTCGCGACAATTCGCGCAAGTCGTAATAGTTATGAAAAAAACACGACAATTTACGAAAAAGTTGTAACGGCGACGAAAAAATCGCAAAAAATACGAAAAAGTCGCAAAATGTTCGTTTTCCAATCCAAATTTTTCCCATTCAGATTCGTGGATTAGTAAATGTGCCCCTTAGACTAGTAGAGGAATAGAATAGTCAGTGACAGCCTGACACATTTTCAAGGACAAGTTAAACCCTCATTGTTTTCAGTTTCACCCAGCTTCAAGGGGAACTTAATACCCTCACTGTTTTCTATTTCACACTTTCAAAGGGAAAGTTAATCCCATCATTGTTTTCAGTTTCACCCAGTTTCAAGTAAAACTAAACACATTATTGTTTTCCAAGAGTGCCGATGCTCCTAAAATGGCTGCTGAACACAGCATTTTTGTACGAACGATTCAATCATTATCGTGACATTTTATAAATACAGCAATGATCGAGTTTAATTCGAATTTACACCATGAGGAGTTTATACAACTTTCAAGGCCAGAAAAAAATAATCTTAGTAAATGTGCCCTGTAGGGGCATATTTATTAAAGGGTGACAATTACAATGAGAATTTGCCAATCTCCAATTTACTAACAGAAAAGTACAGTAAATTTTGCATCTCGAATTCTCATCACATTGGTAAATATTCTTTCTCCAGTAAATATATGCCAATTTACAAATGAATGTTTCACCAAAAGGTGTTTTTTCTAGGTTTAGGCCGACTAACTACCATTAAAAATATGGAGCAGGCCTTTTAATATCTCATTTTGGAGCATTTTCACCACCACAATTGTATAGAGGAGAAAACACTGGTGATTTTGTTCACATTTTATTCCATTAACAAATTCATTACATTTTCAATTCACAAAAGCAAGATGTGCTGTGAAATACTCCTGATGAACTGAGGTGAACTTTGTTAGGGCATATTAGGGGCATATTTATTAAAATGTACATTTTTAAAGTTCAGCTAAATTTGTCACATGTATTTTTACAACACATGTCATATTTTGTAAGTATGCTAATGTGAACAAGTGTGGTGACTTTTCTCTTAGTATAAATTCTCTGTAAAGATACTTCAGTCCATTTTCCCATACAACTGTAATGGTCACATTTTTTAGAGAATTTACAACCATAAAGAAATTAAGTATTTGGGAGGAGTATGGAGGAGGTGATGTAGAAAATAACATACAAAATGCCCGTCCTATCTTTATAATGGTAGCTCACCATCATAAATCTAGAGAAATTTCTTTTGGTAAAAATTCATTTTTGTGTTCTTAGTAAATTTGGCAATTATTCTTTAAAGAAATGCCATCTCATTACTTAACTAAATAAGTTTGATGGAACCATTGTGATTGGATGTCTGTGGCTGTACTACCCTTAAAGGAAAAGTAACACTAAAAATTTGTAAGTAAAAAATCTATTCTACCCTGCACCAATAATTGCCCTATCCTATCTTGGTGCTCGACAATACATTTGACGTGCAACAATCCTTTTTGGTGTGAGACAATTCCTTCGATGAGAAAGACAATTCTTTTTGACGTGAGAGACAATTCTTTTGGTGCGAGACAATTTTTTTGATGCGAGAGACAATCCTTTTGATGAGAGACAATTCTTTTTGACGTGGGCGACAATTTTTGGACGCGCTGTGAATTTTGTCGCCCGTTATGCAAAAAACTCTGCCAATGGCGAAACGCGGAAAATCCCAGCGAATCCATGTTTGCCGGGGTTTTTTTGTCCATCACTACTTACTCTTAGTAAATTGGTGAATTTTAATCCATGCTGCACAATGTGAACCTAAGCATTTAAATGGTAGAGCACTCAGGGACACAAATTCATCTGGTTGTGCTCTGTAGAGATGTAGCGAACTGTTCGCCGGAGAACTAATTCGCACGAAAATCGGGTGTTCGCAAGTTCGCAAGTTCGCAAACTTTTAGCGAAGTTCGCAATTTTGGGTTCGCCTTAGCTGGAGCCAAATTTTGACCTCTCACCCCAGAGCCAGCAGATACATGGCATCCAATCAGGCAGCTCTCCCTCCTGGACCACCCCCGGACCACTCCCTTCCATATATAAACCGAAGCCCAGCAGCCATTTTACATTCTGCCTGTGTGTGCTTGATGAGTTAGCATAGGGAGAGAGCTGTGCAGGGGTATGAGGGACAGTTTAGGTAGCTTTGCTGACTAGTAATCTACTTTCTACTACTCTGTATGTAGCTGCTGGGGACAGCTGTCCTGCTGATCTCATCTGCTGTAACCCAATAGTCCTTGTAAGGACTGCTTTTATTTTCTGATTACTGATACTCTAGTCTTCTTTTCATTGTGTACTGCAGCTCCGTCTGTGTGTGTTGGAGACAGGTGTGCTGCTCATAGTAGTGCACTAAGCACCAACCACACATTCACATCATTTTTTTCATTTGTGTTTTTTTTACTTTGCTACTGTAATTTATAGAGCCGAGTGCTATTAGTCTAGCTGTGGGGGACTGGTGTGCTGCTCCTAGTAGTTCACCCCCAGCACCAACCAGAGATCACTTTTTTTTTTATTATTAATTTTTTTTTTTAATTTAAGTTACTGTTCTTTAACGTGTCCAGTGCTGTTTGCTGTTATTCATAGTAGTGCACCAAACACGTTACACATAGTAGTGCACCAAACACGTTACACATAGTAGTGACATTGCATTGCAATAAAATCACCTGAGCAATGTTTTTCCACCAGCAATAATATATTCCGTATGCACTACTGCGGCGGTTTGTCTTTGCGTGTGAACCGGCTGTAACCTTTACACGACTTGATTGGCATGTAGACGCCAGACGTTTTAAAGCAGTTTATTACACAAGTTTAGAAATGTAGTGTGATTTCTGCCCTTTACAGCACAAAACGCAACGCTGTGTCAACAACGTATTTTTCAGAGAAATTTTTGCCCTTGATCCCCCTCCTGCATGCCACTGTCCAGGTAGTGGCACCCTTTAAACAACTTTAAAATCAGTTTTCTGGCCAGAAATGGCTTTTCTAGGTTTTAAAATTCGCCTTCTCATTGAAGTCTATGGGGTTCGCAAAGTTCGCAAAAGTTCGCACTTTTTGGCGGAAGTTCGCAAACGGGTTCGCAAACTTTTTTTGTGAGGTTCGCTACATCTCTAGTGCTCTGCAACTAGCACCAGAATGGAAAAGTTTGCAGACTTAAGTATAGAACTGAAATTTCAAATTGCTCTTTATTCCTTGATTTTTATTTTTTTTATTTTCTGTGAGTTCGACCTGGAGTTACAAATGCTCTGAAGTTTTCAGGGTCAGTGGCCTTAACAACCACAATGCAGAGATATTCTGAGGTTGCTGTTTTATATAACGCTTTATGATCCTTTTAATTGTTTTATATGCCACGTTTAGGAAATAAAATTGACAAAGCTATTCCGTTTCGGAATTTTTGCTTTCAATCTTCAACATTTGGATTTATTTTCTAAGAATACTTTTGAGAATCTCAAGTTTTCATACATGAACCGTGGCTGGGACCTTGCGCGGCATCATCCCAAGAGACCTCAAGAGCATTTAATCACCAACATGGTCGACATTTTAAAATTAAAATGACTTCCCTGCTGCATCGGTCACCTTTATTGTTCAATGTTTTCTGCACAAGGCACAATGAACTGCAATAAAACCTCTGGAACTTTATTTATGATGCTGTTCCACAAGAAGCTGGTTATAAAGTGAGCTTTTCTCTTTTTACTGCTTTTCCAATTTTTATTGAAAGTCACAATTAAACTCGGACAAATTCATTTTATGGTCTTTTAAAAGTCCACTGTCTCTTCGATTGGAAAAGACAGTTATTAAACACTGTGAGAATCATTTTCAGAGAAAAGTAATAGACTTACAGAGGGACATACTGACTAGCCCAGTGCCTTGTTGAACCCAGCACAAATTTCTGCACAAGCCTTGTGCAAAAGATGCATTTACTGCAATACATTCCATTCTATTCATATGACATTTTTATAGGCATCATTATGAAAATACCGTAAAAATGTCACTCAAAATGTATATAAGTCAGGCATAAACCTTAAGCATATACTTGCATAACTAGATCAATGCTGACCCTTATGGTGCTTAATAGTGATGAGTGATTTGCTGAAAAATATACAAATCTGTAGAAATAAATCCAAAATACATTGAACTCAATGGACAATTTTGCCAAATTTTCTTGTGCCAAATGCATTTAGGTTATTCTGTGTTTTTTGTCAAATGCAGTAGAGCCATTGGGTGACAACATTTGTGAAACCATGAAAAATACACAAACTGCAAAATGTCACCAAAATGAATTGGTGTTAATGGGAAGGTGAAATTACATTGCGATCAATATGTATTTTTGGGGGGGCAGTCTGGATGGCGCACTGGGTTTTGTGCAGCTTTCCTGCTCCCTCTGAGCAAACGTGTACCTCATAGCATTTATTTAAGAGAAGTTGTGCCCCCTGGGGTTTTACTCTCAACATGGATTGCCAAATTGAAAATCCAGAGAAAATCCACAGAGAGCAGCGGCTGTTAAAAAATTGGTGCATTACAGGAGATACTGACACTAAAAAACTACTCTTCAAAATATTAATGTTACCTATATGTCACATTGATCGTTTGTCACTGACAGCGCTGCTTTTGTAAGAAATTGTTACTTGAAGTCCCTAAACCTGACTGTTTTGCCAACTTGACTGTCCCTTCTCAATCTCTCAGTTATACAGTAGCTTCTAATGCTAGAACAGACTCCTGCTGCACAAATATGGCCGCCCCCTCATAGAGGAACATGGGGGATCAGATACGTAATGTAAAAGCATTGGGCAAATACTTTTATGGCAACATTATAAATAGCATGAAAAGACAATGTTATGAAAGACAAAAAAATAATTTCTGGTGTCAGTATCTCTTTAAGTAGAAATATACAGAAAGTGGAATAATAATGTAAGTAGTTACCAGCATCATTCCTTAACTATATACACACAGTGGCATAAGCTGAGTTGTCACACAAGAGACCCTGGAGCCCATTCGTCAGGAAAGTCAGGGAAAGGTTATTTTTATTTTACTTTTACTATGGTTTTTTAATTAGTAACCTCCGTATTCTGGCTCTTTCTTGCTTACAACTGGAAATTAATTTTGTTTTTGGGGTTACTGATTGACTGTGTAGCCCACTTTATCAGACGGTGCTGCTACTGGTGTCAGTTTGGCGCAACAGGAGCCCTGAGCCCCGCTTACTATGGGGGACAGGTGTTTTCCCAGCAATGGCGTGCCTCCACCCAGGGATGATTCTGTGGGACTACAACTCCCACCCTGGGAACTTAATGCTGTAGTTCAACCCCTCAGGGGTTCCACTCTACACCCGGCAGTATTGCCCCTCCCTGGGGTAGTTCTTACCGGCTTGGTTAGTGGTCCTGGGTATGAATAAGTTAAACACCGAGGTATATGATGAAACAGATGAATCTTTATTGGGCAGACCTCTCCAGGAGTGTAATACATGAAGTCAGGGCACATCCACCATTTCTCCACTCATAGAGAACCTCTCTCAAAATGGGTACTCACTGTACTCTCGCCAAGATGATCTTATCTAGGAGTTCCCCCGGTACTCTCGCCAAGAGACCCTCTCATAGGGCTCTCCCCGGTACTCACGCTAGGCAGACCCTCCACAAAGACTCACCCCCGGTACTCACGCCCAGGCACTCTTTATCAGGGATCTCCCATCTAATAGGGACTCTCTCCCTCTTGCCTAACCTCTGTATGCCCTGATCTTCCAGCTGATGTAATGCTGGGGGGGTCTTAACCCCTCTACACTCCTAGAGGGGCAATGTCGGCCCATTCTTACTACCACTTCCTACATGGCACACCCCATTAACTATTGATGTCCCAGACTATACCATGTGTCCCTTAACCATTACTACCCTGGGGCCTTTCCTAGGGGTATCCATCCTGTGGGGCCTATTTTATTAAACCCCTACAACTGTAAGACTTTTTTCAGCCCATTTTTAATTTCAACCTGTGCACTGGTTACTTGAGTAACTAACAATTGGCAACCAGTTTTCAAGCAGTTTTCAATTTCAATCCTAAAAGCTGACAAACAAAACATGTAAATAATTGAAAAGATAACAAAAACGACATAATATAATACTTTATGTGCAAATGCTAATTATATTTGTATTTTCAATACCTGCTAAAGATAGTTTTCTCTGTTAAAAATAAATAATCATGGCAATTCTATAAGCACGTTCTGCAGGAAAAGCTTCTGTGAGTATTTCACCCCAGGACAGGATCCTGTAATTCAGAAAAGATAATTTCTTGTCCTTGAATATAAAAATCTTAGAACCTGAAATAAAACATGCTTTTCAGAATTTCTTCAAAGTTATGATTTCCATATGACAGATTAAATCTCCATATTTATAAAGGGCTTTAAAATTCTCTCACGCCTTATGTTCACTTTCTGGAGCCTTGTGAGGGTGGTGTAGGTGTTCTGTGAACATCTTTAATATATGAAATGTGAATCAGCATACAAAAGAATTGCTTTTATACAAGTTTAAAATGAGACTCTTTTGTAGGTCTAGGGATTTTATGAACCCAGTTAGGATGAAATATTGAGTTCAACCTGTCTATTCAACAGAAAGATATTTCATTTGGAAGTGAAACCATTGCCTCTTTTTCTACTGAAACTATTGACAAACAAAATTATTTTCTTTTCAAGGACAAGAAAAGGGCAACTAATGAATTCTTTTTCTCAAAGGAAAATATTTTCCTGGCAGATAAGCAAAATCAATGCTGTAAAGCTCAGTAGTAACACATAGTTTTTACTAAACAAACAATCTGTAAAATATGTATTAACTGAGCAGAGTGAATACAATTATTTGTAACTGCCATTTTGGTACCGCTTGTTTGGTGATAGGAAGAAATGTATTTGGAAAGAAAGATAAAATTGGTAATTGCACCATAAAAGAAGGTGGCATTGATCGTAAAACTACAGGCATGGGACACCATGAAGGTCATTTACTATGTACAGGGCAGGGTGCATAGTGCAAAAAATCAGTCATATACTGCATTTCCTACGTGTCTCTGCACTCCAAAACTGTGCAAAAAAAAAGTGTAATTCCCCCATGTATTTGGGCTTTGTGCCTTGCCCTGCATTTTAAAGAATTGCCACAGACCTCTGCAATCCAAAACATGGTAAATTCTACAATCCAAAATGAACCACAAGGACCTATCTTTGTCTTGTGAATACAGTGCTGTCTGTGTTCAGCAACACTGTATTCATTAGGTGATGGAGGCAGGATGCATGTAGGTGTCCCAGTCCTACACCCTACGTGTCTGCTAGCTTGAACGTGATTAAGACATATAACTGAAGCCTGTAGTTATTATCTGCCCTAAGCATAAGGTAAGGACAGGGCTGCCTTCCTACTTCCTTCCAGCATGGCACTCTTGCTGGATTTCCTGTACTTGCACCCAGGGTCAAAGTAAATGACCCATTTAATGTGGAAGCTTTGAGACCCCAAGTTTTCCAGATATGTGGTTTTTCCTCAAATACATATATTTATATTTTAGTAAAGTGCTGACCTACTGCAAGAAGGCATATCATTTGTATTCTGTTCTTCTACCTTCTCTGCTTCTTCCTACCCTACCTTTAGATCTGAATCAGAAAGCAGAGGAAGGGAGCAGGGAAGAGCATAACCTGTCAAATCCAGCCACATTACAACTTTGATGGGGATTGTGTTGGTTTAGCAAAACCAGTATTCCTGTTTTAGAGCATTCCAGATATAGATATAAGATTACAGATACAATTTTTTTAAAATGTGTGCTATTTTTGCTATTGCAGACTGGTTATGAAATCTTATAATTAGTGATGGGCAAAATAATTCGCCAGGCATGGATTTGTGCCGAATTTCCGCAAAAACATCTGCCGTTTTGCAGATTTTTTGCTGGGAGAAGGCAGCAATACCTTATTTACATCTCCACTGGGGTGCTCACTTGGGGTCACCGTAGAATATCAGCAAATTATCTAAAACCTATATGGAACAGGTTTCTGAAGGAATTATATTCTTTCCCTCTATAAAAGACCATAACAAAAGCAGCAGGATCTAAGGTCTGTGTCTCTTTCATAACCTGCATGAGTTTTGCTTCATTTGCTTTATTTTGGAGCACCATCATCATCTCAGTAGGAAGTCCATAACACTTCTTCATCCTTCTAAATCATACAGTAGGATTTATACAGCATATGAAGCTAAGGCTGTGTTGGTCTGTTGACATACCTGCGTTCTTTAAAAGGATACTTTAGGACTAGTTTTTTATGTACAGCTAAAACAAAATATGTGCTGGACCTTTCTATTTGATTTAGTTTTCTTTGTATCTGCATTTGTGGGCCTCAAATTCCCATGCCTTGTAAAATACTAAAGTACTATAGCATAACGGCTTAATATAATCCTAAGGACCTCAGATAACACATCATGTTTCCACCATGTCACTCAATTTAAGTAGCTCAGTATCACGTTTGTTTCCATTGACACAAATGTTATGATATGATAAGCCATGTTGTGCCATAGTGTGTGCTGTGTGAGCTGTGTAATGCAGACACCAACTTGTTCCACCAGTATCTAACATGAGCAGGGGTAATTAACTTAAAGACAATCTGAATGTGTTCAGATGTAAAAGGCAAAATCCTAAGCAGTGTGTTAATGAAAGAGATTCAGAAAAGTTAATATTCTACTAATAATACCCTTACTGTATATCTTAGCAAACTCTAATAAACTAAACCAGTGCTTTCCAACTTATTACATGTAGTAGGTCGATTATTTCTTATATAACATGTTTGAAGGATGGATTAAATTAAAACAATGTCTAACAGTGAAGTCTATGGACTCGTTAAGCAGACTGGGAGCCATAAAAATCCTTTGGAGGGCCACTTCCAGCCTGTGGAGCTCCAAACCATTTGCATTTAAGAGAAGTGGAAATTAAAACTACAATTTTCCAAACTAGATGACAGTGTAGTCAAGGAAACCTGAGGAGTTGGCTCCTAGATGATATAAACAGGGATTTTCCTAAGAGCTTTGGGGAGGGATGGCTTCTAGTTGTTTATGCCCTATAAGCAAGAAGATGGAGCGCAAGCCAATTGGTTGGAGGTGGTTACATTGAGCAATGCAGGGGAAAGACAGCTGAGTGCCCCAGGTTCTACAACATTGTAGATAAGTACAAAGCCATTTATATTTATATGGAATTCAGTAGGGAACTAACACAAACTAAAGCATCCACCTTAAAAATGTTTATAAATGACTGTAAGTTCAATAAAAATAGAAATAATACAATCCACTTTTTAAGAAGTGTATTAGCAACAAAACCCCCCAATATTGCTTTATGAAGTAAGTCTGCAACACTATTCCAAGTACAATATGTTCCTTCCAATGTACAGTAACTATAAAAATGCAGATCTAATGAGTTTTAAGAAGTTTTTAAAATAGCCCTGAATGATACATTTTCCTTAGGCATACTTACCTTCCTTATAATAAGCAATTTTCAGACCGGTACATGTTTATAAAAGAAACTAAATTCCCAAACCTAGTCTTAATCTGAAAGCCAAGAAAATGGTCTAATATATGTTTGTGCCTGTTTCACTAATACAGGTATAGGACCCATTATCCAGAATGCTCGGGACCAAGGGTATTCCGGATAAGGGGTCTTTCCGTAATTTGGATCTTAATACCTTAAATCTACTAAAAAATCAATAAAACATTAATTAAACCCAATAGGATTGTTTTGCATCCAATAAGGATTAATTATATCTTATTTGGAATCAATTACAAGGTTCTGTTTTAATTCTACATAGAAAAAGGAAATCAGTTTTAAAATTCTGAATTATTTCATTAAAATGGAGTCTATGGGAGACAGGCATTCCGTAATTCGGAGCTTTCTGGATAACGGGTTTCCGGATAAGGGGTCCGATACCTGTACTTTATTTTCTATATGCTAAAATTTGTCATTCTCATGTTTTCCATTTTCTTTCATAAACCTTTAACTCTATTTTATCATTACGTTTCTTCAGACAAAAGACGATTTATGCTCCACTTGTAAGGTGTAAGGGCTACGGGTAATGTAAATCTGTGGCAATTGCAGCATGCAAGTATTCTGTATGCTGGGATTTGTTTGTAAATGTATTTAGTTTTAGAACTTCCTGCATCCCCCCAAATATAGTTTGGCTGCAGCCACATAGTGTCTTGTGGAACCTGTATAATGTCAGGCTCTGCTTCAGTTTCTTCAGCCTTATGAAAACCAGGGGGCACTTTTTGATCTGTTTACATCCTACCAGCAGATATACCATGCAACAAGATGGCACACAGATGGGTGTGTTTATTTGTGTTGCATTAGAGATGGAAGCCTATGGCCATGCATAAGAAGCTAGTTCCTCCTTAGACATTTCCCATTATGTTTATGAAGGCCATTATACAACACAGACATTTATTTCCCTGTGTGTGCATACAAAAGACTGTATGAGTGGATAATGGGCCCTATGTGCTCCAGCATACACGTCAATTCTGCAACTTACAAAAATAAATTAGAGCGACCATGCCCTTTTTTTTGTTTAAACAACAGAAAAACAAGCGATGCAAGTGTTAAATCACACATGGCATATGAAGGATTTAGAGTGCAGAGATCAAAATAAGTTCTAAGGTGATAGTTTTGCTAATGCTGACAAAGGCAATTTGTTTAATGTCAAAAAATGCACAAAGCACAATACTCTGTACAATTTCAATCTGCTCATTTTCAGGGAAATGGGTTTATGATGGGTGAAATGCATAAAAATGTGCTGACGGAGTCATAAAAGGAATTGTTGTGTGATTTATTAAGAGGGATGTGTTGGTAATATCTCATTGAGTTTTATCTATTGTGAAGAGGTCTATGAAATATTCTTGCTGCATCTTGTTAGGAGGTCTATAGTGATCCCTGGAGTCCCTGCAATGAGTTTGGTGATGTGCCAGTATTCGGTTCTGTAAGAGCAGTAGCAAAGTACTAAAAACAATACAGAATATCACCCTGAGAAAAACTCTACCCTAAATGCAAAGCACAATATTTTTCCCACAATGCAGGACACATTGTAAATTGTGTGGATTACAACTTGCATGCAATGTGACAAAAAGGGGCACATTTAGCAAAGTATGATTGTTTCCGAATACATAAAATTTGTTTTTGTAGTGCGTATTTTTTGTGGCTTTTTCATTAATTTGCACGACTTTTTCATACTTTGCGACAATTTGGGCGTCGAAATCGTATTTGTCGCGAGTACGAAAGTTTCGGATTCATTCATGCTTCATTATCGTGACTTTCCCTGGGCCAGGTTGGATCTGCAGAGTGCCATTGAATCCTATGGGAGGCTTCCAAAATCATGCACTGAAGGTTCAAAATCAGAAAGATTTTCCCACCGCTTATGATCGTTCGGATACAAAAATTTTGTGACTTTCGGAACGCCATTACGATATTATCGTGACATTTCCGATCATCAGAAATTATCATATCTAATCTGAAATTTTACCCATATCGGGATTCGAACTCGTACTTTGATTATTCTGCTCCTAAGTGTTCTGTTTGTGAATTGTGCTTAATTTGCTGAAACATGGTGTGGGGATGGTGTCACTTCAGGAGTGTAAATGTGTGTGCTGTTAATATCAGCATCAGTGCCCAATTTGCTTGGCAAAAGTCAATTGCAACAATTGAAGCAAATAGCTAAGGAACCCTGAAATTACTGCCATGTCCACACCAGTGATAAATCCATAATGTACATAGTTGTACCAGTTAATTGTAGCATGCTTGTCTGGCGTATCTGATCTCGGAACTTATTAGGAACAAGTATGGGTGCAAGTAGCTTTGGTAATGGCGCTCACTTTTGTAATTATGTTAGTGATGCACTTATGCTTATTAGTATAAATTAGTCTTTCTGTATCAGATAGTAAAAATATATAAATGATACTATTTTTAAAGGAGAAGTTTATAGTTGATCTTGATTTTTTTTTAATTACTTACATTTTTGTTCTGAAGCTATTCAGTTTGGCCCTTCAACTGTTTTTGGTTGCTAGGGCCCTATTTACCCTACCAACCAGGAAGAATGATTTCAAGTGAAAGATGCAAAGGGCAGGGACAGAGGCATAAATACTGTAAGAAGGCAAATAAATGAAAAACAATAAATATAATGACCTTGCCAATAGGCTAAGATTTAACATAGCAAAAGTACATAAGTAGTGATGAAAAACACGTTTGTTGCGTGGCTTTTTTGTTGCCTGCGTCTTTCTTCCGCAACCGCACCCCATTTGACGCAACCATGCCTATTTAAACACAACCGCAACTTTTTTGACGCACAACTAATTTTTCTGCTTCAAATTTTCGCTAAAGTTTCATAAAACAATTCGCCAATGGCAAAGTGCAGAAATTTGCTATGAATCCATGCCTGCCAAAAAAATTGCCTCATGACTATATATAACGCAATTTGTGTATATATTCGCAGGGTCTCCACTTTAACTCACCTTTAGGTTCCAATAAATGACACATATTGACATTTGTTTAATATATTCATGATACTTTTTTGTTGTTTGTATTGTTAGGGATTTAAGTTTCGAAATCTTTGGTAAAGCTTTTAAGAATCAACAGTAATTAAGTTAGCCTCGCTGCAAATATAGCTTGATGTTTATTCATTAAAATACTTCCATGAAGGTTAATACATAAGTGTTTTTAAAAAGCACTCATTTTGATGTTCTGTGTTTCTGCTACAAAACAAATACAATTCTGCAAAGCATTCCAAAAGAGAATGGGTTTAACGGTGTAAGATCTGGTGGAGTGCATGGAGTATGAGCCACTTCAAACTCTACAAGGATCTTCACATTCAGTGCTTGTGAAATGTCCTTATTTTCAACGGCTGAGATTTGCAGTTCATGAGATGTTGCAGCTGTGAAATGTATTATAGACTGATGGATTTTATTCTTTATGCTACAGCAGCAACATGAAGCAAAGTTCTGTAAAGTCAGTTTCTTCCATATCTAAACCACGTTATTCTACTGGATAATACAGCAGGGGAATTAGGTTTGGCAAATGGAAATCCATAGTTATATTAAAATTGTTCATGTCAACAAGGAAGTTATTAGATTACTAAATATATATATTGGATAAAATGTTAAACCAAAGAGAATGTCTTGCTACAATTTTGAAGGGCAGTAGATTCAGTTGCATGTTGCTGCTTATGTTGATATTCATAATTTAATTTATTGCCCTTACGCACAGAACTATTTATCAGACTGGGCAAGTAGTTTCAAAACAGTTTTAAAAAAGTCTCAACATGATGAACAAAGTCCTTTTTTAAAAAAATGCATCATGAAGTTAGACTGTCGAGGTTGGGGTTGTTTTCTCTGGAAAACAGGCGCTTGCAAGGGGACATGATTACTCTGTACAAGTACATTAGAGGGGATTATAGGCAGATGGGGGATGTTCTTTTTTCCCATAAAAACAATCAGCGCACCAGAGGTCACCCCTTTAGATTAGAGGAATAGAGCTTCCATTTGAAGCAGTGTAGGTGGTTTTTCACAGTGAGGGCAGTGAGGTTGGGGAATGCCCTTCCTAGTGATGTGGTAATGGCAGATTCTGTTAATGCCTTTAAGAAGGGCCTGGATGAGTTCTTGAACAATCAGAATATCCAAGGCTATTGTGATACTAATATCTACAGTTAGTATTAGTGGTTATATATATAGTTTATGTATGTGAGTGTATAGATTGGTAGGTGTGGGTTGTGTGTGCTGGGTTTACTTGGATGGGTTGAACTTTTTTCAACCCTATGTAACTAACTATGTAATTGCATTTTTATAATCCTTTAAAAGTTTGCACTGATCCCCACCCACTATGATTGCCACCGCTATGATCGTTTTTGGCATTATGGTCAATGTCTGCCATGATATAATTCACATAATTTATGCAGTCTTTAGGGGCCATTTGCAGGTCTCTGAGCTATGTTTTTATCTTGTGAAAGGTGCAGACAAACCCTGGCACTTTTACTACTCTTACACTTCCACCCAGGGCCATTGTAGATGTTTCCTTTTATGTCTTATACAAATATGTATTAATGATTGCTCCTAAGCTTCAAAAAGGGCTGTAGATTACCTTGTAGTAAACAGGGTGTGTGTCTGCTTGCTACATTATTGTACAGCGCTGCAGAATATGTTGGCGCTTTATAAATAAATGTTAATAATAATAAGCTGTAGTGAAAGTCAACACAAATGAGAACATCCAGAACAATATGGAATTTCAATTTTATGTGCTTGTTAACTCCACATATTTTTTTATTGATGTATTTATAAAGCACCAACATCCGGTAAAGTTTTTTTTTTTTCTTTACGCAAACTCACTGAAATGTATCTTGTGATTTCAGAGCACATGGACCTGATGCCATGATCCTTGTAGATGGCCAGCCCCGTCAGACTAAAGGAGACCTGGGTCTATCACAAATGCTCCACATCGCTACACAGATTGCTTCTGGAATGGTCTATCTTGCATCTCAGCATTTTGTCCACCGAGACTTGGCCACCAGGAACTGCTTAGTGGGGGCTAATCTGCTTGTCAAGATTGGAGACTTCGGCATGTCCCGTGATGTCTACAGTACAGACTATTACAGGGTAAGGGTAAGATTGCAAATCTTTTTATTTTATAATTTATAGTAAACTATAGATTCTCTTTTTAACTCTCTTACCATTACTTACAAAGGGAATTCATTTGAGTTGTTGTGTCTCAGACTACCAGTCCAGGCTACCAATCTAAAAGGAAAGCCTTTATAAATACTATAAAATATATAATATTTCTTTTCTCAGCACTAAAAGGTTACCAGGCCATCAAAGTGCTGTGCCTCTTAATCCCCCTCTTGGTCTCTCTCTCTCTGGAAAATAAAAGTATTCCATCACCATAATCACTGGAATCCAATTTATTTGTTATTCTAAACTAAAACATTTGTACAGGCAAGGCTTAGGTTACCTACAGTACATTTTAGTTCCATAGCATTTCATTAATTATTTATAAATCCGTAAGCCTTGCTAAACACTGTAAGGGGGGAAAAGAGGCATATAAGATGAAGACAGATTCAGGTTTAGAGTATAAGCATTTTTATGATGACCAGATCACTTGAAAATCCAGGACACGTCTAAAAGATCCAAGTAGCAAGGGTGAACTGATTGCAGTTTATTTAAAAAGCAATCAGTGCTGCTCTGCAACATGCATATTAGTAACTGTGGAACATACAAATTATTTTTTAATAATAACAGTATGGTGTCCATTTTTCCATTACAGTTCTTAATAAATAATTCCATAGAGATGTTCCAAAAAGACACCAAGGGGCACATTTATCAAAGTACAAATTAGTCCATATGGAAAAAATTCTATTTTTTTCTGACTTTGTTTGCTTATTTCCGCAACTTTCTCTTACTTTGCGACAATTTGTGCGACAAAAACATATTTGTTGCAACGAGTACGAAAGTTTCGGATTCATTCAAGCTTCGTTATCGTGACTTTCCTTGGGCCAGGTTGGAGAGTGCCATTGAGTCCTATGGGAGGCTTCCAAAAACATGCACTGAAGGTTCAAAGTCAGAAAGTTTTTTTGTGCCTTTTACCATCATTCGGATACAAAAATTTCGGAACTTCCGGATTGTACCATTGTACAAATTCGGACTTTGATAAATCAGCCCCTTATACTTGGTAAATGCGTCAAAGCATAAGTAGCCATTATTAGTCCCTCTGGGATAATGAAACTTCACTCAGCCAAATGATTTCTCATAGATTTCCATCTCATCTCTAACAATTTCTCTTATTCTCAGCTCACTCAATCAGTAGAACAGAAACTATATGGACATTTTGTTCTACAAAGAATTCTGTCTCCAGGGTGACATCTTCCACTAGTTCATCCAAAATTTGATAATTGTTTTAAAAACTTCTCAAGATGTATCAAAATAATATAATTTAAATCTAAGCAATCCTTTTCAATGGTGGCACTGAAGTATTAAAGAATAAAATATTAAACAGTATGGCAAAATCATATTTTTTTAAAATAGATATACATTTTAAAATCTATTCTATTACTCTAAAATGCTGCTAAATATAAATGTGGGCAGATTCCTCAAATGTCATATTCTTAGCACAAATGTATAGATTCATAAATTAGCAGTGTATGTTAGTAGATCAAAATGCTTTCGGTTTACTTGAGCAACCAAACAGCACTCTGCTTTATAGGGTGTTAAAGTTTAGTCTCAGCGATTATCTTCAACCCTCTTCTGAAAAAGGAATCACTGCAGGATACCCTTGTGACTTTGGGTCTCTCTTGGAAAATATATGTACAGTTATGGGACCTGTTATCCAGAATGCTCGGGACCTGAGGTTTTCTGGATAAGGGGTCTTTCTGTAATTTGGATCTTCTTACCTTAAACCTACTAAAAAATAATTTAAACATTAAATAAATAAAAGGTACTGTTTTATTATTACAGAGAAAAAGGAAATATGCTCTAAAATTCTGAATTATTTTATTAAAATTGAGTCTAAGACAACCTTTTGGATAAAGGATCCTATATCCATAATTAGAAGATCACAGAACAATTGAGTAAGGCAGACAATATAGCAATACTTATGTTCCAAGCAATACTTTATAATTTAGTGGTGAGCACAACTTTCCCTTTTTTGCATACGTTTATACATGACCAGTGGTCAGCAACATGTTGTAGCTCCCATCATTTCCAGCTACTGTCAGGAGATCCCAATGGTGGCCAATAAAAGAGCAACCATTTGGGAGTTTTAACCTTAAGGGTGAAGACACACAGAGCTACTAGTAGCAGCTACTTGTCGTGGCTACTAAAATAGACAATGCTGATCACTTACTAATGATTGTCTCAAGGGGTGTTTTAGCATAGGCAATTATCAGTATTGTCTATGGCAGGGTATTTTCTGATGTTAAGGGCTCTGGCACACGGGGAGATTAGTCGCCTGCGACAAATCTCCCTGTTCGCGGGCGACTAATCTCCCTGAATTGCCATCCCACCGGCGACAATGTAAGTCACCGGTGGGATGGCACACACTGCGCAGGCGATTTCAGCAAATCGACGAAGTTGCCTCGCGAGGCATTTTCGGCGATTTGCCGAAATCGCGCCGCTGCATGTGCCATCCCACCGGCGACTTACATTGTCGCCGGTGTGATGGCAACTGATGGCAACTCGGGGGGAGATTAGTCGCCCGCGAACAGGGAGATTTGTCACGGGCGACTAATCTCCCTGTGTGCCAGAGCCCTAAGTAGCCATGAAAAAGTAGCTGCTACTAGTAGTTCTGTGTGTCTTCCTTGTATATAATGTATAATGAAGTGGTAGGATTCTTAAAGAATCGGATAAAAGTGAGTGTAGAACTGGCCATGGGGCCATTGCATTTAGAAAGAAACAAGGGATGCCCTCTGCATGGGACATTTTGTCACCTGCGAAATATCTTGGCTACCATGGGCGATAGAACGTCCTGTGTGTCATTGCCCTTAACATCATTAGCTTATTTATGAAGGCTGAGTGCAGAGGACCTCTTTTCTTTTCTGTTTAATATTTTGTATTTCACTGTCTTTGTAGAAAATTTTAAACAAGCTTGCCCAAGATTTTTTTACACACTGGAATGAGCCATGTGGAAAATAAACTGTTAAATGTTAAGAGATCGATAATGTTGTGCAACGTGGTATTATTTTATAGAGACATGATAAATTGTCCCCTTAATTTGCACCTTCTGTATAATATTTCAAGCTAACCTCATGAAATACTCAGGATTAATCTCTCCTATCTCACTAAATGTATTTAACTACCTCAGGAAAACTGGTCAAGGTATAATTTTTTTACATACAATGAGTAGTTTGGCTGTGTTGGAATTTATGTATAACTTAGCAATAAATATTATGCATGGGATCAGGGATCTATGTGTTATATCTAAAGACTTTGCAAGGAGGTACAATTGATTTATGGAACGACTGAATGATCTTTGTACACTTTGGTTGATGCATGGTGCCCATTTCTGTTTCGACTTTCACCCCAATCATTATGTTATCCTGTTGCACCTTGCACACACTCTGCCTGTGACCGAAGCTTGCAAAATTGATTTCCTTGCCCTTTGCAAAATTAAATTCCAATTTCAGAAGATGCAAGAGAGTATCTGATTTATGCAGCCTTTTGATAATTAAAAGAGCACTAACCATTTTCAACTGATTGAAACTGTAGAAATAATGATCTCTGAAATACCACCTTTAGATTCAGAGAGAGACTTAAGCATTATCAGCTCCTCTAGGTCAGGCACAATGTACGTCAGAGACCAGGAAGCCAGTAAAAATAAAAGCAGCATTATTGCTTATTATTGTGTGTGTTTATTGCTTTCTGAATTAGTATTTATAGATGACACACAATTGTCTGGTCCTGCAACAAAACATTTTCAATTAAAAGGCATAAAAAGGGTACATTTCTTTAATTCTTTGACATACACAGTATAGAAAACGTTATGAAATCTATTCAAACCTATAGTACAGGTATGAGAACTGTTATCCAAAATACTCGGCATTGGGGTTTCCAGGTAACGGATCTTTCCATAATTTGGATCTCCATACCTTATGTCCACTAAAAAATAATTTAAACGTTAATATAACCTAATAGGGTTATTCTGCATTGAATAAGGATTAACTATATTTTAGCTAAGATCAAGTATAAGGTGCTGTTTATAATAACAGAGAAAATGAAATTATTTTAAAAAATTTGACTTATATAATTAAAATAAAGCCTATGGAAGAGGGCCTTTCTGTAATTTTGTAGCAAGCAATGCCAGGCAGCAGCTGCAAGGGCAAACAAGGTTTTGAGCAGTATTAAAAGGGGTATAGATTCACGGGAGGAGGGGGTTATTCTTCCCCTTTACAGAGCGCTGGTAAGGCCCCATCTAGAATATGCTGTCCAGTTCTGGTCTCCAGTGCTCAAACGGGACATAATTGAGTTAGAGAGGGTCCAGAGAAGGGCAACTAAGCTGGTAAAGGGTATGGAAAGTCTCAGTTATGAAGAAAGACTGGCCAAGTTGGGTCTGTTTACACTGGAGAAGAGGCGCTTAAGGGGTGACATGATAACTATGTATAAATATATAAAGGGATCATATAATAACCTTTCTAATGTTTTATTTACCAGTAGGTCCTTCCAACGGACACGAGGGCACCCACTCCGTTTAGAAGAAGGGAGGTTCCGTTTAAATATTCGGAAAGGGTTTTTTACTGTGAGAGCTGTGAAGTTGTGGAATTCCCTCCCCGAATCAGTCGTGCTGGCTAATACATTATATAGCTTTAAGAAGGAGTTAGATTGATTCTTAGCAAGTGAGGGAATACAGGGTTATGGGAGATAGCTCTCAGTACAAGTGAGGGAATACAGGGGTATGGGGGATAGCTCTCAGTACAAGTGAGGGAATACAGGGTTATGGGAGATAGCTCTTAGTACTAGTTGATCCAGGGACTGGTCCGATTGCCATCTTGGAGTCAGGAAGGAATTTTTTCCCCTCTGCAGCAAATTAGAGAGGCTTCAGATGGGGTTTTTTGCCTTCCTCTGGATCAACTAGTAGTTAGGTTATATATAGGCATTATGGTTGAACGTGATGGACTTATGTCTTTTTTCAACCCAACTTACTATGTTACTATGTTACTAAAGAGATATACTATTAAAGCCCCTTACCAAGTCTTCTTTAATGAAATATAAACAAACACAAATTTGATGGAGGGCAATAGTTGCTCCACAAAGCCTTTATTATTTTATGGGATATCCCTCAAGCCACAATTAGAAGACCCAACAAACTCTACTATACACTCAGGTTTCCCTTTTAGCATAACAGTTTATTAATCTGCTTAATTGCACTACACTTCCATATTTTATCTGTTCATCTGAGAAAATTCTAATTATCTCAGTTTTTCCACTTTGCATTTGCCTAGGTCTATCGTTTTGATATTCACAGAGTTCATTTATATCAAGAGCAAGAGGGGATATGGCCAATTAGTCTTTCGTTTTATAAGTATAATCAGTAAATTGTTGTATAAGTAAGTGTGGTCATTAAAATATCTGCAGATTGAAATTTATACTATTCAGTACTTATTTGCCCTTTTTATAAACGGTGGAGTAGAGAATGTGTTGATTGGATTTTCCCTGATGCCTTTCTTGCCTCCCATTTGTTTTCTTGTCAATAAGAATAAAAGCATTTTAAAGAATATCCATATACATAACATTAACAGCATACTGATGAGTTTTTTATTATTTTATTTTTTTAAAAGGGCATGAACTAGATTTTCCATTTTTGACTCAGTATACTTTACTAGAAATTGGGAATTCAGGCCAATTTAAACAAAGGTTAAAGTTAAAAATGTAAAGACTAATGATTAACTATAACACTTAGGGACTAATTTATGATGGCTCGAGGATCATTGTTGGGCAAAACGAATGCAAAAAAGGTGAATAACTTCCTAAACTGACTGTTTGCACCCAATTGAGTTTTAACAAAATTGTTATTTTTTTTTCCCCACAAAACTGTCTTTTGCAAAAAATAGAAAACATGCCAGCTAAAACCTAAAACTAGTGGTTCTGTCTCTTTGGTGCAACTTGGTGCCAAGGGTGGATGTGCTTGGGGACCTGAGGAAGAAGGCCTGAATAATAAGGTTAAAGAAAGTAACAAGAAGCTCCTATTAAAAACCAGAAGCATATCTTTTTGTTTAATATAGCTACTATGCCTGGTTAAGAGCTATTCATGCCCAAGATTCTTTGTTACAGTGAATGTATAAGGAGTTATAGTTCAACCTGGAGATCTTTCTACCAATACTTCTACTCATGACATAACCTGAGTGAAGGTACCACCAAGTATATATAGTGCTACAATATAAATTTACTTAATATTGCTTTTCATCCTTCCATATTTAAAGAACTAGTTCTATATTTACAATTCAGAGACAAAGGTAGAGTTTTAGATTTAGATTGCAGCTTTTTTTAATTCTGTGATCATGTTACCTAAAATTCCCCCACTGGGTTATTTGAAGTGCACAGTCATCCCAAGTACCATTGGTAGTTAATGGTTATAAATAATATTCAGTGCTACTAATTGTAAGTTTATACACTATATCCCCTTGATGAAATGATAGGACTGCTGCAAAAATGAACAATTTATTTAAGTAGAGGTAGGTGCAAGTGTTGCCCATAGAGGTCATCCTTTCTTGCAGCTTTCATATGACTGACACGGCACAAAGAGTTGACAGCGTTCATACGAAACTTTGGTGCTAAAACAAGGGCCCAAGATGCATTCTGGTCAAAAACATGGTGCTTCATACCTTGGATACCAGCAGAGGATAGGTGATGTATCCCTTGTAGCCTTGTGTATGGGTTCATCAGAGTAGAGGCACTGTCAAACCATCCAGAGTTAAAAATGTCACTCTGGAGAACCGTGTATTTAATCCGGTAATCACATTTATTATATAATGCACATGTTTCGGATTTAATAATCCTTCATTAGGTGCTCAGTATACAATGTGTATAACCCAAGTAACTTTATACCCACATGCAACCAACAGAAGTGTCAGCTCCAGTGTTTGGCCTGACACATTGAAATACAAGTTCCACAGTTCACTTATGGAATATTGCCCTCTTGTGGCCTGCTTCAGAAATGCACCTTATTGTTGCATCACATCAATTTTACATTGTATGCTAGTAACAGAAGTCCATTCTCCAGTTTTGATTAGTCATGTTAATTAATAATAAGGTGCGGAGCAGGCCACAAGAGGGTAATGCTCTGTAAGGGAATAGTGGAACTTGTATTTCTATATGGCTTGCTACACATTGGAGCTGTCACTGTTGTTGGTCTGGCCACACACTGGAGCTTACACTCTTGTTGGTTGTGTGGGGGTATAAAGTTACTTTGGTTATAGACTTTGTATACTGAGCACCTGATGAAGGATTATTGAATCTAAAACATGTTGTGCATTATCTAATAAACCTGATTACTGGATGAGATATATGGGTCTCCACAGTGACATTTGTTTACACATTTTCTCCACACATTGCCCCAACTTTAGTCATTTACTTTCTGTTAGGCATTAAACATAGGGGTATATTTATGAAAGAGTGAAGTTAGAGCACGCAACAGTCCGCTAGAGTGAAATTCCGCTACTCTCCATTAAATCCTATGGGACTTTTAAAAGAGTATTTATCGATTAGTAAAAGTTCACCCTTCGCTAAATACACCTTTAAAAAGGCTATAGATATGAATAGTGATGAGCAAATCTGTCCTGTTTGCTTCACCGGAAAATTTGCAAACTGCACCGCTTTTTATGCGACCAAGCCTTTTTTCACACAAACTTTTTGCAGCAAAATTTTTGGGAAATTTTGCATAACAATTTTCCAATGGAGAAATGCAGAATTTTGCTGCAAATCAATGCCTGGCGAAAAAATTTGCTCATCACTAGATATGAATGAAGAGTGGCAGAATTTCACTCTAGTGGACTGTGGCGAAATCTAACTTCAGTCTTTGATAAATATCCCATAGAATAGACCTGACGACTTGTGTCTTATGTCTGTAGACAAATATAAAATTCATTACTATTAAACCTATATTTTAGAACAGTTCAACTAGTTTAATTAATACTATTTTACCTATGCACATCTGGGTCAAGTGATCACCAGGCATAACACAACACAACATCATAATTGTTCCATCCATACTTATCCATACTGAAAGGATTAGTAAGGCAATCTCATTCTGGCACAGTACCTACAGTATCAGGGTGTCTATTGACATCTGCATCTGTAAGAAAAAGAACAATTTTGACCAAAATTTAAATTAATAGTCTGTAAATGATGCAAAGGTGTATTATAATGCTTATCATTTGTACATTTATATTACGAAAAAATCTTTTTGTGATCTAAATTTGTATTTGGGTTCCCAAAACTAATTTGTTAAGCACAAAAAAACCCCAAAAACCATAAATATAAAACTCTGAAAAGCTTGAGAGTTAATGCACAAGTTCTAGAAAAATTTAAGCTTATTTTTTTCAATTTCTGTTTTACAAATTTCTCAATTTATTTTTGAGAGATTGTAGACCAATTGAAAATTATAAGTAGAATGCAAAATCACTGCATTTCAGTTATTTCCTTGGTTTAATTCTATCTAACTTTTTATATTCAAAATTTTCAATTAAAAACACAGGTTAAAGTTCGGTAAATTTTGAGAGTTTTAAAGAGTTTATTCAAATTAGAAAAATTTTGAAAAATTCACAAATTCGATTTTGATAAATACTGTAAACTACATGTAAGGTGTAGGAGCTGAACATGGCTAAGTTTTCATGTAATTATCATGGATTGTTGCATATCGGAAGTAGTATAACTTATGGTGGGCTAAATAATTCACAGATTTTTCACCGTTTTTCGGCAAAGCAAAACTGGACAGATTTGCTCATCACTACTTATGATTATTAGGAAAAAATACATTATAAAACCCAACTGAAGCTCATGAAAGTTAAGCAAACTTATATTATCATAAGATCCAGCATTTTGTCATGTATCTTTTAAACAATAAAAAGTTTATATATTTAATTTCCTATGTAAACAATATTCACAAAATTAAACAAAAAAAAATAATTTCAAATGGAATAATTGATCAACTAGATAACTGGTTAATATAAGAAAGCGAAATAACTACTTGAACAATTTTAATAAAAATAAAAAAAACCTATAATTTTCAATAACAAACTAAATATGGGTCAAAATGTTGAGGATAAAAATAATGTCTGAGCTAAGCAATTTAATTAATTTTTTATATATATTTCCATTCCCTACAATCCCATATGTTTTGAAAATAAAAATAGAAATGTCAGTTTGTTTCTGTGTCTTTAGGTGGGAGGACATACAATGCTGCCTATTCGCTGGATGCCTCCTGAAAGCATAATGTACAGAAAGTTTACCACCGAAAGTGATGTGTGGAGTTTTGGTGTTATCCTGTGGGAGATTTTCACTTATGGAAAACAACCATGGTTCCAGCTATCAAACACAGAGGTAATTTCATATACTATTTGATTTTTAGGTGCAAAGCCAAAGGCTTAGCCTTATATGTGGAAAGAGAAACTTAGATTTTCATTCATCCAGGTCATGGTATATCTAGCATAAGTAAATCTAAAGCAACTGGACTTGCTAAGTAATCATTGAAGACGTTTCACTACTCATCTGAGCAGCTTTTTCAGTTCATTCATATGCTGAGGACTTCCCATACCAGTCAGCTGAACTGACTGGAAACCTGTATATATGGGAGCTTCAAACAATTTTTAAATGTAAATAATTTCTGCAAACAGTATCTATACCCTTATATATTTTACTGCAAATTATTTGGAACATAAGCTATCCTTGGCTGCTTATAACTAGGTATACAATCAAATTGATACTGTAGAATTCGTGGTTATTCATGCACTTATAGCCTAAATAAAGTGCAACATGAAGGGTAAAATGCATTTATTGTCATAACAAAAACCAAAGTGTGTGAGTTAAATGTGCACAGATCAAACTGATTGGATATCACAAGAGTTGACAAATAATTGGCAAATTGTAGTCTAGAAGAAGATAATACATGAGAAATATGATCTATCTAGCTAATAGTTACTCTATACACAGCCCTGGAAGTAATTTAGGACAAATCTGTAATTGTTTCTCTTTAAAACAGGTGATTGAGTGCATTACCCAGGGACGTGTCTTAGAAAGACCAAGAGTGGCCCCAAAGGAAGTCTACGATATTATGTTGGGATGCTGGCAAAGAGAACCACAGCTGAGATTAAACATCAAAGAAATCTGCAAGATCCTCCAGGCACTAGGAAAGGCTTCACCGATCTATTTGGACATCTTGGGCTAGAAAAAGTCCATTTGTGAAGATCCAACCCTACTTAACCTCTTTTTCCCTATTCCTGCTTTCCAAGAAATGTCTTCATATGTTAAAAGATAAAAAAAAATAAAAAAATAAACTCAAGTGCCTGCAAAACACAACAACACAGAAATAAACCTGTGATAGCAGATTTGTTTTTATAAATCTTCCACCAATACAACCAATGAGGAAGAAGCTGCTGTTACATATTTCAAATATATATGTGGGAAATTAAAGTAGACCACTGAAAATGGTTAATATTTGCTCCTGTTTTTGCAGTGTGCAAAAAAGTTTCCTCAACTACATGCATAGAGACAATCTGATATGCCACAGGGGCATCAAGCCTTGAGATGTCACAGCAGTCATTGGAATGCTCAGCATTACAGCTTACACAGTGGTGGTGGATAACTGCACCTGAATCCATTGTCTCACTGAGACTGGTTGTTTGAAAGCCCACATGTGGATGTCAAGGCAAAACAGCAAACTGCAACTATATTTGGGGTGAGAAGAGCAATTCAGCCATTCTTGGGGGGGGGAGCTGTATATTTGTCTTCTACAGTACTTCTGAATTTATGGACAGTTTTCTAATTTGTTATCTCCTAAATGTATAGAATTTCTGCAAATTTAACTGGTACCTACGGGTAAGACAGTTTTTTTTATTTGTCCTTTATAATTGTTTCTTTCTCCCCCCCTCCCCCTTCCTTTTTTACACTGGGAATATGTAGGATGCTTGATTAGAGTGAGGCACCATAACAGTTGTTGTGGCTTTTTTTACTGAAATTTTGAGCACCCGACGTGTTTAACCAGTATTCTAAATTCAAAGCAAAAAAACAAAAAAAAAAAAATACAAATTTGCCAATGATAAAACTCCGTTAAGGCTATTTAGATGGATAGGGATCAAATGTATTATTTCCCAATCTTATTTCATTGTTTTAAATCAGATTGTCTTGTTTCAATGTAGTGTGTCTCAGGTATGGATTCCTTGGTTATGTCACATTTCAGTGACCCCCAATTAAAGATAAATTAATTAATTATCTGACTATTCTAATATGTAGGACAGATTTATTTTCATAAACAAAAATTCTAGAGGAAAAAAAATCTCTTTATTATTTATGTAAGCATAGAGGAGGACATTTTATTGAGGGATATATTTACACTATAAACATTTCCATCAGAGTCTTTAGTTTGCCCACGGAAAGCAGATCTCTGTTCTAGTGAATAATACACCCAAGCTAACATTGCATTTGCATTATTAACTCATAGGAATATTTCTTTCCAAGGGTCTCCATTAATGCCATAAAATTACTGTGAGTGCCGTTGTTATCTTTGTAATTTATGTTTTAAGTTCTTCATCAAAAAACTGAAGTGATATGTCTGGCTTTGAAATGGCTGCTAACACCACCAAACTATACGATCTAGTCACCTCCCATCCCCATATCAAATCAACCAGTGCATCTGCCTTTTGATCTGTTGCTAAACGTTGAGTCAAGAAACAAATGGTCTGGATGAGGAGCTGGAATTCACAGTGAGACATATATAGATTGACCTCTGATGGATTCGGATTACAGTACATCATTGCTCAGCAACAAATGGGCGAATTGACACATGCTCACAAATACTGAGAGACAGTATTGGAGTTGAATGAACAAATTCCTAACAATAACAAATCCAAAAATGATCATTTGTACAAGATTAATACGACGGATACCCAATCTTGTACAGTACAGTGTTTAATAGACTTTCACGAAGGAACCACATGCATTACTACCATTTATGGTGAGACTGGAAAACATAAATTGTCAATTTTTTTTCCATAGTGCTTTCTAACCACACACCTGAGGCTGGTTTCTTTTTTTTTCTACTGATGCCTGATTTCATCATTTCAAAGAAATGAAATCAATCAAGAATTTTAGATTTTTTAGTTTAGGCAACCATTACGCAAGATACCCAGAAAGTGCATTTAATTCTGAAATAAGAAATAGCTTGTAAAGATTTAAGAAAAGTATTAAGTGGTAAGAAATTGGAACTGACACTTGCAACATGTGTATTGTATGTATACTGTGATAAGCTCATGAATCTCTGGGACAACAATGGCAAAGCCATTAAAAAGGGGGCAGAAAAGGTCTCTGTTATTCCCTTTCTCAAAATTGAGCAGTAATAGAGAGAGACATTGATAATAATATCATTGAAAGCTATAGTAATGAAGAAAGAGAGACAAATGACCCCGGTAGTGATTCCAAATAAGGCAAAGAGACATGTTCTGTAACCCCTGCTATTGATTGTATAATCACAGTTTGGCAGTAGAAAATAGGCATCTGAGTTTTGCACTGATCCAAGTACAACAAACCATTAGAATACAAGTCACTGGCTCATCAGCTGAAGTATTGTTATGTGCTATAAGTATATGTTGGTGCTTAGGGAGGAAATGTTCTTTCCTAATCATTCACATTATTTAATTGTCTTTAGTGCTGATTGCTCATTAGATATTTTAAGTCTGACATGTATTTATTTCTTACTGTCCAAAATAATGTATTAAACACTCTCTGGTTATGCCTTGAAACAACTGGGAGCACCCAACATCTATCATCTTCTTAGCTATCGGTACATATATGCATATATATTTGTTTCCCCTGTAACAATGTATGTTTCCATAATGTTTTTGAATCACAAATACACTAGCCTTTCTGCTTTTTTTTATTAGATTATATATACAAAAAGGTCAGTGTTGTTTACCAGCATAGATGTGAGTTTCCAAAGAACCGTGCCCAAGTGTATTTTCCCATTACATGTTCATTATTATTATTATTATTTATTTATTGTCTGTAGGACATTTATTAAAAGCCATAAATATGGAGGGGTAAATGAACTGGTGTTTAAATATATAGATAGCATAGAAAATGATCCCACTTTTTTATTGTGCTTAAAATGTATAAGTAAAATTGTGCAGTTTTGCATAGATAACTCATTGTAAGAATCAACATTGTCTCAACAATCTTATCTCTGACATGAAACCCACAAATGCAAAGTAATTTGCTGTCTAATAGTCAGCAAACTAAGGCTGAACTTTCTTATTGTGAAAAGATTGATCTTGCTTTAACACACTTGTGCCCCCCTCCAAAAAAGTAAAATATAAAAACATGTAATGTATTAAAAAAAATGAAAAGGAAGTGGCAACAAAGCATTCCACACAAAAAGAGGGAAAACAGTTAAATCCTTGCAGTCTGGATAACAGTGACTGTTGCACTAATACTTCAAAAGAGCTTTATGTAGAATTAATTTTGAACTGTCAGGCAACACTGATATCCAGGTTAGGCTCCATGTTGGAAGTTTGACAAAAAGCCTGCTTCAATGCATATAGCATTATACTGGTTATGAAATCCTTATTGAAATCTGTTATAACTCCACTCTCTTCTGTTTTTCTTATGTTATCTGATATCAATATATCTCGGATTAATCAATTGACTGCACCACTGTACTGTTGAATTTACAGTCAAGGTGTCTGTACTAAGGGGTAATCCACTTCCCCAACCTACATAATGTTTAGGCATCCATTACCTTCATCAAACCTTTGCTGACTAGCAAGCAAGTTAGTTATATAAGCATTTAATGCATCAAATTACTTTATCACATACTATTGTTACTCCATTATAAACGGTAATTGCATTCCAATTAAATTTAAAAGCATAATGTCCTATGGAATAAGTCACACATACGTAACCCCTATTGCTGAAGATAAAGAGTTTGTAATAAAAACAGAATTGTAAAGAATAATGCAAACAATACAACAAATCATTAAATACAAACTATTTACAAACTATTTAATCTTTTAGGTTGTAATGTTTTTAATCTATCCAACAAACTTCCCTCCACTTTAGATGTTTTTACCCTATCACCACTGGAGATATTTGTACATGTTCTAAGGCATTAAATAGGATATCATTAGGATTGTGTGCACAATCTGTAGTGTCTAGGAACCAGAAGGGACACCTGTTTACAATTCATTGAGAACCTATGTGGGGAGATCTATTCATGTATTTTCTGTGATATTTCCCCTATAGAGGACCACAGGAACAACAAAGAACATAGATATAGTAGTTACCATTGCAAGAGCAGTGACCCCATATATCAATATAACTATCTCCTGTGGGAAAAAGTGGAGCATTGTATCACATATTTACATTAGGTGTAGAAAGAGCATTTAAACATGCATCTTAGGTGGCCCAAAAAACATAAACCTCACCTGTTACAGCTTTAACATGGGGCATACATATGTGTGACTTGTTCCATAGGACATAATGGATCTAAATTTAATTGGAATACAATGATTGTATGTAATTGAGTAGCAATACTATGTGATTAAGTCATGTCACATATTAAGTGCTTAAATAACTATAATTTATAATAATATACTTGCTAGCAAGGTACTCAGGTTCATTTCCACAGGCTAAAAATACCTTCCCTATAACATAAGTCTTACAGTTAAACTACAGGCTGCGCCTAGAGTTGTATTTGATATTTTAGTTTAATTTGGCTTATCTTAGTTGGAATGGCTCATCTGTACTGCTTCTCTGATGATATGTTAAGGATGTGCACTGTTCATAGGTAAGAGCTCTCTGCCTATTTGTGAACCAGCATTGGCAGAATTATGAGAGCTGCAGTTTAAAAACAGTTTCATTCTATAAAACAAACATCCATCAGGATAACAGATGCATGCTATAAAACTGCCCCTAACAGCGCAGCACTGCCCTTGCATGATTCAGTAATAAGCCAATAATGTATTAATGCTTCTATTTGTTGGTTATTCTCAAATGTCATAGGATTAATATAATGCATAAATAAATGATCACATAAGCTAAGAGCAATCTTACAATAGAAAAACAAAGGCACCATTGTTTGGAACAGTGTCTATTTGTTCCAGGCAATTAACCACCAAGTAGAATGCTAAAGGTCTAATTTCAGAAGCAATCAGCTTTCTATTGACGTCAGCAGTAATATGCAGCAAATATAAATTTCCCTTTCTCTCCTTTTGTGCATTATTGATGCCATAAAATAGATATATAAATCTGGTTGTTCGAGCATACTTGCATCTTTTATTATGTTTTATTAATTTTCAGTGGCATGAGAACTTGGCTGATGACTTCTAGCAGGCTGTATACACAGTGGTATGGCCAGCAAGATGAAAGGCAGCGCTCTGAGATTTAACTTGCTCCTGGCACTACCACTGTTTCTGAATTACAGGTCCCAGAAATATTCCTTTGGTCAATATGGTAAACATTTTCTTACTGGTGTCGTACAACAGCTACTGGTGGGTCATGGGTGAGCCATTTCTGACCTAGCAAGTGCGCTGGCTGAGCTCCCAAGAAAGAAAATATCTTTAGATGATTTTTGTAATCGCTGCTCAGCAAGAATATTGCTGTAGGGATACTAAAAGTATGAGTCTTTTTAAGTTTCCTTTCAGTGAAGCCATGTATTCTGTAAGGAATAAGCGCCTTTGAAATCAATGAAAGGAACATGTTCAGGATTCAGTTCAGGAGCGGCACTTCTTGAGTGGATCCAAAGGGTGAGCTCAGTGGAGCAGCACAGCAGTCATCGGTTGTCCCTACAGTAAAGAGATAACAAATTCAATGATCTGTGCATTCCTTTTATGTCTTCAAAGCAAAAAATGCAAAATGTGAAATATTTACCCAATTAAATATTACTCTTGCTGTGGTTTCTTAAGTACTCTTAACAAAGAGGCTGGGAAATTAACTGTTTTCTGGAAACAGACTGGTTGCATTTAACCTCATTCCTTCAAAATGTAATCTTTAGAAAATACCAGGTTAACTTGAAAATACACAGCATGATTCTTATTTATGTACTGTGCTACAAAGGGAAAACATGTCCTGACTGCAAATATATAGTAACAATATAAGATCTTACATGCCATCCCGTGCAGGGAAGACATTGTGGGAATAGTAGGAGTATAGGCATTTCATATAACATTCCTATAAGTTTTGATGCATTTGATGTGATCCCAATGTTTAATTCTTCATACAAAAGACACAAATCAAATGCAAGATGGGTGAATCCCTGTAAATTAGGGACAAAAACTATTAAACAGACGTTCCAAGTGAAACAAACCTCTTGCTTACTTGAGGTGATAGAAATTTTAACAAATGAATATGGACATAAGGGTTTGAATGCAGTTTGGAATCTGCTTGAAGACTGTGTATGCACCCAAGTCCAAAAATGATGTATTTGGTGCATCTATTGAAAAAAATATATATATATTACTGTTATGTCTAAATTTTGGCCTGACCAGTAGAATTTGATTTATAACAGGTTGGTTGTGCTTTTACAGTACAGGTAGGGGAACTGTTATGCAGAATGCTCGGGACCTGGGGATTTCCGGATAAGGGATCTTTCTGTTATTTGGATCCCCACAACTTAGGTCTGCTAAAAACCATTTAAATATTGAATAAACCCAATAGGCTTGTTTTGCTTCCAGTAGGGATTAATTATATCTTAGTTGGGATCACGTACAAGGTACTGTTTTATTATTAGAGAAAAAGGAAATCATTTTAAAAAATTAGAATTATTAGCTTATAATTGAGTCTATGGGAGATGGCCTTGCCATAATTCTGAAGTTTCTGGATATCGGGTTTCTGGATAACGGATCCTATACCTGTATTAAAATAGTAAAACAGCTCTGACAAATTTACCCATATTTTTTATAAAATAAAAATAAAGAGAACGGTTATATTGGTGTTCTTATTGTCAGGTTACAGCATATTTATCTTTAATTAATGCTGAGTATGCTAATCAGTATCCTTTAATTTCATCCTATTAAAAGTCACACTTTGCCAAAGGTTCAGGACCATGGATAGCAGCTATCCTTCCCACAGTGTTTTCAAACTGTAACACAGGGATCCCCAACCTTTTATACCCGTGAGCCACATTCAAATGGAAAAAGTGTTGGGGAGCAACACAAGCATGAAAAATGTTCCTGGGGGTGCCAATAAGAGCTATAATTGGTTACTTAATAGCCCCTATGTGGACTGGCAGCCTACAGGAGGCTCTGTATGGCATTATACTTGGTTTTTATGCAACCAAAACTTGCCCCCTTACCAGAAATGTAAAAATGAGCACCTGTTTTGAGGCCACTGGTAGCAACATCCAAGGGGCTGGTGAGCAACATGTTGCTCACGAGCCACTGGTTGGGGATCACTGCTGTAACAGATACACGGCTCTACTGGCAAAGGTGGAAATACTTGAGTAGACAACTGCATTGTTACTAGTTGCTTTTTACTAAGAACTGATCTACATTATTACAATGTTGTGTTTGCTAGTTCTTTCCAAACTTTTATGATATTATGTAAGTATGATATTCATGTATGATATTATGTAAGTGAGTTGCATACAAGGGCCACCAATCCACTCTAGATATGACCATGCCACATGAAATGCTAAATTATTATCTGTCCAGGAAAGTATACTGGAGACTGAAAAAAAAAAAACAGGAGAGTCACCCATCTTGTATAAAGTATACTGTTCATTTGAAGCTGAAATTAGAACACATTTGAAATGTATCACTGTAAGAAATTACATTTTATTGTAAACGTGCAGGCCTTGATTGAGAGACTGAATGGTTATTGGGCTCATGGGATAACCCTTTTTTTTACCAGTTCTAGTATAAATTTAAACAGTAGGGATGTAAGATGGATTTTTAATTTGGTCTCCAGGGAAATGCATTTGAATCCTTTAATGAATTTGGTGTAGACTGAAATTGTCACTTTGTGAAGAGGCCAAACCCTTATAGTGTCATAGGTTTCTAACTGAGTATATTTTAAGCTTCTCCCGAGGGATAAAAATATGCAATTTATATGTAAAAATTCTTGATTTCTCTACGGGAGCAATCGTATTTCCCTGCAGTCTGTTAAGGTCATACTGATATATTTAGAAAGCATATACTATACATGTGTTTGGTATGTAATTGAAACATCTATCGATCTTTTTTTTTAAATACACATCTATAGGCCTCTTTTTAGAAGACTGCAGATGATAGCCAAAAGTACAGCCCTTTGCCTTTCTAGAATAGAGCTCTGTACATGGCCCTTAGTGGTGCAATTTCACAATAGTAAATGAGCCCCTATTGTAAAGTTAAACTGGTGGCAGACTGATGTGGATGTCTTCAAATCATTACATGATTTATTACCTGTACTTTGCAAACAATTCATTCCAGAGAAGAAACCAAATTGGTAAATGCACAATTTTTACAGTGTTATTACTGCCCCCCCCCCCCAAAAAAAAATCAAGCCATGATAAATCAGCTCCTTAGTTTCAAAGAGAAATTTCATTTAGTGTAGGCCCGCTGAAGCATGTGATCAAACCTTCCTTATTGATGAATGGGTATGGCCTCCTTTCTGCTGAAGCGTTAAACATTAGGAAAATGAAAAGCAATTAAAAAAAAATAAATGAAATCGGGAAAATTAAATTAGGATGTAATTTCAAATATGCAAACTAGAACTATACACAATGCAAAGTGTGCTCAAATATAGTAGAAAATTAAATCAATGGAAATCCAAATCTTTGCATAGTAACTGATAAGTAGAAAATTAGTATTTTCCTCCCTTGAACCAATAAAACAGGCATGGAATTTAGACTAAGTCCTAATTATACATCTCTATGGGCACCAAACTTTATATACCACTAAGTATAACTGTACCTCACATATTTTGTTCTGTAGAGTTTCAATTACAGTTATCTCCAAAATATACATAGGAAGATGAAAGGCTATATTAAAGAAAGGTGACTTTTAACATTTGCAGAAAACAGTTCCCTGAAATAGTAATTTCCAGTTAAATGTAAGCAAAATGACATGTTGACCTAGTTGCTAATTTACCTAACGTATTCCAAAGAACATGAGAGCTCTAGAGATTACAAATCCCTTTGTTTGTCTCTGGTCCAGCAGGGCAGGAATTTATATGTAAACTGGCCTGGCAGGGAAATACTTTGTAATGTGGTGTGTTGGTTTTACAAGTGGTAAATGTCATATTTCAGAAAGAGCTGTGACAAGTATTCAATACCAAAAGCCATCATTTAAGCACTTAAAGAGTCAAATACTTTGATGTGTAATTACAAGAGACTTTACTTTTATGTTCTCTCTGTCAATATGATATGATAGGTGTTGTGTTACCTTTGATTATATGTTTATTATCCATTGGATTATCATTGCTCACATGATATGGGAATGCGGTTAATAGGCTGCTAATATCTTGCAGGGTGAGAGATTGCTGTTAAATCCATTGTACATATTTAAAAGTATCTATTGAAAGATCAGCCTTCAAGTATCACACTTTGGACTTCTCTATTGCTAAAAGATTTCTGAATTGCCCCCAAATCTGTATATACATTGCTAAAAGTAACTGGGTGGAAGTTATCTTCCAACATGTTCATGTTATTGCTTAATACAGATAGCACATATACCATTAAGGAGGTTATACAGTTAGCTGAGATTTTCTTAGGATAGATAGGCTTACTGCATAATTGCCTGCGTATTTCATAAGCTAGTCTAAGATCACTGTGTTATAATGGCATATAACAAAGGCTCGTGGATGATTTCAAAGCACCTTTAGCTTCACATTTAGAACACAAAATTGCATCTATTTTATAAAGTATTTCAGACAGTACCTCTCTGCTCAGCATATGGAGAGTAAATGTTTAAATGCATGGACCATCTGCATTTGTGTTCTTTCAACAACTCCTGCGACTTGTTTTCTAAGGATAAAATGCTGAACTGTACTTTCCAGTTTATTCTAAACATCTTTTGTAACCAATATAAAACTTTTATTATATGCCCAGGGTGGTATGAGAATGACTTTTTTTTGTTTGAATTTTTAAGAGCATACAGTAGATTGCAGTGTTATAGATGTATGGATGTTTTACATTGAGTAGAATCGAAAAAATCTTGGCATTGTAATAAAGGTAAAATTATAAAAATATGTTCCCTGCACCAACTTTGCAACAAGATCTGTTAAAATAGAAGCACATGCACCGATAGATAACTGGATGGAAAACCCCCTGCACTCCAGCTCCAGCTGAACTCCACTCGCCAACAGTAGCAGCCACTAAATGCTATTGGCATGGTCTCTACTGGTTTTCAGCTGTAGAGGTCAAAAAGAATTAGCAGATTTATTTGATTCAATTAAAATGCACTATGAAAATAGTATCTCGTAGTCTTGAGCAACTGGACATGCTGAGAGACTTGCTTGAAAAAATGTCCCCGCTCCAGGTGAGCAGCTTTTTATAGTTCAACTGAGTGGTGAAATATCTGTGAAACCCCGCTGAAATCAGTTGATCAGAGTGATACTGAACTTTACTGATTTATAGAAAACATAATAGATACTGAACAGATTTACCTCTATTTACCTGTTCAGTAAACCATACTAAGCCCATTATTTTGCACAAAGCCAGATTGATACATCTCATTCTAACATGATCATTGTTCAAGTGATGCCTATCACTGCTAACCATTTCATAAGAACCCACTGATGCGCTGGGCACATTCAGTGGAACATCATCCAAGATGTATTAGTGAGGGAGAGGTGGAGCAGTCTGTATAATGCAAGATACACCTTTTCCACTAGAATGTAAGGGAGAGATGGGGCAGTCTGTACAATGCAAGATTCCCCCTTTCCCACTAGAATGAAGGACTTTTATTGTCCGCCAAATACACTGAAAATGGCTGCTCCAATCGTGCACATACACATAAAAAACATGATGAAAAAGATACCATTGTAGTTGAACTTGCTCTTGTGATTTGGAAATGTGGATAAACAGTCTCAAACATGGAAATCCATGTTAACTGCCTTGTGATGTTTATCTTTGGCTGTAGAGAGTAAGTTAATAGTTTGCTTCTGG
The DNA here is from genome assembly GCF_000004195.4 of Xenopus tropicalis. Classification (NCBI taxonomy): domain Eukaryota; kingdom Metazoa; phylum Chordata; class Amphibia; order Anura; family Pipidae; genus Xenopus; species Xenopus tropicalis. The sequence goes on from NC_030679.2 coordinate 110,983,982, forward strand.
TCATCATTGGGATATTGCTATATTTTGGGTCAGTGTTTATAAAAAAATTTGAAAGACAAGTTAAGGAGAAAAGGCAACTAGTGTAACATCACCAAAGCCATCAATGTGTTTGCTCTTTTCTCCCTCTGTGAAATGGTACTCCTGTATGCTCTTCAGTCAGTCCAAAGGTTATCTTGTTCCACCATAAGAACATAGCTTATTGCTGCATACAAATTGTGTACACTTTCCTTGACTTTTGTTAAAAAGGATGTTTTTTTTACCTAAATACAAATATATATAAAAACAAAACAAAAAAAGGCATTGATGTAAATATTCATTTATGATGTCTCTGTTGTCTTCTTCTTCTCCATGCTATCATAATATTAAGTGTTATGTTAAATGCTTCATCTACTGATTGTTGTAATTAAACATGTATCCTGACATAGTTTATGTAGGTCTCTTCTCAAAATAAAGTATAAAGATACGTTTAAGTATTGTGTTTCTTCTATACTAAAAATGGATGTAGAAGACTTATATTAGGGGATCCAAACAGTGTGCAACGATTATAAAAAAAGATTAAATACTCTATATTTTCTGGTTTATCTATGGCTAACATGGTACAAGACTGCTACTTCCCAAAAATATAAGTTGATACTTAAAGAAAGTGGATCAGTAATGTGAAGCTTACCTGAAGTGCAGGTTAACTTGAATTTGTACTTTTACCGCTTTTGCCCCTTCAAGGGACTAATTTGTATTATAGCAAAGAGCAAATCTAATTATCCTTCTGTAACTAAACTCCCTCAGAGGATCTTAGAAGCTGTAATTGGGTAAAATTTTGCATGGGTATGGGACCTGTTATCCAGAATGCTTGGGAATTTGAGATTTCCAGATAAGGAGTCCGTAATTATATCTTAGTTGGGATCAAGTGCAAGGTACTGTTTTAATATTTAATGAAATATATTTTTTTTATATTAAATATTTTTTATAAAATCATTTTTGAAATGTTAAATTATTTGATTAACATGGAGGCTATGGGAGATGGGCCTTCTGGATAATGGGTTTCCAAATAACAGATACCTGCACCATATTTTTGGAAAAATATGAGTTATTTGAATTTGTTGTACATTGTAAGGAATTATACAATTATTAGATATCATGACATCATGCCAAATTCTGTGACCCATCTAAAGAAACTCAGCCTACAGTTATCCGCATTCACATGTTCAGAAAAATTTAATTCCAGACCTGATAAACAGAATGCTTTTCAATGTGTATCACTGATAAAGAAGGCCTTTCACCACAGCAATAGTTGTTGTATAGTAATGAGTGAAAATGGGCCATTTTACTTCACTATGCAAAACCTTGGAAACATTTGCAAAATCCTTTGAAATAAGGGGGTGTTTCTTCTTGTGTTTTTCCCACTCAACATGCATTAGAGTCATTGGGCTTTTTCTTTTGGCTTTTATTTTTCAGTGTGAAAATGCATGGCAACATTCTAGTGCAGATTTGTGAAAATATGGGTATTTTAGGTTGTGGGATTGTAGGTTCATTTGGGATGAGAAAGATCTTCTTGCTGGGACTAAAAGGTTGTTGTTAACCACCAATAAATAATTGAACATATTTATATATCACATGAGTGCTCCAGTTTTTGCCATATGAAGATATATATATATATATATAATAAATACATTTAAAAAATTGTATTTATATAAGCATATAAACCTATTTTTTTTTATTATAACAAGTTCCTGGTGTTGCTGGTCTTTTCAATTAATCTAATCTACATTAAACTAATATATATATATATATATATATATATATATATATACTGTATATATATATATATATATATATATAAATACATATATATATATACTGTATATATATATATATATATATATATAGATTGTGCACTGCCCGTATCCACACTGGACACTACCAGCACAATCCTTTATAGATATAAAAAGACATTCACTCACACCCTGCTTTGTTTTACTGTACCACAGAACTATGTACTAAATAAAAAAAGAATAATCTATAGAACAGGAATAATTAATGTGTTGTGAAATCATGTGAAAATGATTTAAATGATTTACCTTCTCTGATGACTTATTACAAATGTTAATGCAATTGCTGCTATGTTTTCTCATTACACATCTCTGGGGCAATGCTTGGAGGTTACTGTAATAGGCTAGCTGAAGTTAAGTTGTTCGTGTACTGGCCCAAAGGGAGAACATGGTAGGAGCCATGAATGCATTTGGAGTGGGTCCAGGATAGTGTATGTGAAATTTTCATCTGCTCCATTTGACATTTTTCCCAAGGAGAATTATATTCCTGTATCTTGGAGCAGCACAGCATTTCATCTCATGCTGAAGTAAATGAAGTAACAGTGTTTAGAGAGAACACAATGGCCATTAAAACTCTCTGTGCTGGAAGTGTAAATGGTATTTTTTGAAGCAAGAATAACCAGCACCAGCTATAAACCATATGGTCCAAGGGGGATGTTCATTGCATAGTACAGATGTGCACTAAGGTTTATGTAGACCTGCAACCAGCAACTATATATATTTTTTTCAATGTATTTCTATTTTCTCACTACAAATAACACTGCAAGTTTCTAAAGTTTCTAATACCAACCTTAAATCTCATACCTCTTGCTTCAGAATTGTGGTGCCAACTTGTTAAAACCATTGAGGGAAAGGTGTGTTTCCTGGCACTTACAATATGTGACTATGGGGCCAATTTATCAAAACTTTTGTTTTCACGATTTGTGAAAAAACATGGCAAAGAACGCAAATATACTTAAGAACAGTATTCTTAAGTCAGTATTTATGAAAGGAAAAATCTCCGAAAAGTTGCCAAAAGAAAAAAACTCACTAAGTAAAAGCTGCCGAGGTTTAATAGAAGTAAATGGGAATTGTCTCTAACAACTTTATTTATATATTTTCACAGTTTATTATAACATTTGGGTTTTCCTTGAAAATAAATGAAACATTGTTATTCTAACCAGCTTTGAGACAATATGCACATTGGAATATTCTGTCATGTTTTTTTCATATAAGTCACATACGTTTTGTCACAGTTATTTTTTTTCACAAACTTGAATTTTGATAAGTCTGCACTGATGAGGCCCATTTATCAACATTCTCATTTTCAAAGTTTCAAATT